>NC_092873.1:316963466-317271341 GCF_028372415.1 Notamacropus eugenii | reverse complement strand
AAGAGAGAGACAGAGACAGAGACACAGAGAGAGACAGAGAGACAGAGAGAGACAGAGAAAGAGAGAGAATGCCTAGTTCATATTTAGGCTACAGATTTCATCTGAGAGAGCCAGGCTTGTGCAGATGAAGATGGCTGAGACAAGAGAGATTGAAGTGACATGGAGAGAGACTTCAAGAGGTGTGAACCTGCCTCAAATGTCCTGAAGCTCCAGTTCGTGAGAAGCAAATCTTTAGCTGCACTGGAGACAGAAGGTAAAGGGTCAAAGCAGAGAAACTATTCAGACAATGGTCTCTGACACATGTCATGAGTTTAATGGATGTGTCCCTCTTCCACCATAACAGTGAGAGATCAGGATTAATTAATTGGTATCAATCTAATTCCTTCAGACTGTGAGCTCCTCAAGGGGAGGGACTATCTTTTACTTCTTTTTTTTGGTATCTTTAGCACTTAGTTCAGTGCCTGGAATATAGTAGATGTTTATTAAATGTTCATTGATTATTATTGATTGAATTGGGAGATATTCGTGACATGATTTAATGTCTTGCTGTTTACATGGTTGTAGTTCACTCATTTCTGTTGTCCAACTCTTTGTTGGCATTTTCTTGACAAAGATGCTGGAGAGCTTTGCATTTCCTTCTCCAGCTTATTTTGCAGATGAGGAACTGAGGTAAACAGGGTTAAGTGACCTGCCCAGGGTCACATAGCTAGTAAGTGTCTGAGGCCAAATCTGAACTCATAAAGATGAGTCTTTCTGACTCCAGGTCCAGCACTCTATCCATTATGCTACCTAGCTACCTCATTATTTACCTTTCCTTTTGTTTTATTTAAATGTCCTTTGCTCTAACTTCATGTGTCATCTGGTATGGTCAGTTAGAATCATTGAGTGAGGGCTCAGAATTATGGATTTACACAGATGCTGGCCCAAAACAGTCTAGAGTCTATAAATTGAGAAAGGATTTTGGGATGAGATCATACTTCACCTTTCCTCATTGTTTCAGGATGTAAGATTTTTTTTTTGGAAAATTACAAGAAAGTGGTGATAGTTTCATAAGTTTATATAATATGATGTTTTATGTTTAATATTTTTAAATATAATAGATAATGTAAAAATTCCCAATTCTCTAAAAAATAGACAAACCAAGTTCTAAGCAAATGAGTTTAAAGTTAATTTCTAGAAAAAGTCAATGGCATTATTTGTGAATGTCTGGGAAAGGAAACAGTGATCATAGAGAATTGTCACAGCTGGATGTGGTGTTACACACTGTTAGTCCCTACTATTGGGATTACAGGAGCTGGTGTATTACTTGATATATCAAGAACTCTGAGGTGTACTAGGGCTAAAGTTGAATGAGCATCTATACTTAGTCAGGAATAAATATGGTAAGCTCCAGAAGTAGAGAGCCACTCGGTTGCCTAAAGAGGGGTTAATTAGCTTTGCAGTTGATTAAGCCATTGAGATATTTTATAGATAAACTGTCATCTTAGAGCTGTCTAGCACAAGTTTACTTGTAAGGATCCTTTTTTTTTAATCAGAGGATTAGATTATATATATATCCCTATTGAATTTGATCTCATCGAATTCAACACAACATTTTAGCCTGCCAAGATTTTTTTTTAATGGATCATGATATCCAATGTCATGATATCCTCCTAGGTTTTTTTTGGGGGGGTCATCTGCAAACCTGAGGATAATTGAGGTCATATAGGCAAGGGACCTTTTTAAAAATTTTTAAACTCATACTATTTGTAGTCCACCTTCCTTGACGTTGAATATTTTTCCTAACAATCTATATTATACAATTCCATATTTCATACCTGGCATTTTCTTCCCAACAAACACAATTTATATGCTTAAAGTGTTTTTCTATAAACATGTATATAATATATTTCTCATAATAATTCAGTGAGGAAAGTAGTACCATGGCACTCCTTTTCCTGTGATGACAAGATTTCCTTCCTTGGTGGGACTCTGCCAACATCAGTAAGCCTGGTGACCAGAACCCCTCCCTGTGCAGGAAGTGATGATTCTATCCAGTCCAATAAAGACATTTTAGAGCAATAGTTTCTAAAGTATTGTGTACAAGAAGATCAATTTTTGTACAGGAAGAAATTATATTTCTCTTTTTTACTAAAAATAAAAATTAAGCTTTACTAATATTTAGTATGCAGATTGATGCTGCCACTCAATATTCAATCTATACAGCAGATAGTCACATATCATGTCTGATATATGAGATAGCCAGAGGGAAGAATGGAAGTTCTGCCATGTAGAGAGTAATAGTCATGTCTTCACTCATTCATTTGCTTTAAGCATATCATATTGCAACTTCTATCCATTGCTTCAGGTTTTGCCTTCTGGGGCCAAGCAGAATAAATCTAACTCCCCTTTCCATGTGACAACCCTGCAAGATAGCTGAAGACAGCTGTCATATGCCAACTGGATCCTCTCTTCTCCAGGCCAAATGCCCCATTTCCTTTAACCAATCTTCACATAGCCATGAACTCATGATTTTCACCATCCTGCTTATCCTATCCTCCTCCAGGGACTTTACAGCTTTTCAAAGTCCTCCCTGACAAGTGATGCCCAGAACTAGAACACAGTACTCCAGATACACAGTACATCATACAGCAGAATTATCGTCTTAGTTTTGGAAGCTACGTCTCACTTTTAATGTAGTCTAAAGTTGTATTTGCTTTCTTGATTGTATTATGCCCTGGCTACTTCTTAAATAGGTCTCTTCAATGAATGGACGTTACTTCACCCTAAGTGAGTACCTGCAAAGATTTTAGCCTAAAGGGCCCAAGGTCTTCCAGTGAATCCTGGGTCATTTCCAGTCATCCTGATGAATATGTGTCACTGGATTCAGATGACTGTGGAGGAGAAGTGAGGTTGGTGACCTACACTGCCCTCCCTCCCTCAAAACAAAGTCAAGTGCAAGTCATGTCATCATTTCTCTGATGGCGTGGTCTTCCTTGGCAATGAAGGACAAACACAATTATATTACAATATATTTCAGTTTACATATTCCTAGTTAAGTGGACATGTAAATGAATGAAGCACTTATTAAGCACTTGTTTTGTACAAAGTACTCTGCTGTGTGCTGGTTGTAGAAATAGAAAAGAATGGTGGTCCCTTCTCTCAAGAAACTCACATTCTAATGGGAGATATTATATTATCTAGTTTTAACTAACCTTCACACAATGAAAAAGGGGCTTAAAATGTTCCTGCAAAGAAAATACTGATAGATGATAGTATTTAATAATGTGAGCACAAGTGAACAACAAGAAAATGCCAGGGTCAACACTTCTCCTATTCCTAGCATAAGCTCTTTACCTGGAACACTACAAGGTGAAGTCAAGGATGATCTCATCAGATCTGAGAAGGACCTGGTCAAAAAAACTCAAAATTATCAAGAATTTTTGAATGACTTATCTAAACTCATTATTGTTAACAATAATTTTGCTCTAAGCATGCACTGTGCCTTGAGATAGTAATGTGATTTTTTTCATTATAATATTTTTAAAAAACTACATTTTTTGTTGCTGGAAATGTGTGGCTTTGTACAAATTTGTATCTGTAGACTAAAATTACTTTGGAAACAAAATTTTCTAACACACTGAAGAATTTTCTAAATGAAGAGTTTTAATGAACTTTGAGTCCATTCATTAAAAATACAAAAATGTAACACTAAAATGTTTAGGAACCCCTGATGAAGAATAGAGATCTCTTTCTACATTTTTTCCTTTTCTTTTTAAAAAAATTATTTTTCTTTTCAGTTCCAAATTCTCTCCCTCCCTCCCATTCTTCCCCCACTCACTGAGAAGGCAAAAAATATGATACTCACACATATGAAGTCATACAAAATATATTTCCACATTAGCTACATTCCTTTTTTAAAAAGTTGAGAAAAATAAAGGGAATAATATGCTTCGATCTGCATTTTGAGTCTATCAGTTCTCTGTCTGGAGGTAGAACATTTTATGTCATGAGTTCTTTGGAATTGTGGTGGATCATTGTATTGAGGTAGTAAGCTTTTCACAATGATTCTCTCTGCAATGTTGTTACAGTATAGTTTGTTCCCCTGGTTTTGCTCACTTTAGTTTGCAACAGTTCATATGAGTCTTTCTAGATTTTTCTGAAACTATCCTCATTATCAGTTCTTATAGCATGATAGTGTTCTACCACATTCTTATACAATAACTTATTCAAACATGCCCCCATTGATGGGCACCCCCTCAGTTTCCAGTTATTTGCCTCCACAAAATAGATATTATAAGTATTTCTGTATGTATAAGTCCTTCTCCTTTTCCTTTGACATCCTTGGGGAATAGCCCTAGAAGCAATATTGTTGGGCTGAAAGTTATGCACAGTTTTATAGCATAATTCCTAATTGTTCTGCAGAATGGTTAGATTTGCTCACAGTTTCAACAACAGTACTCTCTGTAGCTTTTTTCTTGACTAGTCTCAGGGATGTTCTCCTGATCTTGATCCTACTGGCATTGGTGAATTAGATCAATGGTATCAAACTCAAATAAAAATGAGGGCCACTAATTGATACAGAAAGATCCCTGTGGTTGCATGTTGACAGTTTTAAAATGTAATATTTGATGTGTTTTGCTGTATTTTATTTATTTATTATTTCCCATCACATTTTAATCTGGTTTGGGCAACACTCATTTGATATCTGTAGGTCATAACCAATACAGTGCTTTAATATATTTGGAAACTACAATCTTCAAATGACTTTCACCTCTATATATTTGGAGAGGTTTTTGCCTCCCCATTGACTATGTATACTCCTTTTGATATCAAACCTGCTACTTCTTCCTGTTCTCTAGGTATTTGTTTACTTCTACAGATGTTTCAGCCAAGGATGTTGAATTCCCAGGAACAGGATACCCTGTGAGTGATCCTTTAAGTGATACGTAAGTTCTTATGACACACTTCCATTTGTACTTACTCTTTACCCCCTAACCACTTGTTAGTGGTTATGATATGATACTGATATGGACATAAACATCTTCTCTGTCAGAGCCCCAGTATAACTTTAACTGCATTATGCTTGTGATGGGGGTACCCCTGCTCCCAGATCTGCCTTGAAATGATAATTTATTATCATCTGATGGCTTCCCTCCATCAAAGGAATTGCCTATTTCATGACAGTCTTTCCTAATTTTCCTATCACAAAAGACAGCTGCCATATCCCACTAATCCTCATAGCATGAAGCTGCACCTTAAACATTAGTTCAATGCATCAATTAAAAACATTCATATATCGACAAAAATCATGTGATTATGTCTTTCCTAAGTCCCAGAGATTTTTCCAGTAGCTTTTACTCTTACTTTGCAGATCAATTTAATAAAACATGATTGTGATGAAATACTAATGTGCTACAAGAAGTGATTTTAGAAAAACATGTATAGATTTGCATGAAATAATGAAGAGTGAAATGAACAAAACCAAGAGAATGTTGCATAAGTAACAGCAATATTGTTTTAAGAACAACCTTGAGCAAATAAATAATTTTGACTATTATAAACACCCAAATTAACTACAAAGGGCATATGAAGGAAGACACTGTCTGCATCCAGAGAAAGAACTGATAAGTAAAGTATGTATAGAATGATTTTACATATATACATATATTTGTATCTAATGGTAGCCATTTATAGGAGAGGAGGCAAGAAAAAAGAAAAAAAGAAATTTACATGAAAACTTTATTACATATTTAAAAGGAATAGGAAATTGTAATAGATTTGCAGTTTCATGTGCAATCATCTTTTTTTATTATACTATGTAATGAAAATGCTTGTTTTATTCCATAAATTAAAAATCTTTAAAAATAATCAGTCAAGGCAACTGGGAATATGAAGGCAAAGAACAGAACAATTCCTTCCCTCTGTGGAGCTGGGGAATACAACATATATATGAGTAAGGAATTGAAAAACAAAGGAATTTCAAGAGGGAGAGAATGTTTATCAGTAAAGATTTACTTAGGAGGTTTCACTGGAGCTGTGCTGTGAAGAAAATCTGCTTAAAGTTCCCAAGATTGTGGCCAGTGAAATAATCCACTGGCAACCACTAATGGCCTTGCCTATTAGATGCCCCAGCTAACACTATCTCCAAATTCTGCTAGGAGTTTGCCGGAGTATTCAACCTTGTATATTTGTTGCTGTATGGTTTCTTTCATTACGGTGCTAATAGAGAGAAAGAACATTGCTGGATTTGCAGTTAGGAAATCTCAATTTGAATTCTATCTGTGCTAGTTAGGTAGTATTGTATTTGTCCTTCATTGCTGAAGAGGACTGTGACATCAGAGAAATGATGACATGACTTGCACCTGAATTTGTTTGGAATGAGGGAGGGCTGTGCAAGGACACTAGCCTCACTTTCTCCTCCTGAGCCATCTGGATCCAGTGACCAGATATTCATCAGGATGACTGGAGATGACCCAGGATGCAATAGGAGACCTTAAGCATGCTACATATGCTAGCTAGTACAGTAAATAGACTGCTAGATCTGAAATCAGGAAGAGCTGAATTCAAATCTAGCTCTACACACTTTACAAGATGTGTGACCCCAGGCAAATCACTACACCTCTCTTTGCCTCAGTTTCCTTAACTGCAAAATGGAGATAATAATGGTGACTACCTTCTGGGGTTGCGAGAGTCAAATGAGATATTTGGGAAGTGTGCTGCAAACTTTAAAGCACTATACATAAATGCTAGCTATTATTACTTTCTTTCTAAGGCTAACTGTTTTTAGCCTCAATTTCCTCATCCATAAAATGAGAATTCGGTGAACTCTAAGGTCCTTTCTAACTCTAAAATTGTATCATTTTATGAACTTAAATCCAGGTCTCACTCTAAGGTTGGTGCTGATTCATGTACACTTATATATTCCAAGCTAATTTGGTTGTGGGACACTTCTGGCCTTGAACTTGCAAAAGTAACTATAAATATTAATCCTAGGAGTGAGAGGGATATGGGGGAATAGAATACCAATGATGTAATAGAGGTCAGGGAATTTGTGTATCAAACAGAGAAAATAAGTCCTATTTCATAAGAAAAAAACTCATTGCATCTGTAATGTGAGCTATACCTGGAGTTATTATTGCATTGTGTACTTGAAAGGGATTCCATGTATGTTGTGTGTGCAGTAGAAGTAGCAGCCCATCAGCTTGGATATTACCCATAAGACATAGCTTTATTAATAAACAAGAGAAGGAGTATAGTACATAATTTTCCAACAAGGTGCCAGTATATTCAAACTACCAGTCCAGTAGTAGTCTCCCCCAAGTTTTTCTGACAAGTGCACAAAAGGTCTTCTCCAGTGTGTGTGTGCGGATCTTCTACCCTTTCTGGCTTTGTGTCTTCATATGAATGGGCAAGAAAGAAATCTTTCACCTTCTGAATTCTAGCTTGAAGTTAACATAAAATATCGATTGGAATTATTAAAACAGGAAAATATTTATCTCTAGAGTCTCCACCTCTATTTGAGAAATTTCTTCTTTCGCTTTAAATCTTGTTTATGTATTTTACATAATCAATCTAACCATAGAGGAGTTATTTTATTTAGCGCAACAAAGACACAAGGGAAAAAAGATTTCATCTCTCTTACATGGGATTACCATTTGACCTTATACAAAAGTCTTCTCCTGAATCTATCTGCAGGCTATGGAAGGGGATTATGGATATCAGTGTTAAGATCCAGGTCCAAGTTCTGGGGCCTGGCTGAGATAATGAAAACAGGAGAGAAATTGAAAGAAAGGACTAAAAGTGGACCAGTTTCCTGGCTTTCTCATTCACCTATGAAGTTGTTGGAAGATACCTGTCTCAACCAAGCAATTCCAGAGTCTTCTCTGCCCACTGGTCACTAATTGACTCCTTTTTGTGTCTGGGACATTCTGGTTCCTGCTCTGGTGACCAGGATGATCTGACTCAGCTTCCCATAAGCAAAGCCTCTGGAGCCTCTAACTCCCACATGGTGAAACGTATCACCAACATTGGCTACAAGCATGAGCACCAGTTTTTGTTGTTGTTGTTGCTTTTGTGTTTAACATTTTAATAGCGAAAAAATTGTTAAGTATTGAACTCATAATGTGATGCACATGCACAGAACACCTTTTGTGAAACACTGCATTGGATCATGGGATTAAATTTAGAGGTAGAAAGTATCTTGGAGATCCTCTAGTTTTATCCTTTTATTTTACAGAACAGGAAACTGAGGTGCAGCAAGGAGAAGCAACTTGCCCAAAGTCACACACTCTGGGTTCCAGCTCAGTGTCTCTGTCTTGATAATTTTTTTATCTCTTATATTCTGTGATTTGTGACTTGTGGCATGTCACTAAATCTTTATAAGCCTCCATTTTTCATCTGTAAAATGGTAATAATCATGCCTATATTCTTTATCTCAGAGATGTTAGCAGAAAAATCCTTCTTAATTCTGAAGAGCCTGCACATAGAAACCATATGAGATACTGCCAACTAAATTGCTTTTTTCTCTCCCAGGTCCCCCGTACAGGGTTCTGCACATGCTGGCTGTGTAGTAAATGCCTGTTGAATGGAAATAATGGGGCTGAGCTGCAGTTAAATGGAAAAGGCCAAAACAGCAAAGATCAGCAGCTAGCAAATGATCTGCTCATCCGCTCTCCCTGTATCTTCCTAGTAGCATGGCTGGTGTGAAAACACCCTCAGGAATCATGCCAGCCAGAGTTCTGCTGACTGAGGGAAACCTGAATCAAGTAATTACACCAACAGCTGCATCCTTATGAAATCACTAGGATAACTAAGACAGAAAGATCTCTGAAAAAGGCAAGGAAAATTGCTGGGAAAAAGGAAAAGGGAAGGCACACATTAAGTTCTATCTTGCGATATCTTATATCATCATATATAAAAAATAAAGGCCAGGATGTAGCTAGACATTATCTAGTGGCTAGACATTTCTAGGAAGATAATGAACTTGCCACCTGAATTTAGCTTTGTCTCTGTGCCTCTCTCCTCCCCACCCTCTGTCCTTCTGCATGGGAAACAAGCATGGGTTTTGAAACTGAAAAAGTGAAGACCAGACCCTTAGGCAACTTGGATGGGAGAGTAACCCCTAAATGGATGACTAGATGTAGGGAAGGTTGACTCTAAGATAGGCCTCCATCAGAGATACTCATGCCCAGGACCAGGAAGTTAAATTCAAGGAAAAGATTAAGTCTGGATGTACTAACTAGTAGGCAGGACCCAACTCTATATCTAGAGCTTTGTGATTGGGACAAAGCCTTTTAGCTAAGCCTCAAAAGAAATAAATCAGTCCATTCCTTTAGAAGGGAAAATAAGGGAGATTTTCTTCTACATTAGGGAATACTTTTGCCAATGTTTGCCAATGGCTAAGTGCTGCTACCTTTCTAAAACAGCTATTAAAACATTAAAAGTATTAGAGCATGAATCCAAAAGGGCATAGCAGAGACTTCTCTTTTCAGGAGAAAACAGATAGAATTATAGCCAAGGACTTTAGCGATAACCAGAAGCTAGAAGCAGGGAGAAGTTCCAGAATCATGTACCTGCCTACAATGAGTTGGGACCACATACCTGCTGGAGATGATCTGTAGGGCAGAACAGCTCTTAGAAAAGACAATGAATCTGGCAGAGATATCTCTACTGTTCAGTAGAGATAATGCATCCAGGAAAGCGGTGTTTGATGCAGAATATATGTAAACTACTCTCCTGGAAGAGACCAACACAGAGCAGGACTCTAGGGAGCAATGTAGAACATCTAGGGAACATTGTAGAAGATATGACTGCCTTGCATTTTTGGAAGCACAAGTTGTTACTCCTTATATGGTCCCATGACCACACTGTGCACCTCTATGTTTGCACTACATGTATCCATGCTTCACATTGGTGATATGTGCATTTATTAAGTCAAGAGCAAGAGATACATATATATATATATATATACACACACATATTTTAAACTATGCTATTTCAAGAAATGTCTGCTCTGAACTCATTTGAACTAAACTTTTTATTAACTAATGGAGGCAAACACATCAGTAGGTGCTCATAACCAATAGTTTTGAATGAATGTATAGTCATATCATAGGGATGACCTGAGATAACCTTGTTTGGGAGACCCAATCTGCTAATAGCGGCAGGCAGTATCTTGAGGTACTATATCCCTATCAAACTAACACAGGGAAAGAATCTGGCTCTTATGAATTATTCTTAGCATTTAGATAATGCTTTTTAAAATTTTAATCTGTTTTGATATTCACAATAGTCCTGCAAGAAGGTAACATATTATTACCCTCATTTTACTGAAGCTTTTAAGGTATTTAAGGTACTTTAATTTAATTTAAGGTACTTTTATTTCAGGTACATTTAAGGTACTTTTCAAGAGTCTCATAGCTAGTAAAAGGCAAAATCAGGACTTGAACATGGATCTTTTGACTTCAAACACAGGACTCTATTCATAAAATCAGCCTGACTGTTACTACCTGGGATGTATATGTAACCACTGATCTGTGAACTCTAAAAAGGTCAAGGGTAGAATTTTTAGGGAGCAGGTTCAGGCAGAGAGACAGTAAGTGCTAGCTGGTCCCTATTTGTTCTTCCTTGTAGGGAATCTTAGAATCAGAACTGGAAGGAACTTTAGAATAATCTAATAAAACCACTTGAAGCCCAGAGTCAAAACCTGAAACCAAGTCAGTGAACTCCCCAATCCAGTGCTCTTTCCACCATACCACACTGCTCTTACCCCCTTCCCCCAGAAGAACATAACCATGTGTTATATTCAAAGTTTATAGCTATTGACCCACTGCCAGTAAGGAGAATGCTTCAAGTAGTCTTTCCAGGAATAGGGATGTATATATAGTGAGAGAAAGGCAATATGGCAGAGTGGATGATGTTGGACTTGACCTAGGTTCAGATTTCTCATTTTACACTTACTAGCTGTGTGATCTTGGGCAAGTCACTTAATCTCTCTGATCCTCAGTCTCCTCATTTGTAAAATAATAAGGTTGTATTCCATGACCACTAAGGACTCTTTCACCTCTAAATTTATAATCACCTGATCCTTTACTCTTGCTTGCTTTTTGACTAGTGGTACATATTTACAAGACAGCTGGTTGGAGTAAGAGATATACAGCAAAACATGGTCAGCTGCATTCCTCTAGGGATAGCTTGGGATCTTGCCATCCTTAGTAAATGAGTGCTGGGAGGATTCCCAACTCCCTCCATCCCCATTCTCCCACGTAGTTCTTCCCAACACAGGCACACAGAATAACAGAATTTGAGACTCAGAATGGACTTCAGAAGTCATTTAGTCCAATCCATAAACAAAGCTGCACTATAATATACCCAATCAGTGGATGTCCAGCTTCTACTTACAGGTGAACCCAAGAAGGGGGGACTCACCACCTCTTAAGACAACCAGTTACATTTTTGTCCTGCTCTAATTATTAATAAGTTTTTCCTGACATCAAACCTCTTTGTAACTTTGCTCTCTCCTCTTTCTGCCCTGTAGGATCTAATCTCTCCTCCACATGACAGCTATCATGTCCTTCCTGAGCTCTTTTCTCCAGAGTAAACATGCCTATGCACTCCACCAATCCCCATATGACATAGACTTATAGTCCTTCACCATTCTGGTTGATTTCATTTGGACATTCTTCAGATTATCAATGCAATTCCTTTCTTCCTCCCTCCCTTCCTCCCTCCCTCCCTTCCTTCCTTCCTTCCTTCCTTCCTTCCTTCCTTCCTTCCTTCCTTCCTTCCTTTCTTCCTTCCTTCTTTCCTTCTTTTCTTCCTTCCTTCCTTCTTTCCTTCCTTTCTTCCTTCCTTCTTTCCTTCTTTTCTTCCTTCCTTCTTTTCTTCCTTCCCTCCCTCCCTTCCTTCCTTTCTTTTTTTAACCATTGTACCCAGAAGTGAACACATAATTCCACATGAGGTCTTCACTACGAGCTCCAGTCCTTCCATTTTTCAGCTTTCTTTACTTCTTAAAATGGTTACACTTTCCTCTTTTTCCTTTTTCAGCCCCTTGGTGAACCAAATCAACTCTATACCATCTTCTACTCTTGAACCCCTTGCTCTCTTGTCCAACCCTGCTTTACTCCCATAATCCTTTGCTCCTGTTCATGTGTTATCGAATGGAACTGTAGGAAATGACAAAACCATGCTGACCCAGTTACTGCATAATCGCTAATTTCAATTGGACCCTTACCACATTACGGTAATTCTACTTACTCCTCCAACTGATCCCCTATCACACTCACCACAGTCTCTCTCTTTCTCACCACTCAAAGACAAATAGTTATCAAATCGTGTCATTTCTTTCTCTATATCTTTCGTATATCCTTCTTTCCACTCACACAACCACCACCATAGTTAAAGCCCTTATCACTTCTCACCTGGATTACTGCAATAAGCTTTTAATTGATTTTCCAACCCCAAGTTAGTCCCACTCCAATTAGGAATCCCCAAGTGATGATCCTAAAGTGAAGCCTCTCCAAAGCTCAATAAACTCCAATGGCTCTCTGTTACTTCCAGGATTAAATATAAAGTCCTCTTTACAACCTGGCCCCTTCCTTCTTTTCCAAACTTACATTCTATTCCTCTGTGATTCAACCATATTGACATACTTACTATACCTCATACATGACATTCCCTTTCTGGTCTCCATCACCTTGTACTGGTACTCCCATTCCTAGAGTGCTCTTCCTCCTAACCTCTGACTCATAGCATCTCTGGCTCTATTTAAGATTATATTCAAGTATTGTCTCCTTTGGGAGGCCTTTCCTAGATTCCCCATTGCTAGTGCAATCTTCTTAGGTTATCTTCCACAGATGGAAGGTAAGTTAAATAAATTAAAATGTATTAAACATAAATTAAAATCTGTATTTATTATATATGTGCTGATTTCCATAAGTTATATTCCCTTTTACAATGTAAGGTCCTTAAAACAGGAACTGGTTTTGCTTTGTTGTTGTTTTTTTTTGTATGCTCAGCATGTGGTACATAGCCATTGGAGCAATGTACCTAGTATAGGTACATTGATAAATGCTTGTTAGCTGATTAATTGATTTGTGAAGGCAGAATATGATAAATTAATGTGCCTTGTTATGAATCTCTTAATACAGCTTAACATATCATTAGTTTTTTTGGATGCCACATTATACTTCTAACTCATATGGAACTTAATGTCCACTCTAATACCAAAATCTTTTCCAGAACAATTTCTGTGTAATTATTCCTCTCCCATCATATCTTGTGAAGTCGAGCTTTTGTACCAAAATTTAAGTGTTCACATTTATCCCTATTGGATTTAGTCTTATAGTCCAATGCTGTATCCTTTCCAGGTCCTTTTGGATCCTAACTGTCGTTTGGTGTATTAGCTGTTCCTCCTCCCAGCTTGGTGATATCTGTAAACTTGATGAGTTACACACACACACACACACACACACACACACACACACACACACACACCTCTCCCTTGCTTGGAGGTAGCCCTGGGTTCTTACAGGCTAATTAGCAGACTAAGCAGTACAAAACTGGAAAAGCTTCCAACCAGAGCCGAAGAGATGGACCCTGTACCAGTAGGTCCTTCAGAGAATCAGCTTAGTTAGGCTAGAAGACTGCTCATCAATTGATTCATTTTTTTTCAGCCATAGCAACTTCCAAAAGCTATACATTAAAGTGTGATCTCTTTTAGTGGAAGCCGTCCCCCAGTGCCCTGGTGAAGTTCTGGAGTAGTAATGGTTTAGGCACGTTCCCAAAGAGGTATTTTAGACATGTTTTGAGAGATGCCAGCATCATGGTAGTGAGTGTGTGGCCTCAGTGAAGGGACTCTGTTGAAGGGGCCTACTGTGCATGTGAATGTTCTGATCTGCTTATTACAGTATGTTTCACATTATTCTGCAACCACACTTTTTTCACAGGGCTGCACCGAATCCTCTATGGAGTGCTACAAACAGGCACACCTGGCTTCTGCCTTAAGAGCATTTTTCATGTCTCTCACCTTCCCCTCCTCCCAACCCCAGAGGGCAGAAAGGAGAATGAGTGAGAAGAGTGCACTTACCCTTGCCTAGACCTGAGATGGCATCAGTAATCACAACCACCTTGTTCTGGACAGCCGACTTTGACCACAGCTTGGAAACTTCTTGGTAGATGAAGAGGATCCCACTGATAGCCAGAAGGAGCAGAGGTAGCATGAGCACAGCCATGATCCCCATCTTGCTCTTCAGGGGTGGTGATAGGAAGAAAGTACAATTAGTTTCAAAAAGAGACATCATTTACATTATAAAGATGGTGTAGGACCAAATTCAGCAATGCATCTCAGTAGTGACCTTGCCTGCCCAGAGGTTTTAGAGGCAAGTCCTTCTGGACACCTTCTTTGTCTCCCCAGGATTCCCCAGTAAGGGTAATTATGTTCTGCATGGGGCAGAACTTACCCCAATGTTCCCAGCTTTAGTACTATGAGTGATAATCTCCAAATACTTGACAAAAATGAAATTACTCACAGTGTTTTCCAGGAGCCAAAGCGAAGTCCAGGGGAGAACTGCCCTCTCCAAATTTAATTAAAATGGGTCTGCATTTTTAGAAGGAAATCTATGGGCTAAAGCCACTTGCTGGGCTCTTATGGCTATTTATAGTTCTCAGTTTCACTAAAAGGCTTTTCAGGGTAATTGCAGTGTCTACCCTGATAGGCAGGGACACATGCCTGCTGTATCTGGTTTCAGAAAGCTTGCCAGTCCTTTTAAAGCTCCCTTTGCCTGTCTGGCTATTACAAGTTTCCTGTGCAGGTTGAATTTAAGAATTAGGATCAGGATTTTGGATTTGGTGCCTGAACGTGCTTTATCCTGCTTCCTATAGAATGCATAAACCACTGTATATTCAAGGGAAAGTGACAAAACAAGACCTGGTTGAAGGAAATGGAGGTATTTTATATGGAGAAGACAGGGAAAGCATGAAAAGATATCTGTCCTCACATAATTGAAGGGTTAACATGTTATGAGAAGAATAAAAGGATTTGAGAAGAGTAAAAGGATTATTGGATGAAAGTAACAGGGATATAGATTTAGTCAGACAATTAGTACTTATTAAACACCTACAAATACTGAAGCTGAGGTTTATATTTTGGCCACATAAAGAGAAGAGGGGACTCATTGGAAAAGACTGATGCTGGGAAAGATTGAAGGCAAAAGGAAAAGTGGACAATAGAGGATGAGATGAGTAGATAGTGTCATGGAAACAATGAACATGAACTTGGACAGACTTCAAGAGGTAGTGGAACATAGAAGGGTCATGAAGAGTCATTCATGACTGAATGACTGAACAACATCTAACAAACAACAAATAAAAGCCAGGCACTGTGCTAAGCAAGGGGGATAGAAATAAAGGACAAAGACAGTACTTGCTCTCAAGAAGCTTATCATTTAATGGGGGAGACACCATGCAAACAGCTGCATACAAGCAAGATGTATGCAGTATAAACTGGAAATAATTAACA
Organism: Notamacropus eugenii; assembly: GCF_028372415.1. Lineage (NCBI taxonomy): Eukaryota > Metazoa > Chordata > Mammalia > Diprotodontia > Macropodidae > Notamacropus > Notamacropus eugenii. The sequence goes on along the minus strand of NC_092873.1, from coordinate 317,255,842 downwards.
GAGGGAAGGCTTTAGTATTAAAGATGATTGGAAAAGGTTCCTTGGAGGAGGTAAGACTTTACCTTAGACTTGACAGGGATGAGAGTTTACCCAGGTATGGGGTAACAGTATCTAAAAATGCAGTTAGGAAATTGAAGTATCTAATATGAGGAATATTGGAGACCAGTGTCACTGGATTAGGTGCAAGGTATAAGAAGACTTGAAAGATAGGAATAAACTAAATAAAAGATTTCACATTTGATCCTGTAAGTAATAGGGAGCCAATGGAGTTCATTGATGTATACGTGTGTATATGCATGTGTGTGTGGAGGGGGTGTGTGATATGGACAGACCTCCATTTTGGGAAGATTAATTTCATAGCTGAGTGGAGGATGGACTGGAGAATTTAGGCTCCAACTGATTGCTGGACATGGATTCCCAATGGCACTTTAAACTTAACATGTTCCAAAAGGAATTCATTATTTTCCACATTAAACCTGTCCATCCTCTCCATGTCTCTAATGCTATTGGTCACATTTTATTCTACCCATTGGTCAAACTTGAAGACTTGATGTCTTTGACTCTTTCCTCACCTTCATTCCATCTGCAAAGTCATAGAAATGGAAAAATGTAGGTAATGTTTAGGAGATAGAGATTAGATTAGTTTGGTTGGAGCACAGTGGCTATAAATAAAATGAGCTTGAAGAGGAGGGTGGTGTCAGATTGTTAGGCTTCGAAAACCTAGAAAAGAAGTCTGAAGTTAACTTGGTAAGAAAGATTTTAAGAAGAGGAAAGACAAGGCTGTTTTGAAGGACAAATCTGTTTCTAAAAAAGATCATTCTGGTAGTCACATGAAATAGGATTGTAGCGGCAAGAGACTGGAGGTAGGAAGACTCCTTAGAAATGGCAATGGGAGTAGAAAGAAGGGGACATATACAGAAGATGTTGCAGAGGTGGAATAGAGCAGAATGGTGTCAGCTTAGATTTGAGAGGTAAGGAAGGCTGAAACATAATGCCAAGGTTTCAATCATGAGAAACTGGGAAAGATGAATGAGGACTGAAAAAACCCCATTAAATTTGGCAGTTAGGAGGTATCACAGTGGATAGAGTGCTAGACTTGGAGTTAGGAAGATCTGATTTCAAATGCTGCCTTAGATAGTAATAGTAATAGCTAGTAAAAGATACCTAGGAATAGCTGTGTGACTCCAGGCAAATCACTTAACCTCTCTTAGCCTTAATTTCCTCATCTGTAAAATGAGGATAATAATAGTAATTACTTCCCAGGGTTTTTGTGAGGATAAAATGAGATTGCATGTATAAAGTGCTTTGTAAACCTTAAAATGCTATATAAGTGCGAACTATATCAGCAATAATAAAAATAGCTCATATTTATGTAGCAATGACTCTGGACTCACTCCCCAGATCAAGACTGGCTATATATTCCAGAACTTCAGAGATTTAGATTTATTGTGAGGGGCAGGGAGGGAATCTTTCTTTAATGATGTCACTTTAAGACCATATTCAGTTACTTTCCTTCTTTACTGTTAACCACCAATGTTTAGTATCCCAGTTCCATTTAATCAATTAACATTAATTAGATTTTTACAAAGAGAGAATTACTTTGCAGATATAGCAAGAATAGAAGGTACAAACATTTCTCCTCAATACCCAGTATAGGATCACACTCTCCCCAGTCCCACCTCAGTCCCTTGCAAGAGTGGACTCGGACTTGATGTATTTCCTACATAACATTCACTCCACCAAGTTCATTTTCATATGAGGCATGCCTGAGTCTGCATACCTTCTACTTCTGGGCTGGGTCAAGCACTTCGTTCTTTTTTTTTTTTTTTTTTGAGCACTTCATTCTTTATCATCCTTAGGCTTCCAGCAAATCCCAGTTGTGGACTCCAGCCACAGACTTCCAGTGGTTCACTCTCCCAACCTTTTGAAACTCACAAGGTCATAGCCATCCTCAATCTTCTTCACTTAAAACACAAAAGAATGAAAGATAGGGGTCTCTACTCACAGGCCAAGGATGAGGAGGGATCCTTCCTTACATCATTGCCTCTCTCACCTAAGTAATAGAGAAACCTGAAAGACAGAGCTAAGGAAAGTTTCAATTTTCCTAGTCAGTGCCTTTGAATTCATTCTAGTTCTGGCCATCTAGACAATCAAGAGTACAAAAATTCTTTTAATAAGGTAGTTAGCATTCTGAAAACAATTACAGAATGTCTCCACATGATCCAAATCAGAAAACAAAACACTTAACCCTTTCATACATGGGATTGCATCAATTCAGCATGCTGTATCTGAAAGCCCACCCACAGTTATATTTATATAGCATTTTGAGATAGAGACTTTCTGTAACAATGGCACTGAGCGGAGCAGTGAAATGATTATTCTTGTTCTTAGAAGTGTTATTGATGCCTTTTAGTTTGTATAATGTAGTTTCCCAGTACAACCCTCTCACGTAAAACTGTTCACTGAAAAGAAGGCAAAATAGTTAAATAAAAACAACTATCACAGTAGCCACATAGATAATAGGTGCAAAGTTCTTTACTTTTTCCCCACGTCTTTGCCAAAGGAAGGAAATTGTATTTCATCAGCTGTTCTTGGACAAAATTGGCTAATACATTTAATCAGAGTCAAGTTATCTTTAAGTGTGATTTTCATTTACATTATTTTAATAATTGTGTATTGTCTTCTTTCTATTTTCCATTCTTTGCTTTAATCCACATGAGATTTCCATTTTTTTAATGAATTTCTTATGTGTTTTAAACATTCCACTAACCATATAATGCAGTTTTAAAAGTCATTCCACAATTAATGAGCATCTTAATTGATTTCAGTTTTTGCTACATCAACAAAAATTTTTACTGTGAATATTTTGATATGTATGCTGTCTGTCTGTCTGTCCAGTAGTGGGATCACATTGTCAAGAAATATGAATATTTTAGTGACTTTTCTTCCACAGTCAAAATTGTTTGCCAAAAGGACCTGAAATGAAATAGAGGAATTCCGAGAATTTTTTGATTACAGATAACAGCTGAGTAGTAACTTTGAAATACAAACACAGGAATCAAGAAAAATATAGAATAGTAAACATATTGAAGCCATTAGAAAGGACCAAGTAAGGGTAATGTGTTTACTTACACCCCTACTACCTTTTTACTTTTACCATACTCCCCTACTTGTACAATGGTCTCCTTGTTCTTTTTCAAATCTCTCTGCTTTGAGGATTTTTTTTCTTTATAAGTCTTTAAAAATTATTTACTCTTTATTTCCCCCCAAATTACATGTAAAAACCATTTTAGACATTTGTTTTTAAAACTTTGAGTTCCTTCTTTCTCTTCCTCTCTGCCCAATCCCCTTGAGAAGGCAAGCAATTCAATATAGGTTTATATGTATAGTCATACAAAACATTTCCATATTAGTTTGGCAGTTTTCATCATAGGCCCTTCAGAGTTGTCTTGGATCACTGTATTGCTAAGAATAACTAGGTCATTCACAATTGATCATCTTACAATATTGTTGTTACTTCATACACAGTACATTTCACTTTGCATCAGCTCATGCAAGTCTTTCTTGGTTTTTCTGGAAGCATCCTGCTCATCATTTCTTACAGTACAATAGTATTCCATCCCAATCACATAACACAATTTGTTCAGGCATTCCCCAGTTGTGGGCATCCCCTCATTTTCCAATTCCCTGTCACCAGATAAGAGCTGCTATAAATATTTCCATACATATAAGCCTTTTTCCCTTTTGTTTTTTTTAAAATCTCTTTTTTGTATACAGACTTAGCAGTGTCACAGTTCTATAGCCCTTTGGGCAGAGTTCCAAAATGGTCTAAAAATTAGTTGAATCAGTTCACAACTCAACCAACAATGCATTAACATCTAATTTTTCTGATATCCCTTCATACATTTCTACTTTTCTGTCAGATTAAACAATCTAATAAGTATGAGATAGTACCTCAGAATTGTTTCTATTTTCATTCCTCCACTCATTTGTGATTTAGAGCACCTTCTCATGTGGATATAACTATCTTTGATCACTTCATTTGAAAACTGTTCATATTTCTTGATCACTTATCAATTGGGGAATAGCTTTTATTTTTATAAATTTGATTCAGTGCTATATATGTTTGAGAATTGAGGTCTGTATCAGAGAAACTTGCTTCAAAAAATTTTTTTCACAATTGATTGCTAAATGTATTTCCCTCCATCCTATTCCCCTCCCCATTTATTCTTTTCTCTCTCCTTTCAATCTGTCCTTCCTAAAAGTGTTTTGCTTCTGACTATCCCCCCATCTGCCCTCCCAACTATCACCCTCATTTCCCTTATCTCTTCCTCCTACTTCCTTGAGAGTAAGATAGATCTCTATACCCAATTGATTGTGCATGTTATTCCATCTTTGAGGCAATTCTGATGAGAGTAGGGTTCATTCACTCCCCCTCCCACCTCTCCCATCTTCTCCTCCACTGTAAAAGTTTTTCCTTGCCTCTTTTATGTGAAATAATTTACCCCATTCTCTCCCTTCCTTTCCCTTTCTCCCAATGCATTCATCTTTCTCACCTATTAATTTTATTTTTATGATATCATCCCTTCTTATTCAACTCACACCTGTGCCCTCTGTCTAAATATACTCCTAACTGCCCTAATAATGAGAACATTCTTATGAGCTACAAGTAACATCTTCCCATGTAGGAATGTAAACAATTTAAACTTATTAAGTCCCTTATGATTTTCCTTTCCTGCTTACCTTTTTATGCTTCACTTGAGTCTTGTATTTGAAAATCAAATTTTCTATTCAGCTCTGATCTTTTCATCAAGAATGCTTGAAAGTGCTCTATCTCATTGAATTCTATTTTCCTCTAAAGAATTATACTCAGTTTTTCTGGGCAGGTGATTCTTGGTTGTAATCTTAACTCCTTTGCCCTCTGGAATATCTTATTCCAAGCCCTTCAATCCTTTAATGGGGAAGCTGCTAAACCTTGTGTTGTTCTGACTGTGACTCCACAATACCTGAATTGTTTCTTTCTGGCTGCTTGCAATATTCTCTTCTTAATCTGGGAGTTCTGGAATTTGGTGATACTATTCCTGGAAACTTTCATTTTGGGGTCTCTTTCAGGAGGTGACTAGTAGATTCTTTCAATTTCTATTTTATTCTCTGGTTCTAGAACATCAGGGCAGTTTTCCTTGATACTTTCTTGAAAGATGATGTCTAGGCTCTTTTTGACCATGACTTTCAGATAGTTCAAAAATTTTAAAATTATCTCTCCTCAGTTTTTCAGGTTAGTTGTTTTTCCAATGAGATATTTCACATTGTCTTCTGTTTATTCATTCTTTTGTTTTCATTTTAATGTTTCTTGATTTCTTATAAAGTCATTAATTGCCTTTTGATCAATTCTCCTTTCTCTTATCTTCTTCCTCTCCTTTTCTCCTGTGGGGTAAGATATATTTTTATACCCAAATGAATTTGCATATTATTCTCTTTTTGAGTCAAATCTGATGAGAATAAGGTTCAAGGGCTCCCCCCACCTTTCCCTCCACTGTAAAAGCTCTTTGGGCCTCTTTTATACAAGATGATTTACCCCAATCTCCCTCTCCTTTTCCACTTCTTCCAGTGCATTCCTCTTTCTCACCACAAATTTTATTTTTTAGATATCATCCCATCATATTCAATTCCCACCCATGCTCTCTATCTACATATATTTCTAACTACTCTAATGATGAGAAAGTTCTTAGAAGTTACAAGTATCTTCCCATGAAGTAATGTAAACAGTTTAACCTAATTGAATCCCTTATGATTTCTCTTTCCTGTTTACCTTTTTATGTTTTTCTTGTGTCTTGTATTTGAAAGTCAGATTTTCTATTCAGCTCTGGTCTTTTCATCAGGAAAGGGAAAAGGACTTATTTCCACTAAAATATTTAAAGCAGCTCTTTTTGTGGTGGTAAAGAACTGGAAATCAAGGGGATGACCATTAATTGAGGAATGGCTGAGCAAATCATGGTCTATGATTGTGATGGAATACTTTTGTGCTATAAGAAATGACAAGCAATATAGTTTCAGAATAAAAATCTGAGAAGATTTATATGAACTCATTCAAAGTGAAGTGAGCAGAGCAAGGAGAGCATTGCACAATAACAGCAATAGATCAAGACTATGATCCAAGACAATTCCAAAGACTCACGATGAAAACTGTTATCCACCTTTAGAGAGAGAACTGATACAGATTGAAGCATACTTTTGAAATTTTCTTTATTTCTCTTGTTTTTTTTTTTTAGGGTGTGTTTCCTTTTGCAACAGGGCTAATATGAAAATATGCTTTACATGACATTATATGCTTAATCAATATCAAATTGTTTGTCTTCTTAAGTAGTGGAGGAACAGGAGGAAGAGAGAGAATTTGGAATTAAAAATTGTTTTAAATGAATGTTAATTTTTTTACATGCAATCAGTAAGTATTTCATGAAATACAAAATATGTTTTAAAAAAGAAATGTCAGCTATAGCAATAAGACAAGTAATAGGATGGATGAATATAGGCATGTGTTATTTGTTTTTTGTTTTCAAAGGGGACAAATGTTATCATGGGATGATGTCTTGACTTGTTCATGAATTGGATTATAATGAGGCAGAATAGCACAAAGTTGTCAGTTTCACTTTGTCTTCCAGAGTCATCAAAATCTAGTGGCAGGGCAAAAATCAAGATAACTGAGGATGGCCTGGGATGTAGTGAAGGGCCTTGGCTTCTTTGATGCCTGAACAAGCTCTAAGCTCTCCATAGCACCTGATTCAGACTCCTTCATGGTTGTTGGAACAAATTATTCTCATATGCCCAGGAGAGAGTCTTCACATGCTTGGGGTAGACCATGACTCAGTGATTGGTTTGAGGCCTGGTCAGTCACCTTCAACATGATTTAGCCTGTCTGTCAAGAAAGTTTTACCAGGGCGGCAGAGCCAAGATGGTGGAGTAACAGCAAAGATTGTCTAGAGCCCTCCCACCTAGCCCAGCCAAATACCTGTAAAAAATGGCTCTAAACAAATTCTGGAGCTTCAGAACCCACAGAATGGCACAGTGAAGCAAATCTCCAGCCCAAGACAGCCTGGAAGGTTGCAGGGAAGTGTCTATCATTCCACGCTTGGAGCAGAGTGCAGTTCAACATGGACTGTGCCTGCACAGACAGGACCTGAACAGGCCTTGGGGGGACTGAATCTCTCACATCTGTGGTGGTTTCCAGACTTCATGACCCCAAAATTTTGAGGATAAATTGGAAAGTCAGTGGGAAAAGCCTGCAGGACCAGTGCAGGAGAGTGGAGTGGTTTGGCCCCAGCCCCAGGGTGACTGAGGGGGGAAGGGGAGAAAAGGGAACCCATGTAGCCACAGCAGCAGCAGGGGCAGCTGCAGCCACTGTTTCTGGAGCTCTAGGTCCACAGATTGTGGGGGGATCGAGCAACTGACAGTACACCTCCATCCCCACTAGAAGTAGAGAACTACCTTGACAAAGAATTCAAAAGTCAAGTAAATGGCTGGGGAAATGAGCAAAAACTGGAAAAAGAATCAGACTATAGAATCTTACTTTGGTGCCAAGGAAGACCAAAGCATGCAAACAGATGAAAACAAAGTCAAAGTTCCTTCATCCAAAGCCTCCAAGAAAAATATGAATTGGTCTCAGTTCATGGAAGAGCTCAAAAAGGATTTTGAAAATCAAGTAAGAGAAGTAGAGGAAAAATTGGGAAGAGAAATGAGAGTGATACAAGAAAGTTTTATTAGTATGGCCACTGCACATGCTACAGCTTCTTGGAGCCACAAGTGAGAGTTGGGTGAAGCATGTGGACACCAAAGGTGGCTGAACATCCCTAAAAAAGGCTCAACAAGCTCTAACACCAGAAGTGCTAGTCCTCCTGAGTACCTCCCATACCCCCCATTCTCTTAAGGATATTATAAAGATGAAAAAAAGACATAAAAATCTTTAGATATTAATATCCTCTTCATCTCATTTTTTGGAGTTCTAAATAATAAAAAATGGTCATAGATTATCAATATAGTCCTAGATTCTTAAACCTTAAGCACACTATAATATAAAATGGAGAATGGGGTCAGCCTAGAAGAATGAAATAGAGCAACTGTAGGTTGCTTTTAATGATCTGAAATAGCATGTTGATGAGGGCGGTTTGCATATATTATAGCTTTAGAGATATTCAGAGATATTGTGGATAGAAAGCTGGACTTGGAATCTGGAAAATCTGAGTTTAAATGCAGCCTCAGACACTTCAGTGAGATCCTGGGGATAACCTAATCTACTTCACAGAGTTGTGAGGGCCAAATGAGTTTACATATGTAAAGTGATTTTCAAACACAAAAGTAATTTTTAAATGCTAGTTATCATCATCATCATCATCATCATCATCATCATCATCATCATCATCATCATTCTCCAGATCTTCCCATCACCAATGCCACTAGTAACAATTCCATTTATGCATTTGATTTCCTTTGCATCTGATGCTTTCTTGTATGTCCATCACTCAATCTGTAGCAACCCTGAGTTTCCTAATGAATGATCCCCATTGACTAACCTGAGCAGTCAATCAATGACATAGCCAGTTTGATGAATGGATTCTTTAAGTTGACTGGTTTAGTTAGTAACATAACATGATATACGTTGATTTGACCAATGGTTCTGGTGGCATTGTGAAAACACAGTAAGAGTTCTTACACTTCCCTTATGAGTTCAAAAACTCTGAGTAAGTTTCTGATTTGTTTTCTCTGGTATTGCCAAAGATGATGCTGGCCATCACTGATGGAATCCTAGTAAAGCTGCCCCCAACCCCAATATTCTAGCTTCCTTATAGGCCCCACTGACCAGCAACCCTACCTAGTCATTTCCCCCACCCTCACTCAGTATCTTAACTCCTTCATATATGCCTCACTAGAACAATGAACCCATATTTCTCACAAAAACAGTAGGTGCATCCATGTGATGGGACACCAGCCACTGCCTCTAGCTACCCACTGCCCCCAGACCCATTTCTCATATTTCCCACAGAAACATCAGGCTTGTCCATGTACACAACGACAACCACAACCATCTAGTCTCAGACGGAACCACAATACTCACCCAATCAGAAAGCAGTACCACCAGGATGCCCAAGCAGGATGGTGACCCCAAAACAATGGGATGGACTTCCTTTAAGTAGGCACTTGTGCAGTAATAGCAAAAGCTGTCCTTTAGGTGAGCTTATGATGTAGAGATACTTATTATAATATCATTATCATACATAATACCCTTCAATGGGATTTCCTGTGTGCATGGTGGGTAATCGCATGCATAGTTCCACTGTTCCTGGGACCACTCCCCTATTAATCCCTTAACAAACCCCTCCTGCCTTTTTATATTCACAATTTCTGTTATGTAAATACATCTTTCCCTTAAAAAATTTATCTTGCTTTCTGTGAAGTTGCTGGTTCCTCTTGAAACTTAGCCCACTTCATGAGAGGTGTCAATCTCAATAAATGTCTATACTCGGATTAGAGGCGGTCTGACTGAATTTTTTAAGATGGTTCTGCCACAACATATCATGAAATCACAACATCACCTTTCTGCTAGGTTGCTACCAGTACTCTGATGACAGCTGCGAAGGCCTCCACCTTGAGTCTGGCCATGACTGTTATATGTTAATCCACTTCAGTGTCCATGAAGACAGCGCTAATGAATAGAAAGATGATGTATGAAGCCTCATATCAGCAAGGGGCTGATGGGAAGGGTAGTTTTTTCCAACAGGAAGGGAGAATTAAAGAATCATGGAAGGCAGTTGCTGTGTGGGAAGAGGGAAAGCCCAGGAAGTTTTGGTTTCTGTGTTGAGAAGAGAGGTCCTGGGCAGGAAATGACCATGAACTGAATATAATCATTAGCAATTAGAGCCTTCTGTAGAAACTGGTATGATTTTATCAGTCGAAATGACATCAAGGAAGAGGTATTACTGCCTGCTTTGCTGCTGTGCCTTAACAGCCTTTCCACATAACTTGCAGCTAAAACCTCACATATTTTTCCTTTATTAGAATATGAAACACCTTGAGAACAAGGAGCTCCATTACTTTTCTATTTGTAGCCTCAGTGCTTAGTGCAGTGTTTTTTACATAGTAAGAACTTAATAAATGCTTGTTTTATTCATTCATTCATTTGTTAGATTTGCTGTTTTTTTGAACGTATCTTCTTGCAGCACTCATGGTGAAGTTATCCTGTTCCCATTTCCTTTCTATCTTTCTACACCTTGAGGTTTGTATTTTTTATTAAAAAAATGGTCTGTATTTTTATTATGAGGGTTGTCTCCAGATAAAGATTTTTGATGCATCCTTGGTGTTTGCTATAAAGGAGTGGAACACAGAAGGGAATGAAGGTAGAAAAGGAGACCGATTCACTTGTGCTTAACTTCAAGCCCATATGGGATCAGAGAGAAAGGTGTTACAAAGATGTAACACTTTAGCTTCTAGGAATATGCACATAAGCCTTGGAAAACAATAACAAGAACAATAAAAGAAAATAGAGATGATGGTACATTTAAAAATGGAAAAATATTAGGGATAGTAATGTCTCAGTTTAGGTCATTTCTTAAATTTCTGGTCTTATTCCGAATGAAATTCATGTAGCAAGAAGACACATGTATGTTTTCACTGCTAAGTCTTCTAGAAACAGGTCCTTGGAGGCTAGCTTTAACCTGAAGAAGGTAAAGAGATGACCCATCATTCAGAGGAAAGAATTACAGCAAAGTACACATTTGTGAGGAGGGATATAGGACTCCAGATGGTGTCTCCTTTCCAGGAGAGGAAGACAACCTTGCTTTTTCTAGGAAAAAAAAAGATTTACAAATGTAAACTAAGAGCATAGGAGTCTAAGAGTCTAAGAGTCCTGCCTGGAGACACCAAGTCTTCATTTTTCTTTACTTGAAGAATTGTTTACTTTCTGGAAGTATTCCAGCTTGTAACTCAGAGGAATGTGGCTAGTTGTATGTGAACAGGAAAATGGATGGTGGAGGCAGGAAGGGGGGGAGAGGAAGCAGCAGAGAAGATAGATAACCACAGGAAAGAACAGTCTCATGGAAGCTGAAGGTAGAAAGAACTTTGAGAAAGAAGATAGATGGTTGACTTTGCCAAATATAGCAACTATTCCAGGAAGAAGGGAAACTGAGAAAGATCATTGGATTGAGTCAAGAGTGTTTCATTCATGTGGAATACTGAGTGTGGAAAGTAAAATCTGAGGGGTTAGGGAGGGGATTTGCTTGATGATGTATGAGATTTATTTTTGAAGTGAATATTGCGCATTAAAATTTTTTTAAAAAAATTCTAGACATACTCTTAGGTTATACTAAGAGAGAACGTGAAACTGGATTTGAAAATCTTTGCTCTACATTGGTTTCCAAATGTAAACATTAATAACAAAGGAAGTAATACTATTTTGAAAACTTTTGCCTTTCAGGATCAATTGTATTTGAAATTACATTTTAATTTGAGTGAAGGAATCACTATGAAATTTTTTTTGTTTTTTCATGAAACAAGATTCTGGATTACTCTCTTAACCTACGTGTGTACTAATAGGTTAGGTACTCAAAGAGCAATTAATTAGAATTTCCTCTCAGGGTTCTATGAGGTACACTTGAGAAGGTAGTATTTTTCTGATGCTATTGGCTCATATCGTCATTTCAGTGTATGCTCTCCAAAATCAATCACCTTCAAAATCAAATCTCTTCAAAATTATCTAACCAGTCCTAGTTAGAATCTCTCCTACATTATTGATCAACCCAATGATTCATGACCTAATATCATTTAACCAATTAATCCAATAGTCAACATACTACAACCCAAGGAAAAAAATTCAACCTTCCATCTATTTTTGTATGACCTGCAAGCTATGAATGGTTTTTACATTTTAAAATGATTTAAACATTTTTATTTTAAAATGATATAAAACCATTCATAGCTTGTGGGCTACACAAAAGTGGACAGTAGACCAGATTTGTCCCATTGGTTACAGTTAACCTCTGAATTAACCCAGGATATTGAAACGGTATAGCAGGACCCAAAATACAAACCATTTCCCCAAACTGGGGTACTCTTTCCTTTATGTTTCTTCATTGTCTAGGGAGAATGGGCTCAAACTTTAAGCAGTTGCTGAAAAGCTATTTTTCCTCCCAAGTTTGCTTGCATATGTGGCATGACCCCTAGGTGAGTCAATTTTTTTGCTACAGGTCATGATGCCTTAGCTAACTTCCAGATGGGTCAAGCGGGTCACTGGAGCTTTACAAGGATTAACAGCCAGCAAAATCTGGTGAGGATTCCAGTTCATTTACCTCTGACAACTCACTTTCTCAACTTTTTGAAGTTCACAAAGTCATAGCCATCTCCAATATTTCTTCACCAAAGAGCAGAAAGGGATGTACACAGTAGAGACAAAAAAATGGCTGGGCTGTGTGCTCATGCCAAGTGAGAGCATTAGGAATTAAGGATTAGTTTTCTCTGCTGTTAGCTCATTGGGTTTTCATTTCATTAGAGTAGTTGGTGTCCTCTGCTGAGGAAATAGCTGAAATGACTTTTTGAAGTGCATAATTCCTACTTTGAGGAGATTTGAGAAGATCACATGAGGTTTGGAGAAAAATAACTAGTCCTGCATTTTGTTGGTCATGTGGAAATATCCTCCTAAATAGTCTCCCCATCTCATTGGTCTTCCCACACCAAGTTATTCTCCACTCAACTGCCAAAATGATTTTGCTAGTGTCTATAATATATAGATATATGTGTGTGTATATACACACACACACACACACACACACACACACACACACACATATATATATATATATATATATAATGGCTATTGGTGATTGAGGCCCTAGGATCACCTGGGATCGAGGTCCACTTCCCATCTCCCAGTGACCCGTATCAGTTTATTCTCCTGGGAGAGGAAGGAGGGAAGGAGAGAAGGAAAAAGGTTGAGCTGTCCCTGTGCCAATTTTGGGTTATGTGACTGACAATCAAGTCAAAGGTAAACAATGAAGGAAAAACATCTCTTCCAGTCTATCAGGAGAAGAGAGAGAAATATTCTACAAATGGAGATATCCTTCTGGGAGTTTTTTGTATGAACACCCAGAATTGGCTCAAAGACCAATCAAAAGGCCCTTCTTTGACATACATTAGGCATATAGAAGACAATTCTGGAATACCTGAGAATGCTCTGAAGTAGAGGGTTCATTTCATGCTATCATGAGCTTCCAAAAGCAGGCTCCCTCCCAGCTTCTGTGTGGAAATTTTATCTGGTAAAGTACACTCAAATGCTCCAAAGACCTGGACCCTCACTGACCATACTGCTGTTATATCTAGTTTAGGCCCATTAAATTTGTTTGTTCATCCTTCATTTTGAAGAAGAGGTAATGTCTTGACTTGTTCATGAATTGGATTAAAGTGAGGCAGACAAAATTGTCAGCCTCACTGTCTTTTCTAGAGTCATTGAAGTCTAATAACAAGCCAAAAGTCAGTACAACTGGTGATGGCCCAGGATATAGTGGATGACCTTGCTGTCTTTGATATCTGACAAAACTCTAAGCACTCTACAGCTCCTGATTCAGCTGCCTTCTTGGCTGTTGGAACAAATTTTTCTTATTTGCCCATTCCATGGTGGAAAGTCTTCACATGCTTCACCCTCCTAACTCACTGATAGATTTGAGGCTTGTCAATTGCCCTCAACAGGGTTTAGCCTGTCTGCTGAGATTCTTTTTTTTTTTTTTTACTAGGGTGTGATTGCTGAGCATACTATAACTTCTCGCAGTCAGAGGTGAGAGTTAGGTGACAGGTGGACACCAAAGTGGAGGAGCAGCCCTGAAAAGGGCTTGGCAAACTCTCATACCAGAAGTACTAATCCTCCCTTATTTCCTCATATATCCTACTAAATTTGTTTACAATATGTGCAGCACCTAGTATAGTTCTTAGCACATAGTAAGCAATTTATAAATCCTTATGGTATACATGTGGTGTACTCATGCATATATGCGTGCATGAATATATATATGTTTCAAGCCATTCAAGAGGAGTTAGAGAGTTAGAGGTAGTTAGAGGCAGTTGTAGAGGAAAACGCCTATACCCGTATCAGAGGGCATTAAGGCAGTGTGATTTTCTCTCCTTTTCCTCAATCATGCCAATCATAACTATTGAACCAAAAGCTGATACTCAATCTAGTAAGAAGCAGAGCCACACTCTCCAGGCAAATAAAGATAGAGAGAGAGATAATATTCAAGGAAGAAACTAGTTTCAAAGAGCATGACCCCTCATAGAAGAGGAGAACCATCTATGGTCTTGTTAAAAACAGACTCTTGGAGCTCAACTGAATAGCCTACCAAGCAGAGACAGTATCTAAGAGAAGCTACATGAGGATTCTATGGAGAGCAAAAGAATTTTTAGGCACTACAGCACCAGTAGTCATGAGAAAACTTAGAATTGTGTTTCTTTGCCACATATCAATCTTACATGTGTGCCTCAATTCTTACCTCTCACTCATGCTGTGTTTGCTTGAAGAAGCACAGGTTCCAGTGAGTTTCTTATTCCCTGGAGTCAGGAAAGGGTGCAGGCAACTTGAATTCCACCTGCCTCTCACTTCCTTCCCTTTTGCTTCCTCCTTTCCCCTCTTTTCTCTTTCCCTATCCATCCTCAAGGATCTGTGTGTGCATACATGGAGATGTGTGAAGGAAGGGAAAAAAGTTAGTCCAACTCATTGGATGCATTTGGAAAAAGTGAACAATGTATAATAACTGGGGAACTCTAGGAAGGGAATTTTGATGCTTTGCCATATTTATTTATCAGTGATATTACTTTATTGTTATGGGAAGGGAAAATACCAGCATAACTATGTAATACTAATAGGAGAAGATATTTCTGGGTGGTAATTCTCTCTGAGAACATTCTAGCTGCTACAGCCTTGGTCTTTGTGGAAATACATGTAATCTCAGAACACTCAGAGGAGAAGATACTTGTGGCAGGAGATGCTTCCTTGTTCTCTCTGTCTCTGTCTCTCTCTGAAAATGCATCTAGTCCTAGGACACTGAGAAGACAAGATACTTGTACCATGATCCACAGTATTTTATAACTTCCAGTTGCCTCCAGCTTGATTTCTGTAAATGCTAATCTTGTTTGAGAAAACAGCTCTCTCATCTTGGTCATGTTCTGTGAGAAATAAAGGTAAACTGAGGCATACAAAAAAGTACAGGGCCCAACTTTATGGGTTCTTACTAAATTGCATTGTTGATTACTAAATTACTGGTTGATTGTTATTTGGAAACATACTGGTAGGGGCTCAAGAGCTATTTAGCATTAGGAGTGCAAACCTACAACATTACCCCTTCATGTAGCAGCCACTGTCTAGGAACTAAATTTGTAAATACAAGTACAAGTTAGCGCAATATTCTAGAAGAATTTTCTGAGAAAATAAAGGCCATTTTCTATGAACTTCCTCTTCTTTCCCAATCTATATCTCAAAATTTGTATCTCTTCTCTCCTCTGCATTTCTTCTTTTCATTCTCAGTCTCAACATCTACATACATTCAAGTAAACAGAAATGGAAAAGATTATAGTCAGTTTTAAAAATACAGTCCAAAATACTAGAATTCCTAGAAATATCTAAAAAATAACAGTGACTTCTTCTCCTAGGTTACACTGAATATGATTTGTTTATATATTGTATATACCTATATAAGTACATTTTGTCTTCCCCATTAAGATGTATGCTCCTTGAAGACAGGAACTGTTTCTCTTGTCTTTGTATCTACAGCCTTTAGCAGAATGTGTTTTTGTGCACATAATAATCATTTCATGTTTGATTGATGGAGGGATGGCCTCAGTCCAGAAGAGCAAAGCGGTTCCTCTGAATACTCTCATTATATTGAATTGGTCTTCTCTCATTCCACGGATATTAGACTGGTCTCCTCAACTAGAATGTAAATTTTTGGAAGACAGAGTTTTCCTTGGTATGCATTTGATATACAATTCTGGACAAATAGCAACTTCTCTATAGTTGATTGATTGAAAAGGGAAGGAAAGTAGAAATTATAGTCCATGTCTGAGGGAGACATTCGATTGTGGCACCTCTTTTCTTCTTTCTCCTTAGATTATCAGTCATGTTTGACCTATAGTTCTGATTTGGCTTATGCATTATGAGCAAAAAATATGGAGCTGATGACTAAGGCATTCTCATGTTGGTAATTACAAAGTAATTCACACAATTCAGTTGAAAACTGTGTCTCATAGTTGGATATTTCCTTCCTCCTTCACAGAGAGCTGGGAGACTTTCCTGATTGGCAAGTGGCCTTGTGACACGAATTGCCTACCTATTACAACCCTGAATGGACTTGGGTTTATGCCCTACATCTATCTCTAACTTGGATAAACAAGGCACATCTCTTGGCTCCCTGAAGAGGGACTCCTGTTGAAATAAAAGTAAAAAATACTAGAACTAAGATCAACTCAATAGTATATAGATAATTCATAGGACATGGCTTGGATTCAGCCAATCCACATATACTTCCTATGCAAAGTCACTCCAGTTCATCCAGTGACTTTCAAAGACTTTTCACACCTAATTGAAAGTTTTTGATTGAGTGAAACTTGTTCTTACCAGGTTAAGGTATCAGGGCTTAGCACCTTATCAGTACTTTAAGTCAGATGGGGTAATTTATCTACTGACTTAATGTCTTTCACCATTATAAGTAGATGGCTCATGTCCCACTAGACTGTCAACTCTTTGAGTAATAGGCAGACTATCATTTTTTCTTCATTTCCATATGTCCAGAACATAGCACAGTTCCTTGCATATAATAACTATTTAGTAAATGTTGACTGAATTGAAGTACAGGCATGGATGGATAGATGACATTGAGCTATCATTTGTGTGATGTACCTTCAGGATGTTTCCTGTATATAGGTGCCTTGTGGTACCTTCTTATTCTCTGGAATTTTTCAAATATCATTAAGATGGTGTAACAGTGACCTTCTGTTTGATAAATTCAAAGAGCTCAGGTATTGTGATAAGAACATGTTATTCAACAAGATTTGTTGGAAAAACCAGAAAGCAGAGGGGGTAGAGCCTAGATTGCAGAGTAGTAGCATGTACTTTCTAGAGTTCTTCCCTCAAGACCAGCCAAATACCTGTAAAAAATGACTCTAAACAATTCTGGAGCTGCAGAACCCACAGAATGAGAGTGAAGCAAACCTCAGAGCCAAAGACAGCCTGAAAGGTCAATGGAAAGCATCTCTGCTCTGGAAACAGAAGAAAGTCTAGCATGGGCAGCACACATGATACCTGAGCAGGCCTGGGGGGACTCAGTCTGTGGCACCTGTGGAAGTTTCCAGACTTTACAGCTCCAAAAATGCCAACGACAAATTAGAAGGTCAGTGGAAAAGACCTGTAGGACCTGTGTGAGAGAGTACAGTAGTCCAGCCCCAACCTAGGGTAGACATTGGAAAAGGTGGAGGGGCCTGTGTCTGATGCAGCAGCAGAGGCAGCAGTAGATGCTATTTCTGGAGCACTAAACCCACAGATTGTAAGGGATCAAACAACTGACAGTACAACCCCCCCATACCCACTATAAGCAGAGAATTATCTTGACAAAGAGCTCAAAAGTCAAGTAAATGGCTGGGGAAATGAGAAAAAACTGGAAAAAAGAATCAGACTATAGAATCTTACTTTGGTGACAAGGAAGACCAAAATATACAAATAGAAGAAGACAATAAAGTCAAAGCTCCTGAATCCAAAGCCTCCAAGAAAAATATGAATTGGTCTTAGGTCATGGAAGAGTTCAGAAAGGATTTGGAAAATTAGGTAAGAGAAGTAGAGGAAAAATTGGGAAGAGAAATGAGAGTGACACAAGAAAATCATGAAAAATGAGTCAACTGCTTGGTAAAGGAGACCCCCCCAAAATGCTGAAGAAAATAACACTAAAAATAGACTAACACACATGGCAAAAGAGATCCAAAAAACCAGTGAGGAGAAGAATGCCTTAAAAAGCAGAATTGACCAGATGGAGAAGGAGGCTCAAAAGCTCACTTAAGAAAATAATTCCTTGAAGATTAGAATGGAGCAGATAGAAACTAATGATTTTTTGAAAAAACAAGAAATTATAAAACAAAACCAAAGGAACGAAAAAAATAGCAGACAATGTGAAATATCTCATTAGAAAACAATTGACTTGGAAAATAGATCCAGGAGAGACAATTTAAGATTTATAGGACTACCTGAAAACCATAATCAAGAAAAGAGCCTAGACATCATCTTTCAAGAAATTATCAAGGAAATCTGCCCTGATATTCTAGAACCAGAGAGTAAAATAAATATTGAAAGAATCTACTGATTGCCTCCTAAAAGAGATCTGAACAGAAAAACTCCTAGGAATATTGTAGCCAAATTCCAGAGCTCCCAGGTCAAGAAGAAAATATTGCAAACAGCCAGAAAGAAACAATTTAAGTACTGTGGAAATGCAATCAGGATAACACAAGATCTAGCAGCTTCTACATTAAGGGATCAAACAGCTTGGAATATGATATTCCAGAAGTCAAAGGAACTAAGATTAAAACCAAGAATCACCTACCGAGCAAAACTGAGTATAATGCTTCAGGAGAAAAAAAGGTCATTCAGTGAAATAGAGGACTTTCAAGCATTTTTGATGAAAAGACCAGAGTGAACAGAAAATTTTACTTTCAAACACAAGAATCAAGAGAAGCATGAAAAGGTAAACAGGAAAGAAAAATTATAAAGGACTTTCTAAAGTTGAACTGTTTACATTCCGACATGCAGAAATAATACTTATAACTCTTGAGACTTTTCTCAGTACTAGGGTAGTCGGAGTTTCTCTACATATACCCAGAGGATACAGGGTGAGTTGAATAAGAAGGGATGATACCTAAAAAATAAAATTAAGGGGTGAGAGAGAAATATATTGGGAAGAGAAAGGGAAAAGTAGAATGGGACAAATTATCTCTCACATAAAAGAGGCAAGAAAAAGCTTTTTCAATGGAAGGGAAGAGAGGGGAGGTGAGAAGGAAAAAGTGAGCCTTACTCTCATCATATTTGGCTTAAGGAGGGAATAACATGCACACTCAATTTGGTATGAAAATCTATCTTACTCTACAGGAAAGTAGGGGAGAAGGGGATAAGTGAGGGGTGGGGGGGATGATAGAAGGGAGGGCAAATGGGAGGAGGGTATAATTAGAAGCAAATACTTTTGAGATGAGATAGGGCCAAAAGAAAATAGAATAAATGGGGAGCAGGATAGGAGGGATGGAACTATAGTTAGTCTTTCACAACATGACTTTTATGGAAGTCTTTTGCATAACTACTCGTGTATAACCTATATTGAATTGCCTGCATGCTCAATGGGGATGAGTGGGGAGGAAGGGAGTGAAGCTGGAACTAAAAGTTTTAAAAATGAATGTTAAAAATTGTTTCTACATGCAACTGGAAAATAAGATACACAGCCAATGATGGAGTATAGAAATCTATCTTGCCCTCCAAGAAAATAGAGGAGATGGGGATAAGAGAGGGGTATGATAAAAGGGAGGTTCAGATTGGGGGAAGGGGCAATCAGAACGCACACTCTTTTGGGGTGGGCAGAGGGAAGAGATGGGGAGAAAATTTGGAATTCAAAATCTTGTGGAAATGAATGTTGAATAAAAATAAATAAATAAGAACCATTACCTAGTTGATAAATGGTCAAAGAATATGAATAGATACTTTACAGAAGAAGAAATCAAATAACCATATGAAAAATGCTTTAAATCACTAGTAATTAGAGGAATGTAAGTTAAAACAACTCAGGTTCTACCTTATGTTCTTCAGATTGACAAAGGTGACAAAAAAAATGAAAAATGCTAGAGGAACTGTGGAAAATAATTATATCAATGAACTATTGGAAGATCAATAAATTGATCCAGCCATTGTGGGAAGCAATTTGCCCCCAAAATTATTAAACTGGACCCAGAAATACCACTACTAGCTCTGTATTCCAAAGAGATCAAAGAAAGAGGAAAAAGACCCATGTGTACAAAAATATTTATAGTAGCTCCTTTTCAATAGCAAAAAATGGAAATTGAGGGGATACCCACTAACTGGGGAATAGCTGAACCACTTGTGGTATGTGAATGTGATGGAATACTATTTTGCTGCAAAAAATGATGAGGGGGATAAGTCTGAGAAGATGTCTATGAAATGATGAAAGTGAAGTGAACAAAACCAAGAGAACAATTTCTACAGTGACAGCAGTATTGTAAAGATAATCAGTTCTGAAAGACTTGGTTTCTCCAACCAACATAATGAAGAACCACAACGCCAGAAGACTCAGGATGAAATTTGCTATCCCCTGACAGTGGCAACGGAGTTGGAATGCAGAAGAAAACATTTTTTTTGGACATGATCAATGTGGGAATTTTTCTTTTGCTTGACTATGCATATTGGTAAATGAGTTTTGCTTTTCTTGCATTCTCAGTAGGGGAGGGAGGAGAGGAGAAAGAAAGAAGGCAAATCTTTGTAAAAATAAAAATTGAATTAAAAAAAGAAAATGTTAAAACATTTTTTTCAGTACCTTGGGATATAGTTTATACAGGTTTGGTTACATAAGTTCATTAAGGGCTCCTAGGTACTCTCTTAAAATCTCCTCCCTTGAGTTTAAACTATTTTTTTCTGTCTTTCCCAGTCCAAAGATATTCCTCTTTACAGAGAAAACTGTAGCAAAGTTAAGAGTTAAGTAGTTCTATCTCCTTTCGATGTTGTGTCTAACACTGGCCTCTTAAGCAGTGATTGTATACCTTCTTTGATCTTCCTGTTGCTACTTTCCATTACTTCCATCTCAGATACTGGAAACCTGTGACCTTGGCCAAGTTATTTCTCTCTCTCTCTCAATCTCTGTCTCTGTCTCTCTGTAAAATGAGGCATTGAATTACATAATCACTAAAGTCCCTTCAGCTTTAATTCTCTTGATCTCATAAATTGATTTCATTTTTTTCATTTGAGAACATTAAAATGGGTGATGGAAAGAAATTATAACTTTTCTAGAGGGTTTGAGGTAGAAGGAAGGGTTTTTAGTGGTAACCTTTTTGCTGAGGGCAAAAAGCTAGCGCCCCCAGGGCTTTGATTGGCTCAACAAATAGACCCAGGTATAGAAGCAAACACTGGGATAGACTCGAATTCCTGGTGCATAAAAAACCTCCCATAGGAGACTCCCTGCCTGAGGTGGGGGGATGTGCCATGGTGCCATTGGTACCCTAGAAGCAAATAAGTCTCCATATAAAAACCTTTAGGCTGAGACAGCTCAATTAATTCCAGACCCACTCACAGAAGGGCTGACCCCTAATGTTGTTGTGAAAATTCATCAGGGGCTGTAAGGCTTTGGAATCTCTTGAACACTTCTCATTTTCTCTTTTGCCTGTCTGAGGAAGTTGCTGAGAGCACAACTCTTGAAAAATTTTCTGTGCCTTTTAAGGAGGGGGAGGGGTTGCATAAGAAAACTGGAGCTGAAAAAACTTTGGAGATATACTAGATCTTTCCAGAAGGGTTCAGATTTAGATGGGATCAGGAGAAAGGCTCTAAGTAGAGACCAAAATGAGAAAGATTTGTGCAAAGAATTCGTGGCTGTATAAATAATAAAGACAGAGGGAGGCGTGGATGAAGTGTGCCTCAGAGTCTTCAGAGAATTGTGCTGGGCCTTGGGAAAATTTAGAGACTGATGCTCCCAGGAATGAGCAGTGTGGTGTCTGAGAGGACAGCAGAAGGGCTTTTGCCATATTCCTCTGCCTCACCAATGGATGCCTTCACATTCCAGGAAGCCAAGAAGCTCCATTCCCACATGAAGCTCTATTTACCTGTCTTTGCTCGCTGCTTTCTCTTACTGATACTACAGTTTTCAGTCAAACCGGTAAGAAAATTAAATTTTTTTTTTAAAAGACAAACAAACAAGAACTACAAAAGTTATGGCAAACCTGAGTTCTAATCCTATCTTTGCCACTTCTTTTATGAATTTGAATAAATAACTTTACTTCTCCGGCCTTAGTTTCCTCATCTTTTAAATGAAGGGTTTGGATTAGATGGATCTCTAAGGTCCCTTCCAATTTAAAATCTATCATTCTATGAAGAACCGATGTGCCCTGATTCCCTGGCAAAGAGATATTATACTCCATCACATTGCTTCACAAAATTAAAGAATGAATTTTGTTCTGGATCTCAGAATGAAAGAAATCATTTGAAATTATGCTTACTGCACTATAAATACTCCTATTTTTTTCTTGAAAAAAACCCACTGAAGTGGCATCTCCTTTCTCAAGCATTGTTCCCAGCATTAAAAACCTGGAAAGGCAGAAATCTTGAAGAAAGAGGGATCATAGATCTTAGAGCTGGAGGGGACCTTGGAGGCCATTTAATCCAAATCCCTCATTTTAAAGATGAGGAGACTGAGACTAGGAGCAGTTAAGTGATTTGCCTTAGGTCCCACAAATATGAGTCACGGAGATGGAATTTGACCCCAGGTGCTCTTACTCCATGAGCCCTTTCTTCTCTCATTCCACTAATTTGTGGTGTGACCTCATTTGGGCATCAATAATCTCATCTCTAACATAACGAAGCTGGATTAGATGATTTCTATGGACCCTTCTATCTCTACCATTCTGCAATCCACCTGCAATTTATGGTCTTGGAGAGTTGCCTGAGGCATGGAGAGGTTAAAGGGCTAGCCTGACTATAGTCACAGAGCTAGCAAAGTGTCAGAGGTGGGACTGGAACCCAGGTCTTTCTGACTCCAAGTACATTCTATTGTTTTCTAATATACTCAGGGTTGGAATCATATACAAAATGCTGCAATTTTTATTTGGGGCTTTAGCATATTAATTTGTCTTGAACAGTTTCTACTTTCCAGGGCTTCCTTTGAACACTAATTTGGGGCTGGGCATAGATAACACTATCTATAAATTGGCAACTATTACAGGGCACCTGAGACTTTGGCATTCTAGGTGACTTCCTCTCTCCCACTTCTGGAATGCTGGCTCCAGACTATCTCTCCCTGTTCCCTCCACTTCCCACGGCTGTAGGTGTCTCTCCTGGGGAAATGTGTCTACCAGGGTGGATTACACACTTTATGTCACCAGGGCTAGAGACCTTTTCCATGAAAGATGAACAGAATTATCATGGCATCAGCTAAAGATTAGTAGGGGATCTTAGAATTAGGGTCAAAAGTGGCATTTCCACCTCGCCTCAAACCATTAATAAATTCTTTGAGGCTAGGTACTGTGTCTCACAACTCTCCCAGTCTTCCTAGCACCAAGCACAGTGTGGTCCACACAGTAAGTTCTTACTAAATGTTTGTCAGTACTATGAAATAATCTATCCTATGCTCCTTCTTGGCCGGCTAGTCACAACTGAGGGAGCTCCATCTCAGAGTCAGGGTCTCAAGACATTTTCTACACTTATAATTTGAACTCTGGAGTGGATTTAGCTTCTCTCCACTTGGGCTGTGGTTCACACTTCTCCCTACCCTCCCATCACTATATAGTTCAGCCCTATATCTCCCTAAGTGCCCATCTTTTTCATACATCTTTTTCTACCAGGACTTCTGGAATCTGCTACTATGTATAACAATCCTCTGACATCTCTTCCATCTCTTGATATCCACTGAAACCTAGATGAAAACATCCCATGCCAAAGATGTTCGCTCCTTTTTTCCTACCCCTTAAGATACAGGGTCAAGATGAGTAGTTGGCATATTTCTTGCTCCTCAGTGCCACTTTTGGACCCTCTTCTGCCCCCATCACTCAGCAATCACATTTCTTGCCTTATGCTCAAGCCCTTGTAATTATCATCTATGTACTTTGAGGGCCTTCTCCCTCCTAGTTCTTCACCTTTCTTAGTTCTCAAGACCTCTGGCTCCAAACTACATCAAATGTCCATAGGAGTGGTCATATGGTACCATCTCTTCTCAGTTTACTCTAAGTGTAATAATTCCTAAATATAATTCTATCCCAGTTTTTACCGTAACTTAACCTCAGAAACATTATCATTCTATAAATTTGGAGATAATAAGTTTTGATCATGTCAGACACAGATAGAATCTTTATCTGTTGGATTATAATACTTGAAATGGGGAACAACAAGCCTCCATACTCCTGGTAGCTGTTATCTTCCCCTACTGAGCAGGTCATCTGCTGATGAAGATTAATTTTTAAAAATCATTTTAGGTGGGTTAATAACAATTAAAAACCCTAATCAAAAAAGTGCAAAAAGAGGAGCAAAATCTAATGAATTAACAAACGGCAAACAATGCAAAGTAAATGCTTGTGTTCTGATCCCAATTCTGCCACATTTGGACCTATTTTCCTTTCTTCTTTTTTCCATTTTATTTTTTCCCTTCTATTTATTCATAAAGAAAGAGTGGCATAATAAATAGAGTACTGGACTTAGAGTTATGGTTTAAATCCTTCCACTGACACTTATCAACTGTGTGACCTTGGGATACAACCCCCATGTGCTGATCTTCTCTATGACATCATAGAAGAGTTTCAACCTGTGTTTTTTGGTGGAGGGAGTTCCTACACTGGGAAGTCCATACACTCATTCAATCACAGATAATAATAGATAACATTTATACATACTTTTGAGTATATTAGGTGATGTAATGGATAGTGTTCCAGGCCTGCAGTCAGGAAGACTCATCTTCCTAAGACCAGATGTTATCATCTGGTCTTAGACGCTTACTAGCTGTCTGACCCTGGGGAAATCACCTTACCTTGTTTTCCTCAATTTCCTCATCTGTAAAATGATCTGGAGAAGAGAATGGCAAACTATTCCAGCATTTTGTCCAAGAAAATCCCAAATGGGGTCACAAAGAGTCCAACAACTGAAATGATTGCAGTTCCTGACTTCAGGTTCAATGCTCTATCCTCTATACTGTCTACCTGCCACTAACCTTGTCCCTTTTCCTCAGCATATAAATATAATGGCAACTGTAGGGAGTAGTTGTAGAGTAGAAGGATGAAAAACAAATCAACTACAATTTAATTTTGTATAATTATACAACACAACCTTGCTTTCAGGGTTCAAGACCATAAATTCCCAAGCTTCCCAGAGTCTTAGCATGAAGATGCTGGCCACACAATAGGATCCTCTGAGCTGATTAGACCTAGACTCCTAAAGGAAGAAAAGATCTCCTCTTCAAAGGGTTGTAACACTTGACTGGAATCCAGGACATCTCAATTCTGAACCTAGCAAGTCATTTTATCTCTCCAGACCTCAGTTGCTTCATATATAAAATGAGTTTTGACTAGATGATCTCTAAGCCCCTTTTCGGTTGACATTCTATGAGTCCAAGTTGGGGAAAGCCTGGCCTGGCTTTTCTCTTTCTTGGGATGCCATGTGGGAAACAACCCAATAGACTAACTTAGTTCAGCCAATGAGTGAGAAGGAAAGGAAACAGGTACATTTCAACTTCCAGTTCTATGGCTAAAAGAACACCAGAAAACCTTTGCATATATGATGCCAAGATCAGTAAATTCAATCAAGTTAGTGAGGGGAAGAGATAGGAAAAAAAAGGAAAGAATCACAACCATCATCTTGTTTGAATGAAAATTAACAATCAACAAACTTGTATTAAGTGCTTACTATGTACCAGGTACTAGGAATAATAATACAAAAAAATCATTATTCTTAAGAAGTAAATTATCCCTAAACATTTCTTATTAAGTGAATTTTCTAAAGACTTCCTGCCTTAAAAGTCCCCACACTTATTTATATTCCACACCAGGCAAGGATCTATAAGCAAAATTAATCATAGGAGTCTATGAAGACTTCCAGAATAAACATTCTAGGAAAAATAAAAACATTTTGTACCCAAGAGAATGCTCACTAACATGGTTGGAAAAACAGGGAATGAAGCCTAAAAGGAATGATATTAGATCCAGGTTATTTGTCTACCTCTCCCTCCACCCCCCCCCCAAAACCTGCTCAATGTAGTTTACTGTAACATCATGAAATCATAAAAAAGAACCTCCAATACCAGAATGACTACCTTGTGGTGAGTATTTTTCCAGTATGTAGTCAAACCACAGCCCTCCCTCACTTAAATCCAATTCCCTTGCAAGTCATGACATCACCTTCCTAATGTCGTTCTTTAAGAACGAAGGATAAACACCGCCAACAGCCACTAAATGTATTGCTTATGCAGGACTCCAGTCAAACATTCAAACAAAACTAGAGATTCGCTGAGTGCATACAAGAAAAGGCAAGCAGGTTTAAGTGACTTGCCCAGGATCACACAGCTGGTAAATTTCCGAGGTCATATTTGAGTTTAGGAAGCTAAATCTTCCTGACTCCAGGGCTGATACTCAGTTCACCGTTCCATCTAGCTACCCTAAAAATCAATGTGTCAGACCTAGGATCTGAACATAGGCCTTCGAAAGGAGAACAACACACTCTGCCAGGGAAGGAGCAATGTTGAATCTGGTGCCTTAGATCACAAATTCAGGCACAAACATTTTCTATCTGTCTGACGATGGTCAAATCATTTAACCTCTGCCTAATTCTGTTTCTGTATCTGTAAAATGCAGATAGTAAAGGGTTATTGTGAAGATACGGTGAGATATATTTTATAAAGCACTTTGCAAGCTTTTAAGTACAATGTCAATGTTAACTGTTATTGCTAGTGGAATGGTGTTGATTTATCAGACCTACCTAAGGACTGATTATAAGGCAAGTGTCATCAAAGACTGGTCTTCAGGAACTGATTAGCTATGTGACCTTGGACAAATCATTTCCCTCTTCTCATCTGTAGAATGACAGCATTGGACTGAATGCACCCTAAAATCCTTGTCAATTCTACCATTCTCTGAATGTAAGGGACCTGACTCATTACTGATCAGGGACCACTTAGACAGCTTATTAATTGGAGTTTTCAAGTTTTCTTTAGTTTGTATGAAAAACTGCAACTAAGCACTCACAGAATATTTGCTACTTTAAACACTTGCGCCATTGTTCTGCCATATTTTATGCTGAGATAGTATTTAGAGCTATGAAAGTCTTAAAAATAGAAACACCAATTATGTTTTTATAATTACTATCATTATTGTCATTGTTTAATATGTAATGAGTACTTTGTACCCTGGAAGGTGCTAGCTATGTGCTAGCCTGAGTAACAAGGAGATGGCAAGGAGTCTCTCTTGGATCGCTTCCTATATTTTATATCTGGATATATTTTATATTCTGGATAATAAATTTATAAGAGGCAGGTTAATCAAGGGAGTCTTGATCTATTTGCTGAGTCTCTCCAATCATTTTGAGAATATAGGGTATAAATCTTTGGAGGCATCTGAGGGAATGCTCTATTGTTCATGAAAAATAAGCCGATAGAACAACTTATTCTCTTTTGGGCTTCCTCCCAGTTTTCACTTCAGAAGGCAATTAAGGTAATTCAGTGCATGGAGCACTCTACTTGGAGTCAGGAAGACAAGATCAAATCCAGGCTCAGAGACTTCCTAGTTGTGTACCCCTGGGCTTAATCACTTCCTAACTCAGTTTCTTCATCTGTAAAATGGGAATAACAATTGCACCTACCTCCCAGGTTTGTTACAAAGATAAATTGAATATTTGTAAAGTGTTTTGTAAAGCTTAAAGCATTGTTGCTTACTGTTATTAGGAGACAACCCATCATTCAGCACAGTAGGCATGGTCCTGGGTAGTAATGGTGGTCGTGGTAGAGGGGGGAGGTAATTCCTGAACATAACATAGAGTTCAGAGGCTAGACTTTGTAGAGAGAAAAGGGGACTTCTTGATTGAAGGTTCTCCTCTGAGACAGAAGAGAATGGCTGACATAGTTCCTAAGGGAGGAGGGAGGGAGAGAGGGAGACAAAGAGAGAGAGAGTGAGAGAGAGAGAGAGAGAGAGAGAGAGAGAGAGAGAGAGAGAGAGAGAGAGAGAGAGAGAGACAGAGACAGAGACAGAGACAGAGACAGAGAGACAGACAGACAGAGAGAGAGAGAGAGAGAGAGAGAGAGAGAGAGAGAGAGAGAGAGAAGAGTTGGTGAATTTTTAGAAGAGTGCAGGTCTGATGGGAAGGAATTACTTGTTCAGAAGTTCCAAAGTGTGTCTACTTCTGTGGGAAATCCAAACCACAGGGTAATAAACATTACAAGTTCAGGAGCGACTGTGTAGCAACATCCTATGAGAAGGATAGGGATTTGACAGAATCTCAAAATGTTGCCTCATTGATAACTTCAAACTCAGTATTCTTCTAAGGGAAACTGATGGGCTATTTGAGTGCTTTAGATGTTTCTCTGTTTATAGGTTCCTATGAGTCCTTTATGCCTTCTTTATTTTTTGTGGGGTGAAATAAAAGCAGCATACCTATATATATTGAAGCCTTGAGAAGACTGTATAGGATCTGGGATATTGTTGCCCACAATGGAGGAAACTTGACTCAAGTGAAAACTGTATTTAAAGATTTTACTGGACTAACTCCAAGAAGGGACGGTGGATCAAAGAGAGACAATGGCCTTCATGGGGTCAGTCCACAGGAACAGACCTGATCAATGTGAGTTCAAGGTCTTGGTGCTCAAGGATTGAAGCAATAGGTTACAAATGGAAAGAAATACAAGAGTAAAAGTCAAGAGAACTCGGGAAAGGTCTGGATACCAACAGAGTGGCTGTAGGTGGGAAGGAGTGAGCACATGCTTGGTGCATGCAGTACTGCAAGAAGCAAGAACATTTTGGGGACAGCATGGCTAGGGACCCTAACTGTGGCTTGGGGGAGAGAAGTTCCTGAGGTTGAGCCACTGGAAAGAATTCAGAAAATAACGGTAAGGAGGACCTGTGACCTAGGACATTACCTATAACTTAGAATTTAAATTGATTACAATTATAATAATTACAATAATATACTATTAAAAATAAAATAAAAGTTAGTAAGCAAAGGAAAAAGAACATGACCATAGATAGCTACTTTGGTATAGAAGAAAATCTGGTTTCATATTCTGAGGATGATAGTGAGGCAAAAAAAAAACCACTTCTACCTCAAAGCGTAACATCAAATGGTCACAAGCCCAAAAAAGTGTTCTTGGAAAAACTTAAGACTTAGAACATCAGACATCAATTTAAAAATGGGAAAAAAAAAAAGCAATACAAGATAATTATGAAAGAAAGTTAACCAGTTGAAAAAGAGGTACAAAATCTTAAGGAAGAAAATAACTCCTTGAAAACTAGAATTGGGCAAGAGGAATCGAATGACATTATAAGATTCTAAGAAATAATAAAACTAGAAAAAATAGAAGAGAATATGAAACATATCATTAGAAAAACAACTGGTCCAGAAAACAGAACAAAGAATGACAGTATATGAATTGTCAGACTACCTGAAACTTATGATAAAAAAAAAGAATCTGGATACAATACTGCAAGAAATTATTAAGAAACATTGCCCTGACATTCTAGAACA
The DNA here is from genome assembly GCF_028372415.1 of Notamacropus eugenii. Taxonomy (NCBI): domain Eukaryota; kingdom Metazoa; phylum Chordata; class Mammalia; order Diprotodontia; family Macropodidae; genus Notamacropus; species Notamacropus eugenii. Next base: position 317,226,366 of record NC_092873.1, on the reverse strand, counting down.
AGAGAGTAAAGTAGAAATAGTAAAACAAAATCCATCCTTCACCACTTGAAAGAGGCCCCAGGAAGAAAAATTACAGACATGTTATAGCCAGGTTTCAAAACTCTCAGATTAAGGGGAAAATATTTCAAGCAACTTTAGGTCTTGGAATATTATATTTTGAAGAACAAAAAAGCTGGGGTTGCATCCAGAGTCTAGGAATTCAAATCTGGTCTCAGATATTGCATGTCTCAACTTCTCTCACTCATCTTGTCTGTGCCTCAGTTTCTTCATCTATAAAATAAGGATAAAAATCACACCTACCTCCCAGGGTTATAAGGATAAAGAGGGGTAACCTATGTAAAGTGATTCATAAGAATTAAATCACTATATAAATTCTGGATATTGTTATTAACCAAGTGAATGGACTTGGGCTACATCACATTTTTAATGTCTTTAGACTTTAGCTCTATAAATGTAAAATAGGTAAATAATTCCTTCCATATATAAGGGTTGTTTGGAGGATATTGTAGGGGATGTTAAAGCTCTCTAAAAGCATAAGTACATTGCAGTTACAAAGTGCTATTCAACAGTCTTCTGCAGCAACAACCCTCTACTAGTTAATAAAGGTTGGGTAAATTTTATATGGAAAACATGTCATGAGTTTCTTGAGGACAAAACATTTGTCTCATATTCTAGTCCACTAGAATCTAGTGGAAAGAAGTCAGGAGATTTGAATTTAAATCTTGGTTTTACCATTGTGTGACCTGGGACAAGTCACTTCACTCCTTGGGACCTCTGTTTTCTTATTGAAAAAAAAAAAAGATGACGGGATTGGACTTGATGACTTCTAAGATCCCTTCCAGTTCTAACATCCTGTGTTTCTAATTATTCTCAGAATAATATCTTGCACATGGTAGGTGATATAATTTTTTAAAGAATTCTTGGGAAAGTGTCTAAGACATTTATGGGAGAACCAAGTTCTTCAAAGTCCAATTCACATTTAATATCTGTAGGATTCCCCAGAGAAAGTCCAATTTATTTTCAATCAATCAACAACTTTTTATGATGCACCTGTTTTGATTAAGCACTTTTATTAAGCATACGTTTCAGACACTGTGCTGGGTTCTATAGACAATAATATGCAATTGAATCAACTGTTTTCAGTGAATTTGACTTCCATTGAGGGAGTATAAAGCTCATGAATAAGTAAATAACTACTGAATATTTACAAAATAAACACAGTGGTTTGGATGGGGGTAGAACTAATGACTGGATGAATCGGGAAAGGTTTCTTGAAGGAGATGGCACTTGAATGAAGTCTTGAAGGGACCTGGGGTTCCAAGATATAGGGATGACAAGGAAGAGAACTCCAGGCACAGGGAACAGCCTCCTGTCATGCAAAGATGTGAAAGTGGGAGATGGGTATGTCATGTGTGACCAAGAGCAAGTGAGCCAGTTTGTCTGGAGTTTTATCACCCTGAAAAATTTTATCACCCTAGATGGTGAAGATCTTTTGATAACAAATAGAGGCATTTGTACATTATTTTAAAGGAAAGGGGAGCCACTAAAGATTTTTAAACAAATGATCAACATGATCAGACTTGCACTTTGGGAATATACTTGACAGCTGAATGGAGGATGGTTTGGAAAGGGGAGTGATGAGATACAAGTAAGTCAACTAACATACTGTGAAATAGTGCAGGCAAGAAGATGAGAGACTCAACCAAAGTGAAAAGAGAGAAAGATGTAAGAGATATTGTGGAGAGAGAATCAATAAGACTTGGCAATTGATTAGATCTGCGGGTGAATGAGAATAAAGAATCATGGATTATTCCTAGATTGTGAACCTGGGAGACAGGAAGGGTGGTGACGTTCTTGATAGAAATGGGGGAGTGAGAAGGCAAGGCAAGTTTAGAGGGAAAGATAATGAGTTCTGTTTTGGACAAGCTGATTTTGAGATACCCATGGGACATTCAGGTGGAGATATCTAGCAGGCAGTATGACTCTTAGATGATAAAATAGTCATAACTAGTCTCTACCTTTTTTTTTTCAGTGACACAAATTATTTTTTGGGCTCCCTTTAGGTTACAGGATCTCTCCTAGAGGAGACAACTCAGAAGTGGTTTCAATACAAAGAAAAGTGTCTCTTCGAGCTACAAAAGCGACCCTCTGGTAAGCAAACTCATTCTTTAATTGTGCACTTTGCCTGACTGCCATGACAACTTGAGATCCCAACTACACTCCTTGTTAGGAAGTTTTAAAAGCCAAGAGGTTCCAGAACCCTTATACAGGTCTAAACTACCCTCATATCATTTTAACATATACCTCAATAATTTGATTGCATTCAAAGACCTACTCTGCTCAACTAATGACATATCCCAGATCTTTTGGCTATACCTGAATGATAAAAAAGAGAAAGAGAAAATCCAGAATTTTTCCTATGCTGAGAACTGACAACTTTTCTTATACCATCCTCCTCACAGTTCACCTTTGTTTTAAGAAGGGAAACAAGGACCAGAGGTTGACTGCATTCTTTTTTTGGCATCTCCTCATGGCCTGTGGGAGCTTAAGAAAGGCAGCAGCTTCCAGATTAAGTGAGATAATTTATACAAAGAGTTTGCAAGCACTATATAAATTTAAATTATTATTCTTATTATCAGTTCTCCCATTTTCACTGAAGTATTGATAGTAACACTTGTTTCTTTCTAAAAGAATTACGGAAACATTTTCTCTTTGTATCACCTTCTTTTCTGAATATATCCCTTGCTGCTCCACTACCCAGTGAGGCATTCCTTGTTTAGCATTGTCTACTGTGCTGTCTCAGAGATCTGGTTCTACCTCTATTGTCATCCTTGATCTTGCTTGGAGCTACTTCTCTCTGTCTCTGTCTCTGTCTCTCTGTCTCTCTGTCTCCCTCTGTCTCTCTCTGTCTCTGTCTGTCTGTCTGTCTGTCTGTCTCTCTCTCTGGGTTTATTTTCTCCCCTTTTAACTTTTCCGTTTTCTGACTTCAGGTTTGGGGGTTCTCCAGAGGGAAGGTGACTGGGATAACTCACTCCTCGCAGGGTTCTAGGGCCACTGCACTCAGGCTTCCTGTTGAGTAGTTCCATTGAAACTGTAGCCCATGAACCTCTGTAGGTATATTTCACATAAACATATTAGCCAGGATGACTCTGTTGACTGTTAATCAAGTCATTTACCAAACAAAATGCAAAGCAAAAATAAGTGATATAACATTCTAACCATAACACTGGGGTGCCATCAATGCATTCAGTGCCCATGGAAAACAGTGGGGCCAAATGAAAAGATTGGGGTAACGAGGAGAATGTGTAGGGAACACATATTTCTAGACCAACTCACAACTCAGGAACTTCAGAGAGCTCTAGCCTGACTTTCACATATATTTGAGGTTTTGGCTCTGCAGGGCAGAAAGTGACATCCTTACATTCATGCAACTCAGAAATATATTCTTAGTACCCTTTTACTCTGCCTGATTCACAAATGGATTCTCACCTTGAAAAATATCACTCCCATTTATAATGAGTAACGAAAATCTCATCTCCACTGAGTGAAATATAATTAGACAAAATACATTTGTCCAGTAATCATAAAATGGTATTGCAGTTGAACATTTCCCAGTTATTAATTCTAAAATTCTCTAGTTTTTCATACATAAATGAGCAACTAGAACAAAAACCCTGAGGCAGGTTAAGCGCATTGTAAGAATGATTAAAAAAAAGACAAAGGAAAAGAAGTAGTTTTGCAAAACTCAGTCCCCAAACACATCAACCTCAATCTGCACATAGCTCAACATTCCATACCCCTAGTATCTAGCTCTGGAATGCATTCAGGTGCATTTTCTTCACTCCTTTCTGAGGCCATCTTTAATCATTAAAACTTCATAGTATATAGCTTTTCTCTCTTTATTTACATGACTGTAATCATTGTGATTATTGTTTTCCTGGTCTTATTTACTTCTCTCTGAATTAGTTTGTAAGATCATAGAATCACAGAGTTGGAGCTGGAAAGGACCATTAGCTCATCAGATAGGACTTCCTAACTACTATAATTATTTTGGTTCAGTCGTGTCTAACTCTGTGTGATCCCATGGACTGTCCATGGGATTTTCTTGGCAAAGATACTGAAGTAGTTTGCATTTCCTTTTCCAATGTGTCCCCATTTTACAGATGAGGAACTGAGGCAAGTAAGGGTTAAGTGACTTGCCTGGGGTCACACAGCTAGTAAGTGTCTGAGGCTGCATTTGAACTCAGATTTTCCTGACTCCAGCTCTGGTGCTCTATTTACTGGGCCACCTTGATACCCTTATTATACAAGCAGGTAGACTGAGATCCAGAGAGATTAAGGGATTTGTCCGAGGTCACAAAGGAACCAAGTAATGGAGGCAAGATTTCAACTAAAACCATTGTTCTTTCTACTCTACCACACTACCTCATAGAAGTCTTCCCATGTTTATCTGAATTTTTGATAATTTGTAATTTCTTATGGAACAATAAAATTCCATTCCATTCCTGTATAACACAATTTATTTAGCTATTCCTCGAACAATGAGCATCTACTTTGTTTCTAATTTTTGCCACTGCAAAAAGTATCACTCTGAATATTTTCACCCTGGGTTCTTCAAGACCATGATGGGTGAGTTACAAGGTCACTGGAGAGACTTTGAATACAGGTCAGGTGGCATATACAGTCATCCAATGGCCAGGCTGTATGTAGAAAGGCTCATTATCAGCAGCTCAGACACCAGTAGCAACGTATGAAACCATATGCTAAGTAGCTCTGGGATTTTGATATGAATTGTGGAAGGCCTAGGCAGTATAGATTTTGTGATATATTCAAATAAGTACCACAACCACAACCTTCCAGAAGTGGAGTCATGTCGGGGGGGGGGAGGGATTAGGGAATGCCTTCTGCTCATGAACCATGAATCTTAAATACTGAAAAGAGCACAGGATCTGGAGTCAGAGGACCTAAGTTTGAATCTCATCTCTGTTACTTTCTGGAAATGTGACCAGAAATGAGAGGCAAATCACTTTCTTTCTCTGGGTCTCTATTTCCTCATATATAAAATGAGGGGTTAGACAACATGTTCTCTAAACCCCATCACCCACTAATGGACTTCTCAGTCTCAACATTTTAGGTAAAAAAATAAAAGGACCTCCTCCCACAAAGACCCCTGCTTTATGGGCCGGCTTACCTAAATCTGCTCTGTTGTAGCCAATATAGATTCACATGGGCATGAGCTGGTGATCCAAGGCCAGACTTCAGTGCCATTCATAAGGGGCTGATTCAGAACTGAGGACTAGAACCCTGGTCATGCATTCAATATTTCTTACTAGTAGATTGACTTTGAGAGCACGGAGTCAATAATACTGTGAGAAAGTGTTCGACCCAGAAGTTGTTTTGATCGTGGAGGCCAAGTGTCTACTATGCGGACATACAGTCTGTGGGAAAGAAGTACTCCCTCTGTTGGATTCCCTGGAGGTTTTTCATGGCACATACAGTGTAATAGAGCTAATGTTAACGTGACATAGTGGAGAGAGTACAGCATCTGGAAGCAGAGGGCCAAGGTTCAAATTCCAGCACTGCTGCTTACCACTTCTGTATGCTTGGACAAATCACTTTTCTAGCTGGTGTCAGGTTTTTCATCTGTAAAATGTGAGGTTGGATTAGATAATTCTTAGGACCTCTTATAGCGATAAAATCCTTTATGATCATAACTTTCATACCCTTTCTACCTTTTCATTCTTCTTACGTTTTTCTCCTTTCCACATACTCTGTGATCCAGTGACACTGTTCACTTTGAAGACACCAGTGCCCCAACTTTGAACATTTTCACTGCTGTCCCCCATGCGTGGAATAATCTCCCTCCTCATTTCTGCCTCATGGTCTTCTTTACTTCCTTCAAGCCTCAGCAAAAATCCCATCTTTGGCAAGAAGACTTTCCCAGTCTTCCTCAGTGCCTTTCCTCTAAGACAGTCCTCATTTTATCTTATATATGCCTTTTTTATACATAATTGTTTGATGTTGTCTCCCCAATTAAACTGTGAGTTCTTTGAGAGCAGGGACTGCTTTTTCTTTGCTTGCTTATTTTTTTATTTTGCCTTGTAATCTCAACACTTTGTACAGTTCCTGGAACTGAGACATGCTAGTTGAGTGGATGACTGATCTCAGGTCTAACTTCTCAGCATATGGCACTTTTATGAACTATGTAGCTCAATCTCCTTTGCTTGATTTTGGGGGACTTTATATTGCTATCACCTTACCCTTTCAGAATTACTTCAATATTATTCACAATTATGTTCTGTGAGCTCCTGCCAAATAAGACTACTCTTTTCCCTCTATGTATGTTTCATAACCCTATTAGATATTACATTGAAAACCTCCTCTCACTCTAGTTACTATGAACTATGTTATCAACATATCAGGCACTTAATCTGTTGAATTAAATTGAATCTAGCAGACTAGGAGAGACCTTGTGTTTTTATGCAGACCAAAGCCTCTGTCTACAGATGCAAAGAGAAGTAATAAAATGATGTCCCAATCCCCTTACTAGAAAAATATATGTATCATCATCCTTAATCCCTTAATCATTTTGTAAGTAAAGAACTTGCCAAATATCACTCAAGGACTTTATTCAGGATGTTTCACAGCATGACAATTTTTCAAGGAGGTTAAAAGTTGATTGTTTTCTGGTTAACTTACTAGGTATAGAAACATGCCCCAATTTATTTAGCCATATATACAGATCTATTTAAATGAGGGAATTGCTGGATTTCTACTTCATTGTTTATTATATCCACACTGGTTCATTATCTATACTTATCAGTTGTAACTGTAATTAGAGAGATAAAGCAATTGAGCAGGCATAAAAAGGAGGACAGGAAATCAGTAGTTCTTGCCAATGTGACAAATAAGGGGACCAATCTTTCTCCCACTCTGAGGTTGGTGGTGAGTAGTCATTAAAAGCAGAGAAAGCTGAGACTTTGGAGGGTGCTTTTTTATGAACTGGTCCACTAAACGACTGCTTGAAGATCTGGTTATCCTCTGAAGGAGGAAGAGAAAACCAGATAAGACCTCTTTGGAGAACAGTTCATCTGTTCAAATATGGTGTTCTGGGGGACTTTCCCTACATGTCTTTCTGCATGTCCTCAGGAAGTCTTGATGTCCTGCTTAGAGAGGGTGGTAAAAGATTGGAACACCAAAGGTTCTGTATCACAAGCTAGACCTTCCCTATTCTCTGGTATGTCTTGGGGCACTTTCTCACTCTAACAACCTTCCAAATAGTTGGAATATCTCTGCTTGTACATACCAGGCTGACTTGGCCAGGACAGGAAGGACTTTGCTGTCCAACTACTAGAATGAAAATTTCTCATCTTTTATAAATCTCAAAATACTATATAACATGTCATAATTGTTATCCTCTATCTTTTAATCTTCCTCAGTGACTACCCACCCAGAAAATGCTTGATAATGGTTCTTTAGGCTCAGCTAGGTGGGACAGTGGATAGAGCACTGGCCCTGGAGTTATGAGGACCTGAGTTCAAGTCTAGACTCAACACTTGACACTTACGATCTGTGTGACCCTGGGCAAATCACTGAATCCCGATTGCTTTGTGAAAAAAAAAAGAAAGAAAAATAAAGTTAGTTTAATGAGTTCATTTGAGTCTCTCCTTTTTTTTTTTTCTTTTTATAGGTGTGTATTGTAATGGGACATTTGACAGGTATGCATGCTGGCCTCATTCACCTCCAGGAAATGTCTCCATTCCCTGTCCTTCATACTTACCTTGGTGGAAAAAAGGTATCATGCTACGTTTTACTTATTTTCTAAAACCCATCGAAGGGACTGGTGCATCTGATGCGCTTATAATAAAATTAGAATGAGTTTCTAAAAATATTCTGGAAAGTTTTGAAGATAATTCAAGTTAAATTTAGGAAGAAAGTCAGACTATTGTGTTACCACATTGATTTAACTGTGGTATTTAGAAGAATGTTAGTGGTGGTTTTAGAGACAGCCTGTTTAAAGCGGGGTGCTCAAAAGGCTGTATGCCTACTTGTGTCAGAGAGTGAAATACCTTTTCTGAAGTCATTCTCAAGTGAATGCTAGTTAGAATCACTTCCTAAGAAACTACTGAAATCCCTCCAGATATGTAGAGATATTATAGAAACCCCAAGACACCCTTAACACAACTTTATTGAATCAAGAGAGTCTGATGGTTCCAGACCTTTCATAGTCCTAAACACCCATGGCCTCCCAGAAAGAAAAAAAAAGGAGAAAAATATAATCTCTGAAAAAGGCCAACCCTATCTATTCCAGTGTCAGTTTCTATATTAGTTATTCCCTTTGACTATACTTTCACGTACCTATCCAGTAATCCAAAATGCAAATGACATAGGATTGCTTTAAGAGAACTCATATAGAAAAAATCCAAACATAGAAACCAGATAAATTGTAGTGACAGAACTTTCTAGCTGAAAGGATCTTAGAGTTCAGTCTAATCTAATCACTTCATTTTCTAAATGAAGAAATGGAAGTCCTGCCTATTATATTTTTAAATGTAGTACTTGGGGACAATCCCTCAATCCCTAGCTTGGGTCCTCACAAAAAGACTACCCCAAATTAGAGGCATTCTGTGGATTCACATTTGTTTACATCCATAGTTCACTAATTCCCACCCATGTGTTTGCTTTTAATAGTCAGACAGAGAACTTGATTAGTCTAGAGAAAAGTAAAAATAATAACCAATAATAGCTAGCATTTATATAGCATTTAATATGCTCTGGGCACTGTGCCAAGTACTTTACAAATACTATTTCATTTGATTCTCACAACAACTCTGACAGATAAGTGTTATTACTATTATTCCTGTTTTATAGATGAAGACATAGAGGCAAACAGAGGGCAGGTGACTTGCTCAGGGTCACAGAGTTAGTAAGTGTCTAAGGTTAGATTTGAACTCAGATCTTGAATATTTAATGAAAAAAATTTAAGAAAAATAGTGATAAGTATCTGCTAAAAAAAATCTGGCATGTGCTATTTTGTTCACAAACATGCCTATTGGTATAAAGAGCAGAATACGTATAGGAAATACATATGGTGGGGCACATATATAGGGAACATATGTGGCAAGGTACATGTGTGGGGAGAAGATATGTAGAGAACAGGTGTGATCATGGTGTACAAATAGAGGGTCACACATGTAAGGAACATGCATGGAGAGTCTTATACTTAAGGACTATGTGTGGCTAGGGTGGACCTCTAGAGGGGCTGCTCATGCCTCCTACACTACAGAGTCATTGCTATATTCTGGTGGTGTCAATGTGTTGCTTCAGCTGGATCAGTTCCCCACTTGTCTTCACTAGGAGTGTTGTGTCTGCCGGATTCTGCTCTGCTGGACACCACTGGTTACATGGTTGCAAAGTTTCTCTATGCTTCCACCTTCTGGCTATAGCTGAAATCCTTGGTTATTGTGCTATTTCTTCCTCATGAGAGGAATTTTGAAATTTTTTCACTTCAGGTCTCTGAAACACCACCTATCCACTCTCCCCTCTTTTCTTTTAAATTACTTTAAGGAAAGGAATAGCCTTTGCCTTAGTAATAAGGTCAGCAAAATCATACTTAGGGGCAGATACATTTTCATGTTTTGTTTTGTTTTCTTTTTAAGAATGTGTTGTCTCTTCCTTCCCTGAGTCTTAACTAGAAAAGTTTTTACCACCAACAGGAGGGTCTTTTCTATAAGGAACCATGTTCCTTAGAACACATAACAAATTGATTGAATAATTGTGTATATGATGACTAAAAAGAGAGAGAAGTGAAAAATGAAAGGAGAAATTTTTCTAATCTATTCAACAAACATTTATTCAACACCTGTGGTGTACCAGACACTATACTAAGAAATAAAAAGTAAACAAATAATTCTTTCCTCAAAAGAATTCATTCTATAGGGGATAGGGGAGAGATACAAGTTGTACATAAATGAAAAAAAAAGTATGAAGTAAATCAAGAAAGGAGAGAACACCAACAACTTGTGGGGTCAAGTAAGCCTTCATGGAGGAGATGGTACCCAAGCTAGGCATTGAGGAAAGACAAAAATGTGGAAAGGAGGCTACGAGCAGGAAGATGACTTATACAAATGCATGAAAGATGGAGATAAGACACTTCTGAAACCAAGATTTCCAGTCCTATTTCATATTGGACTCTATCATAAGAACCAGGTTCTAGGCCAACCATGTTGAGAGTTACCTATACTCAGATCATGGCACCTTATTTCCTGCCTGCCTGTGTTCCTATGTCATTTGCCTCTTCTCTCAGTATCAGTTTCTCCATTTCTGAAGGAAGAAAGCAAATATTTATTAAATACCATCTGTATACCAGGCACAAGTGCTTTGCAAATATCTCATTTGATTTCACAACAATCTGGAAGGTAGATGCTGTTACAATCCTCATTTTACAGTTTGAGAAACTAAGGAAGAGAGCAAAGGACTTGCCCAGGTTCACATAGCAAGTATTTGGGTCCAAATTTGAATTTAGAGCTTCCTGATTCTAGGTCCCACGTTTTATCTACTGAGCCACCCAGATGCCCCTAAAATAGGGATAATAATATTTGTAATACTTTCCTTACAGTATTATGATGAGGTCAGATCTGAAAGCTCTGAATGAGAAAAGCCTAAACTTGCTACTCAGATTTTTGTTGTTGTTGTTCAGTTGTGTCCAACTCTTTGTGACCCCATTTTGGGTTTTCTCAGCAAAGATACTGGAGTACTTTGCCATTTCTTTCTTCAGCTCATTTTATAGATGGGGAAACTGAGGCAAAGAGTTAAGTGACTTGCCCAGGATTACAGGGCTAGTCTTCCTGAATTAAGGGTCTTACACTCTATCTATTGTGCTACCTTGCTTCTCATTATATGGTTACAAGTTATTATTAGTGTAGCCCCTTACCAGTAAGGGAGCTCATATGATATATAGCTTTTCTCAGAAGGAGGCACTGAAGAATCATGGGTGGTATAAGCCACAGAAGACATGGAAGCCACAGGAGATGGAGAAGGCCAAGAACTTTTGAGTTCCATGGACAAAATAAGGGATAAGTGGGGGATTTATGGTGGAAACATGCCAATGCTGACAGCTAGCTTATAAGGAAAAGGTACTGCTACCTCAAACTGAATAGATATTAGCCAATTAGAGCCTTGTGAAAACATTATCCTGCTTAAGGAATGACCTGTCTGGACAGAATTTGCTGCCTCACTGATGTTGGGTGAATTTACCCTCTCTCCTCTTTCTCGTCTGCCAGTAAACTGGCATTGCTCATCCTTAAATTTTTTAATTTTTTTGTCTATACTTCTATGATGAGTTTTCCCTCCAGATAAACTTTTTCATTGTATCCTGAGCAAGTGTTTGCTATAAATGAATAAACCATGTAGTGGGGAAAGACAAAAGACAATTTCTGGACAAATAACCCTAAACTTAAATGCAAAGCTATATTATATCTCTCTCCAAAAAGTGTGACTTCATTAGTCCAAATGTCTTTCTCACCCAGAAGGGCAAACACAGAAAAGCTTAGTGGGTCTTGGTTTTTGCTACTGAATTTAGAAGCTTTGGAAAATATCTGTGTAAGTGTATGCACACATATATGCATGCATAAATATGTATACATACATTATGTATAAACTGTGTATATATATTTATATAAACACGTGCCATTTAAAGATCAAAAGTAAACTGCAAATACTTTAATGAGTCACTGAAAGGGCAATGAGAACCATTCTTTCCTGAGATTTTCCACAACTCTGTTGGGCAATGGTGGTGGGGATTGAAAGCTTTGAAGCAAACATGAAGCAGTATGCATTGATTTTTTTTTTCTAAAACTGTTTACTTTCAGAAAGCTCAGGAAGAGTATACAGACGTTGCTTGCCTGGGGGAACTTGGCAGACTCTGGAGAACTCTACAGATATTTGGCGGTATGACACAGAATGTTCTGAGAAGTACAGCTTCAAACAACATGTGAGCTCTGTTGATCTTAGTGGTAACAGCTCCATCTCTTTACTGCTCTCCTGAATTATTAATAAAACTAGGTTATGTCTATCCCATAGGCTCTATGCATGCACATGAATGTAGGCTAGCCTTAGTGTTATAATGATCCATAAAAAAGAGTCCACATGAAAATTTGGAGAAGTATAGGGTTTCTGTCATCACAACCAATGTGCAATTCACTAAACATATTCTAACGCGGAAAGAAGAAATCAAAGTTTTCATAGAACAGTAAACTCTTTGTTATCTATCATTCATCTAGCAGAACTTTCGATTAATTTTACTGGGAATTACAGAAAAAGCAACATTGTGCTACTTTCCTTTTTGAAAAAGGTCTTTAATAGTAATGCCTTGACATCCTAATAGAAGAGAGTATAAAGTATAAGTAGTTGTGTGTGTGTGTGTGTGTGTGTGTGTGTGTGTGTGTGTGTGTGTGTGTGACTTAAAGTTCCTGGACATAATGTTCTAAACGTGTGTAAGCCTTGTTTCAAAAGCCTCTCTATAGAAGCTATAGAACTGTTACTACCTTTTTTTTAAGGAGGGAAACTAGGAGTTACAACTACCAATCTATGAAGTTCTTCTCCTTATGTAGTTAAGAGTATTCAAGTTTATTTTGGATCTGTGAGGAGTTTGTAGAGAAAACAGAGAGAAAAAAAGATGAAGAAAAACTTCTTACTAAATCTGTCGTAAATATTATTTTATGAAGAAACATTGCAAAATGATTTTTATGAGGAGAGTATTATGAGTTATTGCTTGCATAAAGCTGAAGAGATTTTTTTCCCTATCATGGAAGGAGAAAAGCTGGAGGAGATAAAGACAAAGATAAAAAAGATGGAATAATTGTCTTTCTTTACGAAAACTATTGTAGCCTTCCTCTGAATAGGATTAAGTGAATTCTAATGAATAGGATTTATTTGTTAGAATGAGTGAACTAGTATGGGATTGTATTCTCAGAGGTGAACTTATCTACTTTTAGGCATAGTTTGAAATTACTCAGGACTATGATTTTCTCCTTGATAAAATTCTCAATAATTCTCTGTGTTTTAGTATGGATTTTATTATATTATTCTTTATTATATTATATTATTTTATTATATATTGTCTATTTAGTAACTAATATATTTAATTATGTGAAACTAAGAAATTGAATATAAAAAGAAATATGAATAACTTTTCTTGAGAAAGTTAAATAATATTTGATAAACATGGATGGGGACACTGAGTCTAATTGATTCATTGAAAGATATGTTGAAATTATATTCATGAGGAAATATATGAAAATAATCCTGGATTTCCTTAGAGATCTGGATGGCAAAATTAAATATAGGAACAAGTTCCATAGCAGGCTGAAGAGTAACCTATAAATGAGTCTGGAAAAGCCTAGACCAAATGTGAATCTGCTACATGACAGTGGTAGAGCTGTTCCTCTACCGCATCTGACATGTAAAAAACAAATGAATTTGACTAGGTGATCTCTACAGTTTCCTTCTGGCTTTAATATTCTCCATGAGTTAGTAAAACAAGTTGGCAGACATTACACTTTTAAAGCCAGGAATTAAAAAATACTTAGCCTTCATCCTCTCCTCTCCCCCTTCCATGTTGCTTTCTGACTTTACATCAGAATTAAAGTAGTTTTTTTTAAAACAACAACAACCCCTCTGACATTTGCTAAGTAGAAGACTGAAATTTTTCAAAGAACAATCTATCAAAGACTATAGACTGTGGTTCTGAGTTTGTACCTGCAAATTCCTTGAAACTCTTGAAATATAATTATTTGAGTCCCAAAACTAAGATTCTTTTTAAAGCTTTCTTACTAGCTCCTCATCTATTTGGAGATGTAACTTTTTCTATAAATCCATTTTTCCCTTCCTTAAAAACTCGGCTAAAGAGAGCAAAGTAAAATAGCGAATGAATACGTTCACCTCTTTCTTTGCAACTGTTAGATGGTATCAGCCCTAAGCAGGGAATCTAGCTGTTCATTGTTCTGATTTGTTTTGCTATGAGTTATCTTTGGTTACAGAGTTTATTCCCCCTATCCCCCAAATTTCTACCTCTCTTTTACCATCTTTGGGTATGTTCCCTTCCATCTTTATTTTTGCATGCCCTTAAAAAAATTCGAGCTTTTATTTCAATGTTTTTCTTATTTAGTTATTCAAAATTTTCTTCTCAGAATTTCATTGCTTACCTTCTTCCTTTCATTCCATTTCTTTACCTATGGAATCATAGGTATCTTTTCCAAATATATTGAAGTCAGCTTCCCATAATTTGGAATTATGCTAAGAAATTGACTAAAATATCCATACCTTTTGCCCTAGAGATCCCACTGGTAAACATTTACCCCAAAGTCCATCAAATCGGGAATGATTGAACAAATTGTAGTACTTCACAGGAGCGTAATAGTAATAATGTAATTATTTACATGTAAAAAATAATGACTATAATGAACATATAAACACATGAAGAGACATAGGAACTGATGCAAAGTAAAATAAGCAGAACCTGGGGAGATACATACGAATATTATGAAGTTGTAATAGCCAAGCTTTGCCCCAAAGAAGAGATATAAGAATGTATCCCCCCCCCCCACCATTTAGCAGAAATGGGGAACTATGTGTGCAATACTTCATATAATATTAAAATTAGTTAGCATATTGGTTAGTTTTGTTGAATTCTTTGCCCCTTTTTTGTTCTTGTTCTTCTTCTTTTTTTTTTTTTTTTACAAATGTTGGCTTTTTGGAAGGGGAAAAGTAAGGAAGAGAGAAATATTGGAAAATGTGGGAATAAAATAAAGTAGGAATAAAAGATATCAATTACTTTTTAAAAGAATGAAATTAGCTTTCTGAAAGTCTAGATAAATGACTGATGATATGTATGGCTCTTTTTCTTTAATATTATATATTCCAAGGTTATGTGCTTATATTCTCCCAAAAGTCTTGTTATTTCCACTTCATCAATCAGACTATTCTTTGTTGGTCCCAGTTGTCTATAGTAAGAGTTCCCCTGACTGCTTCTTCCCAAAAGATGGAGATGAAATTATTATAAAGGCAAATCAAGAATTTATCATGTGCTCTTAGCAAATTCTGGATCATTGAAATGTCTTTACAGTATTAGTAGCTTTTCAATCAGATTTGATACTATGAAAACATAATTTCTATCACCTGTCTGCCTGAGCAGACTGAAGTGTACTGATATAATAATATCACTTTTTTCCCCTTTTCATTTTTATGTAAATACTCTCACCTATTCTCAGGTTCAATATAAAGCTATTTATTATTAATATATATGTATACTAACTATTACACTTTTATTGTTGGTTTTGAACAAAATTTATAATTTGATTTTCATACTTTAGTAGTGAATTAATTATATGGTAAAAATCAGTAGAAGTAGCTTGTAACAGATGTGAGTCTTAGGAAGTCTTAGGAAGCTATCACATCTAAAACTTTTCAAAGAAAATAACAAACCTGCTGCTATGTCTTGTTTGGTGTACCCTCAGCTACCACTGTCCTTGTTGGAAGGGAATCATCATTCACTATTGCAGATCTCTTCCTTTTAGGAGCCCTTTCATAAGTCTTCTACCCTTTAGTATACATGAATCTTCTTTAGTATTTGGGAAAACACTCCAGAGTGTCCAGAGTGAATGGAAACAGCTTGAGATCTAGTGCACATTTCCAATGATACATAAAGTCTTCTTTTACACTATTGTGTCATGTTCTTCCATCTATGGCTATTGTGTTTCCTCCTCCCAAGGAGTTTGACCATGGACAAGTATGACTGGAATCCCTTGGACTCTTCCTTTTTAAATCTAGACCTATGCCTTTGGGCAGGGGAGATTCGGGGAGGAAGATACACAGACTTCAAATGAGTCCAGAATTCCATTCATCACTTAACATTGATCTACATCGTCTTTATCTCCATATACAGGATGAGCACCACACATTGCTTTCAACTTTGCAGATAATGTATACCCTGGGATATTCCCTCTCACTCATTTCCCTCTTCTTGGCTCTCATAATTCTCCTGTGTCTAAGGTGAGTAAGATCTTTTTTTCTATAAGCTTTTTAGGAGTATAACTAAATTACATATGTTTCTCTCCTTTTATTATCTCATTATTTGGAGTTGTCTGGTTGACCAGAGAGAAAAATCTCTAGAAAGGAATGAGTCTATTGCAAAATTCACAGTAGACTTTGGGATTCAAGTCAACTAGTGTTTATTAAGTGCTAACTATATGCCAGGCACTGTGCTAAATGTTGGGGATGCAAATAGAAGCAAAAAGAAACACAGTCCCTTCATGGAAAGAGATTTCATACCAATTGGAGAAGACAACACATAAAAGGAAATGTAAAAGCAGCAAAGGTAGGGTATGTGTGTGGGGAGAGGGATGGAGAGATGGAGGTAGGCTTTGTGTGGAGGCGTGGGGGATGGAGAGTCAGTACCAACGTAGGGACATATTGAAGGAAGACATCTGGAGAGTCAGAAATAGAGTCTGGAGAACAAGGAAAGAACAAACATAGTTGACTTGGGCCCTTCTTTAAAATGGAGATTCTGGGATGAACTGACCAATTAGAGAAAAGAGCTGCAGAGGCAGAAGAATTTCCAGGTTAAAAGATCTTTTAGGGTGATAATGCTGCTGAGGCATGGTGAAGAAAGGAGTACAGAGAGGAATGAAAGAGTGGGGATTGGTCAAGGAATTCTTTGTTTAGATCATTCAGCACTCTTAATAATAAACAGCAAACCCAGAGAGTCAGGAATAACTCTCCAAATTACCTGGATGGGACCCTTGTTTAGTGTCAACTAGTAATGACATGAAGCATGGTCCAGTAGAAAGACCATCGGACTGAAAATCAAAGGGCATTTTCTAGAAGATAAGGTTTTCTTCCTTGCCTCACTCACTAGTTGTGTGACCTTGGGCAAATCATTTCCCTTTCTAGGTCTCCATTTTCTCCTCTATAAAATGAAGATGCTGGACTAGATGGTTTCTAAGGATCTTTCTAGCTTTAAATACTATGATCTTGTAATATAATATACCATCCAGCTTTTTGTATCTATAAAGTTAAATATGTTACACAATTATTGGAAGCAATGCATTCTAGAGTCAACTTGACTCGCACTGGACTTGGATCTCTCCAGAAAAGAGAGACTCTGTGGGCAACCTACCTCAGGGTGATTCTTTTGCCTTTTGTAACTCTAGATCAATTTCCATGCTGCCTTTCAATCCCTGATATTGACCAGGATCTAATTGGGCCTAAAATCTCATTGGGAGGAAGAGGAAAAAAGATGAAAAAACTACTTGATAACTTTATTATGTATTTAAAAGAAATACCAAGTTTTACATAATATTTTTATAGCTTCATGTGCTGTCATCTTTTTTTCTATTCTACTATGTTATGGAAATGTTTGTTTTATTTCTGAAGTTCAGAATAAAATAAATAAAAGAAAAAAGAAAGTCTTCCTGGGGGAACTTGCTCTGAATATTGCTTGGTCTGTACAGTCACCTCTTCTTTCTTCCTATCACAAACTTCCCAGGAGGTAACCAGAATGTCCAAGCCCTAATAATGGGATCTACAACTAACTATCACTGAAGTGATTCCCTCTACAATCTTTTGGTTCACACAGGTGTTTTACAACCACCTCAGGCCAGAACTGCAACCTTTAGGTTCTTCCGTAGGACACTAGAGCAGGTTCTTCTTCATAATAATAGAAATTTTTATGCCATGTAAGAGTTTGGAGTGTTCTGTCTACCACCAAACCATTGGTCCTACCAGTCTTCCTCAGTGGCTTACCAAAACATATAGATGCAAATCACGGGAAAATAGCCCTTCCTCAAGGTAAGGTTTTTAGCCAAACCTTTTTAAAACAAAATATTTTGCATATACTTATATATTTGTATGATGCATACATATATGTATATTATTATACACTATATATGCATATATATTATACATTTACACATCATTTCTCTAATAGAATATAAGTTCCTTGAGCTCAGGGACTCTTTCTTTGTATTTCTAGCTCTTAAAACAATGTACAACATATGGTAAGTGTTTAATATATCCTTGTTGATTGAATGCTTAGGAGATTCAATGTCATATGAGAATATATCTCTTGGAGTAATTGAGTTATTATTGTATCCTTGGGGACCATTTGTGTTTCTTTTCTCTCCATTAGAAGAGTTCACTGCACTCGTAACTATATCCACATGAATTTATTTGGTTCTTTCATGCTTCGAGCTCTGGCTATATTGGTGAAGGACGTCATAATACATAATTCCTACTCAAAAAGACCAGATGATGAAAATGGATGGATGTCCTACCTGTCAGAGGTAATTCACATCATTACCATCCTCAGAAACAGACATTTATTAATTACCTATTTTATGCAAGTCACTCAACTAGGCTCTATGAAGGATACAAAGTACCCCATCATCAAGAAATTTGCTGTCTAACATGTATGCAAAAAGATTTATGATGAAGTACTGAACATATAATATAGATGATTCCTCAGAGGAAGCAACAGCCATGGAAAGTTCTAGGGGCAGCTAGGTAATGCAGTGAATAGAACACATGTCCTGGCCTCAGGAGGCTCTGAGTTCAAATCTGGCCTCAGACACTTGACACTTACCCTGCGCAAGTCACGTAACCCCAATTGCCTTGCCTTCCCCCATCTTAAAAAAAAAAAAAAAGAAATTCATAGAGTAGAATGAACTTTCAGTATTATCATATGATTTTATGGATGTGGAAATTGAGTCTTTTAGAGTTTAAGTGACTTTGCCCCGAATTATCCAATCAGTAAACTGCAGAGTCAGTATCGAAATTGCAGATCTTCTGACTCCAAGTTGAATTGCTTTGTTCCTCCTCACCCTACCCACCCTCCCCCTGATTATGACATGACTACTAGACTAAAGAAGGTTGTAATTGTCTGGGAAGACCCCATGGAGGGTATGGAATTTGAGCAAGATCTTGAATAGTGAGTCAGATGTAGGTAGGCATAATACTATGTAGGAGGAGGGAAAAGGTTTTCTAGATAGAAGAAGGAGAGTCAGCCAGATCTTAGAGCATGGGATGTTCATGACATTTCTAAGTTATCATTTGACTAGGGTAATGTGAGATAAGGTTCAAGATGTAGGTTAGGGCCACATTACAAAGTGCTTGGTTGGTCAAGTTTCATAAAATAAAAGTCAATGATTATTTATGAAATAATGCTCTTCTGCTCCAAAGAATCAGCCCTTCTTCTCCCCCACCCCCATTGCTCATGGGACAAAGTCCTGACCATAAAAGCACTGATTTGAGAGAAGCTATTATTTTTCTATTATATTAATAAGCAACTATTAAATTAAGATTAAGATTTTTTTTTTTCCTTTCCGTTTCCTCATTCAGGGACTAGCCCCTGTAGGTCATTCAGTCAAGTCTCTGAAAGACAAAGCTGATAGATGAGATTGGCCTAATCTTTGGGTACATGTTTCAAGATCTTGGATAGGACCCCACCCAAATAGTGTGGTCTATAGTGTAAACTGGATCTAATCTAGGTGAATTTCAGCCCCAAAGTACCATCTATGCCTTTGCCCTCCTGCATTGGAGTCTAGGGTAACCCGACTCATGAAGGAGAAAACAATGATTGTGGTCTGGATAGAGATGTATTCCTTTGTCTAGATTGCTGGAGGCAGCTGAGTCTCATGATTAAGCCATGTTCTCAGCAGAAGGAGCTGAAGACTTTTACCCCACAATGTGTCTATACCCTCATTAATTGTTGAATAATCAGGGTTGATTTTTTACCTGTCAGGAGCATCTGCTTTTCCAAAGGTATTTAAGCATTCAATGATATTCATATTGGTTCTTTGGTTGTTGAGAGAGACTAATGATTATCACTTTATTGATTATTAGTTAATCTAATTAATAAATTGACTATTAATTACCTAGAAATTGTTTCTCAAGGTTTTTCATTCGTCACAGATTCTTTTGGACAAAGGATCAAGGTGGATAAATTTCGTCTCACACACACACACACACACACACACACACACACACTAATTTTTCTTATTTTTGTTTTTTTCTGACTAGGGCACCAGTCCAGAGAGGTTGAGTGCCTTGCCCAAGGTCACATCACTAGTAGGTAACAGATGTGGTGTTGAAACCTTGGTTGTTTATCTTCATGTCAGGTGACTGCGTTGCTGTAGCTTTCCCTGGCACTGAGATAAAAATCAGCATCTTTCTCCCTTCCTCTTTCAGTCTTCATCCACTTGTCAAGCTGCACAAGTTCTTCTTCACTACTTTGTTGGAGCCAATTACTCGTGGCTTTTAGTTGAAGGCATTTATCTTCACACACTGCTGGGACCTTTGGTACTGTCACAGAAACGCCTTTTGCCCAGATATATTTTGGTAGGCTGGGGTAAGTAAACCATGTGTTCAGATTTCTGCTACCGAGGCAGTGTCTATTTATTTAGGATACAGGGAGAGAAAATACCACAGACAAGAATGAAATTGGTTTAAAAAATCTGAATACCCAATATTAATTAAGTGATCATTAATGAAAGGTTCAGAAATTAACTTTTTCTTCTAAAAAGACATCAGGACTTTTTGTAAAATGACTCTAGTATTAGCCTGATCAAAAGGATGTTGGCTATTAAGCAAAGTCAATATCTCCCTGCATTTTCCCCTTATTTTGAAGGGGTAAGAGAGCATCAATCTCCCTCTACTTTGCTTAAATGATAAGTTGTAACATACTTGTTGTGTGACTAAGAACAATTTTTTCATGGTCTCCCAAAGAGTCAAAGAATATTAGGGCAAGAAAGTGGCCATAGAGGTTATCTAGCCCAACTTCACACTTTTATCCACATCATCCTCTATAGGAAGTTATCCAGCCTTTGCTGAAAGATATCCAGAGACAAGTGGCTTATTAGATCATGAGCCATCCTATGACATTGCTGGACAACTCTAATTGTCCAAAGGTGGGGGAGGGGAAGGATCTTGCAGGCCCTATGCGTTTCTCATGTTCTTAGCTAGTGTTGTTGGTCCTGGCTGGCTGAAATGGGAGGCAATAGATTTGATCTTAATTCTCCTAAAATACTACCTGTGTTTTCTCCCTAGCATTTCCTGTTTTGTATGTGGTTCCTTGGTGTATTACTCGAGTAAAGCTGGAGAACACAGGGTATGTATGTAGCTAATAAGTAAATTGCACAATTGAGTGCTGGTAATTGAATCACTTACCATCCTTCTTTATATGTCAAAAATTGCCTCACTGCTTGCTCCTCATCTACTTATGCTAGAGAGGCAAGTCTGCTGTATGTAAACCTAGGCCTCAGTCCTACCTGTACTCTAATACCATTTTTAAAATATATACTTAATATTTTATTTTTCCTTTAAAACAATTTTTAACATTCATTTTTTAAAACCTTGAGCTCATCTCAAAGGGCTTTGTTTAAAGTACATACCCTTTGACCTAGAAAAACTGCTTCTAGGTCTGTATCCCAAAGAGATCATAAAAAAGGGAAAAGGACCTACGTGTACAAAAATATACACAGCAGCTCTTTTTGTGGTGGCCAAGAATTGGAAGTTGAAGGGATGCCCATCAATTGGGAAATGGCTGAAAAAGTTGTGGGATATGAATACAATGGAATACTTTTGTTCTATAAGAAACGATGAGAAGGTAAACTTCAGAAAAACCTGGAAAGACTTACATGAACTGATGCTGAGTGAAATGAGCAGAAATCAGGAGAACTTTATACACAGTAACAGCAACGTTGTGCAGTGACAAACTTTGAAAGAATTAGTTCTTCTCATCAATACAGGGATCTAAGATGAGTCCAAAAGACTCATGCTGGAAAATGCTACCCATATCCAGAGAAAGAACTATGGAGTCTGAATGTAGATTGAAGCAAACTATTTTCTCTTTTTTTTTTCTTTCTTGTGATTTTTAATATGATTGTATATGTATAGCCTATAACAGATTGCACACCATCTTGGGGAAGGGGAAGTGGAGGGAGGAAGAGAAAATTTAGAAGTCAAAATCTTATAGAAGTGAATGTTGAAAACTAAAAACAAACAAATTTTTTTTAAAATTGAAAAAAATCAGTAAAAACAGTGACAACAAACAAACTTGAGTTGCAAATTCTCTCCCTACCCTCCTCCTCTCTGAATGAGAAGGCAAGCAATTAGATATAGGCTATAAATATGTTAAACATTTCCATATTAGTCATGTTGTGAAAGAAAACACATACCAACAAAACAAAAACAACCCAAGAAAAATAAAGAAAGCAAAAAAATCCAATATGCCTAGATCTGCGCTCTATCAGTATGGATAGCAGTTTTAATCATAAGTCTTTTGGAATTGTCTTGGATCATTGCATTACTAAGATTAAGCCATTCACAGCTGATCATCATATAATATTACTATTATTGTGTACAAACTTCTCCTGGTTCTGCTCATTTCATTTTGCATCAGTTCATGGGAATCTTTCTAGTCTTTTTCTGAGAGCATCCTGCTTGACATTGCTTGTCAAGAATTAAAGCATTCAATCACAATCATATACCACAATTTGTATAGCTATTCCTCAAATGATAAGCATCCCCTCAATTTCCAGTTCCTTGCTAATACAAAAAGAACTGCTATAAATATTTTTGTATATATAGGCCCTTTTCCTGTTTGTTTTTTATCTCTTTGGGATATAGACCTGGGTCAAAGTGCTAGCTCAAAGGGTATACATGGTTTTATAACCTTTTGGGCATGGTTCCAAATTGCACTTCACAATGGTTGAATTAATTCACAGCTCCACCAATAGTGTATTAGTGTCTCAATTTCCCCACATCTCCTCTAATATCTGTCATTTCCCTTTTCTGTCATATTAACCAATCTAAAAGTTGTGTAGTGGTATCTCAGAGTTGTTTTAATTTACATTCCTCTAATCAGTAGTGATTTAGAGCATTTTTTCATTTGACTATAAATAAGTTAGATTACTTTGTCTGAAGACTGTTCATATCCTTTGACCATTTATCAACTGGGGGATAACTCTTATTTTATAAATATGATTCAGTTCGCTATATATTTGAAAAATGAGGTCTTTATCAGAAAAAAATTATTGTAAATTTTATTTCACAGTTATGGTTACTAACTGTATTTCCCTTCATCCTATTTTCCCTCTTTTTAACCTGCTGTCTCTTTCCATTCACCCAGTCTCTCCTCAAAAATGTTTTGCTTCTTGCTACTGTCCGCTCTGCCATCAGCTCCCTCATCCCCATTTCTTATCCTCTGTCAATCCTACTTTCCTATAGGGTAATATAGATTTCTATACCAATCTGAGTGTATATGTTATTCCCTCTCTGTGACAGTTCTGATGAGAGTAAGGTTCAAGTGCTCCCATTCACCTCCCCCATTTTCCACTCTACTATAAAAGCTCTTTCATGCCTCTTTTATATGGGATAATTTATCCCATTCTAACTCCTTTCCCCTTCTCTCAGGTCATTCCTTTTTCTTGCCCCTTAATTTTATTTTTTAGGTATCATCATATTCAATTCACACTTGAGTCTTTTGTCTGTATACTCCTTCTACCTTCCCTAATAATGAGAAAGTTCTTAGGAGTTACAAGTATCATTTTCCCATGTCGGGAGGTAAACAGTTTAATCTTTTAAAATTTCTTATGATTTCTCTTTCCTGTTTGTCTTTTTAAAACGTTTCTTCTGAATCTTATATTTGCAAGTCAAATTTTCTATTCAGCTTTGGCCTTTTCATTAGGAATGCTTGAAAGTCTTCTATTTCATTGAAGAACCATATATACTTTGAAGGATTACATTCAGTTTTTCTGAGTAGGTGATTCTTGATTGTAATCCTAGTTCCTTTGCTCTCTGGAACACTATATTCCAAGGTCTCTGATACTTTAACGTAAAAGCTGCTAAATCTTATGTTATCCTGACTATGACTCCACGATATTTGAATTGTTTCTTTCTGACTCCTTGCAATATATTCCCCTTGACCTGGGAGCTATAGAATTTGGCTATACTATTCCTGAGTATTTTCCTTTGGGGAAGTTATATCTGTTATAACTCCTTTGGGAGTTACATCTATTAAAGTTGGTCATTGCACAATGTTACTGTTACTGTGTATAATATCTTCATGGTTCTGCTCATTCCACTTACCATCAGTTTACATAAGTCCAGGTTTTTCTGAAGTCCATCTGCTCATCATTTCTTATGAAACAATAGTATTCCATTCTATTCATATACCACAACTTGTTCAGTTATTTCCCAATTGATGGGCATTCCTTCATCTTCCAATTCTTGGCCACCATAAAAAGAGCTACTATAAATATTTTTATATATGTGGATCCTTTTCTCTTTTTAATGATTTCTTCAAGACACAGACATAGAAATGGTATTGCTGGGTCAAAGAGTATGCACAGTTTTATATACCTTTGAGCATAGTTCCAAATTGCTCTCTAGAATGGTTGGATCAGTTCACAACTCCGCCAACAATGCATTAGTGCTCCAATTTTCCCACATTTTCTCCAACATTTCTCATTTTCCTTTTTTGTCATGTTAGCCAATCTGATAGGTGTGATGTGGTACCTTAGAGTTGTTTTGATTTGCATCTCTCTAATCAGTCTTGATTTAGAGCATTTTTTCATATGACTATATATAACTTTAATTTCTTCAACTGAAAATTACATGTTCACGTCTTTTGACCATTTATCAATTGGGGAATGACTTGTATTCTTATAAATTTGACTCAGTCCTCTGTATATTTTAGGAATGAGGCTTTTATCAGAGATACTGATTGTTTCCCAGTTTTCTACTTCCCTTCCAATCTTGGTTTCATTGACTTTGCTTGTACAAAAATTTTAAGTTAATTTAATTAAAAATTATTCATTTTATATTTCATAATGTTCTCTATCTCTTGTTTGTTCATAAATTCTTCCATTCTTCATATATCTGACAGATAAACTATTCCTTGTTTTCCTAATTATGGTGTGCTCATTTTGACTTTATCTTTGTATATGGTGTAAGATGCTGGACTATGCCTAGTTTTTCCAATACTATTTTCCAGTTTTCCCAGTTTTTTGTCCTGATCCCAGGAGTCTTTGAGTTTATCAAACAGTAGATTACTATAGTCATTGACTACTGTGTCTTGTATACCTAATGTATTCCACTGATCCACTACTTTATTTCTTAGCCAGTACCAAGTAATTTTGATGATTGCTGCTTTGTAATACAATTTAAGATCTGGTACTGCTAGGCCACCTTCCCTAGCATTTGTTTTCATCATTTCCCTTGATATTTTGGACTTTTTGTTCTTCTAGGTCAATTTTATTATTATTTTTTCTAGCTCTACAAAGTAATTTTTTGGTAGTTTGGTATGGCACTGAATAAGTAAATTAATTTAGGCATATATGTCACTTTTGTTATATTAGCTTGGCCTACCCATGATCAACTAATATTTTCCCAGTTATTTAGATCTGACTTATTTTGTGTGAAAAGTGTTTTTTAATTGTGTTCATGTAGTTCCTGGGTTTGTTGGGGCAGGTAGATTCCTAAATATTTTATACTGTCTACAGCTACTTTAAATGGAATTTCTCTTTCTATCTTCTGCTTTGGGGCTTTGTTAGTAATATGTAGAAATGTTGATTTATATGGGGTTTATTTTATAACCTTCAACTCTCAATTCTAATTATTAAGGAATTCTTTTATTCACTGAACTTTTGTGACTCCTTTGCTCTATGGCCAATTCCACTTTTTAAGTTCTTTTCTTCAGTGAATTGTGTATCTTTTGCCATTTGGCCAATTCTGCTTTTAAGAGTTCTCTTCAGTGGTTTTTTGTACCTCTTTTGTCCTTTGATCTATTCTGCTTTATAAGATGTTATTTTCTTCAGTACTTTTTGTGCCTCCTTTGCCACACTGTTGACTCCTTTTTTTATGATTTTCTTGCATCAGCCTCATTTCTTTTCCCATTTTTTTTACTCTGTCTCTCATGTTTGATTTTTCAAATCTTCTTTGAGTTCTTTCGGGGATTCATTTTATGCCTGAGACCAATTCAGCTTTTTTTTTTTGAAGCTTTGGGTGCAGCAGTTTTTATTCTGTTGTCTTTTTCTGAGTTTGTGCTTTGTTCTTTTCTGTCATCATAATAACTTTCCATGCTTAGGTTCTCTTTTGTTATTTTTTTTTCACTTTTCCAGACTATTTCTTGATTTTTAACTCAGTGTTAAAATTGGGCTCTGCTCTTGGGGGTGAGGGGCACTGTCTGAAGCTTTAGGTCTTTTGTTCAGTTAGTTCTGGGAGTCTGTAAGCTTTTAGTTCTTCCAAGGTGATATGATCTAAGGAGAAGTGTATTGACTACAGTCCTCGCTTGTGCTCTCATGTGTGAGTGACTATAAGCACTCTTTTCTGCCATGTGACCAGGTTCTCCATTCCCACAAGCCACAAGCTCTGGTGTGTTAGTGCTCTCCTCATTCTGGGACTTCTGCCCAGATATATGTATGGGCAATGCAACAGACTCCTGCACCTGTTATCTCCTCCTGACCAGTTGTCTAATCCCCTTACAGTCTATGACTTAACAATTCCAGAAGCTGTTGCTGCCACAGCTGTTGCTTCCACAGCTGATTCAGTCACCCCCACTTAGTTGCACCATCTAAATGAGGGCATTTAAGTACCCTGATAACAGCAAGAAGAGTGAGGGAAGACAAGTGGTAGCTTCTATTTTGGTAGAACTTCCCCATTTCCTTCCAAAAATTGGCATAAACCAATGGTTTCTTGACCTTTTTGGTCTCAGGACCAAAGGAGTAGATAGAATGCTAGACCTGGACTCACAATGACCTGAGTTCAAATTCAGTCTCAGATACTTACTAGCTATGTGATTCTGGTCAAATCAATTGACTTCTGTTTGCCTTAGTTTTCTCAACTATAAAATAAGGATGATAACAGCACCTGTTTCTTGGGGGTTTTGTGAGGATCACATGAGATAATATTTGTAAAATGTTTAGCACAGTGCCCAGCACATGCAGACACTTAATAAATGCTTCTTTCCTTCTTTCCTTCCTTCCTATTGATATGTAACATATTAGAAATTAAAATATTGATAATATTATAAAAATAGTCTTGACCTTGCATATCCTCCAAAAAGATCTCAGGGACCCCAAGAGGTCCCTGGACTACACTTTGGGAACTGTTGGAACATACCATAAAAAGAACAACAGAAGTGCAAGGTTTTTTATTTTGTTTATTCCTCTTTTTATTTAGGAAAAAATAGGCTTAGCTTAGTTCTTTGCCAGGATGGAGATGTTAAATCATAACTTCCTTAACAATGGCTTTCAGTTTTGCTTTTTCTTCTTCATTCCCATGGTCACTGCTCTTGTCCCAGTCCTCATAACCGCACACCCACACTGCTACAAAAACTTAGAAATGGTCTTCTTATCTCCAGGTTCTTTATCTCCTAATCTACCATATTCCTTGCTGCAGATTCCTCATTGCCTACACTATATCATCTAAAATTCTCTGTCTGACTTTAAAGGTCCTTTAAAATCTGACCCTGCACTATTTACTTTAGACTTCATCTTCTGCCTCTTCTTTACTGTCTTATGAACATATACTGTTTACTGCCTCAGATCATAATTTTCCTTCACATAGAATGACTTCTCTTATTCAAAGCTTCATAGGTTCATAGATTTGAGTTCATAGACATGGGTTTTATACTTTGCAGATGAGAAAACTGATGTTCAGAGAGGTTAAACTACTTGCCTAAAGTCACACAGTTTACCAAAATGTCAAGGCAAAGTCAAAAGCTCTATCTGATATCCAGAGAAGTATCATAGCTTAGTGGATGGAGTGCTAGACTTGGGGTTAGGAATACCTGGATACTAATCCCACCTTTAACACTCATGATCTGAACTACCATGGGCAAGTCACTCCCCTTCTCAGCCAAAGTTTTTTCGTCTGTAATAATACCTGTTATGATTCTGTAAACTGCCCTGCTTTAGTCCTATTCATTTCTTCCTTCCTGCTACTACTTTTCCACCTCTTCCTCAGTGACTGAGATAAATTCAGTATCATCTTTGCCACTGGAATCAACACAAGCTTAATTACTCTATGGCTTCCCTCAGAACCCCTGTGCTTCTTAACTATAGGTTGAAGTTCCTTTCCCTTCTCCCTGTTACTATCCATGTCAGCCTCTATTCTACTCTTCCTTTCTATTTTATTCTTTGGGCCCCCTGCTCTAATTTTTGCAAGCTTCTCATTATTTTCACCTGTGCCTTCCCTCCAGAAATGAATTTGTAAGTATTTTGTATTTACTTACATGTGTATATTTTCCCCCAAATAAAAAGTAAATTGCTTAAGAGGAAGAACTGTTTCAAATTTGTCTTTGTATCCCTAGCACTCAGTATAGGGGGTGCTTGTTGCATTGAATCATTCTCTCTTTCTCCTATTGTAAGCTCCTTAGGAGCAGTAACTATGACTTTTAAAATTTTTCTATCCCCAGTACCTAGAACAGTGGCTGTGAATAGTAGGCAGTTAATAAATGCTTACAGAATTGAATTGAAATCACTTTACTGAGTTGAACACAGCATCATAATTCTCATCATTACAATCCTCATTACCTTAAAAGACCTCCATATCCCATCTTTATTCCCACTTTTACCACTTTGGTCAGTCTACGAGGGTACCTTACTTGATTCTAGAGTCAATTTCACCCCCACATAGTCAGTACTTTACACTGGACAGCTCCTAGACTACCATCCCTGTCCCATCTCCTCCACACATAGCTAATCTTTGCCTCTATTAGGAAAATGCAGGAGTCTTCCTCAAAATTAGACAGTGTCTTTCCCCAACATTTTATGTTTTGCTTTATACAGTTGACTGTGGGAAACAGTAGACCCTGCAATGAGATATCTAGGGGACATGGAATTTTTTTGTTTTGATATCTTAGTAATTTCTAAGCCTACCCTTTTGTGTGCTATTTCTTCATAGGTGCTGGGGGACAAACAAAAATATGAAAATCTGGTGGATCATCAGAGGACCAATATTACTTTCAATTACAGTAAGGACATATTCTCTTCTCTGTTCAGTAACTTTATTCTCTTAATAATCTTAATCATAAGAATGTTCAGTGCCTCTTGAGGGACTGAGCATGGAGAGAATCTGGTTGGAATCTGGTGGACATGATGAAATAAGGTAGGATGTGATTTCTATTATCCCTCAAGAAAAAATGACAAAGAAGGAAGAAATTATGGGAACAGGGTTAAACTCCTTTAAAGTCTGGAGAGGTAATTCAAAGTCACTTTCTTTTCAGTAATTTTTTTTTGTTTTAGCAAAACAAAATACTTTAGCAAGCAATTGACTTGTTTTTCATGATTTTCTTGCATCACTCTAATTTCTCTTCCCAATTTTTACTCTATTTCTCTTACTTAATTTTCAAAATACTTTTTGAGCTCTTTGGTGGCCTGAGACCAATTCATGTTTTTCTTGGAGGCTTTGGATGTAGGAGCTTTGACTTTGTTTTCTGCTGTTCATATACTTTGGTCTTTCTTGTCACCAAAGTAAGGTTCTTTAGTCTGAGTTTTTCTTCTGGTTTTTGCTCATTTTCCTAGCCATTTACTTGACTTTTGATCTCTTTTTCAAGGTAGTTCTCTGCTTCCAGTGAGGGTGGGAGGTCTACTGTCAGCCACTTGATCCCCCCACAATCTATGGGCTGCCTAGAGTTTTGGAAACAGTCACTGCTGCTGCTGCTGCTGCCCATACCCCTGCTGCTTCTGCCACAGGCTCCTCTGGCAGCCTCCTCCAGCCCCTCTGCAACCCTAGGGCTGGGGTCTGACCACTCTACTCTCTCACAGAGATCCCACAGGTTTTTTCCACTGATCTTCTATTATCTCCTTGGTGTTTTGGGGTTGTGAAGTCTGGACACTGCCACAGGTGCCCAAGATTCAGTCCCCCCAAGGCCTGGTCAGGTCCTATCTGTGCATGGGCCACACTGGACTATGCTGTGCTCCCAGTATGGCTCAAAATCACTTTCTGACAAATCCTTTGAACAAAGGAGAAAGTTAGTAAAGGGGTAGGAGTATTAGAAAGTCCAATATATAAAAGGTAGAGCCTACTTGTGTGTAGGAGAATTTTCTTTTCATTGCTGCTTGCTCTGAAGCAGGTCTACGTATAGACTTTAGGGATTCCATGAATTAGGAAAAAATAATATCTTTATTTTCACTAACTTTTGATTTCTTCCATAAAGCTGTGCATTTTGTTTTTTTGCATTTAAAAGCATCATTGTGAGAAGGGGTCCATGGGTTTCACCAGACTTCAAAAGGGTCTATGACACAAAAAAGGTCAAGAAACTCTGCTAAAGGTTGCATAGCATTTAAGTTTTAATTGTCTCACCTAAATTTTTTTTGAGAAATTCATTTTTATGAAAGTAACAGTACCATATTTCAATGGAAGCCAAAAAGTCAAGGAAACACTATTGAGGAACCTAGTTTATGGAAACATAGTTTTGAAATAGAAATTTTATAGAATGGTGGTGTTGATGTGTATTTGGAGGTAGTGTTGGAAAGTGGGGTAGCAGCGTGGCATGAAAATGGCCAGGAAATGACATCATGGTTCTGTGTCTGAGTGAATTCTCATAAATCAGAAGCCCAGGGTCCAATAAAATGGATCATAGGACTCTAAGAATCATTTAATTTTTAGATAGTCTATAAACAACAACTTAACTATTGGCACTCTAAATGTGATATCCTTGTCCAAAGACCAAGTTGAATTCTTTCTGGAGAAACTAAATAATACCAATGATGTCATTCTCACAACAAGTAAAATAAGAAGTAAGGAAGTTGAAAATAAATGGAACAATGTCTCATAAGATCTTTTTGGAGAAGCAACTAAAGGAATTAGTGTCTGGGTTTCTAGCCATTGAAAGAATTGAGGCTGGGGGATTGCTTGACCTAGTCTCAAAAAACAAAGAAAAAGAACTGGTGGAGCCATTGAGTCTAAAGCATCATTTTATGATACAATTTGTCATCTAGCATTGAGGTTGTCGTGCGAAAGAAACACAAAAACATCACCATGAAGATAACTCTAGCTCATGTTCCATTACCTGTGGCAGGGAATGAGGAAGTAAAGAAATTCTGTGAATGATATGATAAAGCTCTCCAAATTAAATTATATGAACATGTTCATTAGTAAGTAATTATTTCAATGCAAAGGTTGGCATTGGGAAGGATGATTATAAACTTATTGAGAAATATCTCAGGTCCAAGAAACAACAGATGCCCAAAGTCTCATGCTCATGCTTATGCATACATTCTTAGAGAAAAACATAGGACTTGAAGTCATGAGGAACACAGTGTTAAAGATAGGATTCGACTCCCAATTCTTGGCATTAGCTGGGTGACTTCCATTTAGCCTTGTAAAATGGGAGTAATAATACCTGTAATACTTGCCACACAGCATTGCGAGTATCAAATGAATTAGTATGTAGAAAGTGTTTTGCAGATCTTGAAGTACTCTATAAATGTCAGGTGTTACTTAAGAAGTAGACCCAAAGGTGTCAAGCACCAACATCACAAAAACAAAGTATATCTAGAAATAGATACACATTTCTTCTGAGGGAGGGGATCAAACCAGAGATCATACTGGTACAGGGAAATCTTTCTGGTGAGTAAACTGTCTACCAATGCAGATCTATATCTATACTAGCCCAGTCAAATTAAAGAGCTTTCCTTTAGAGTCTTAAAGGGTCTCCTGGGACACTGAGAGGTTAAATGATTTGCTCAGGGTCACACAAGAAGTACAGACAATTCTATATTTAAGTAAGCAAATTTGACTTTATCTAAAGAATTCTAAAAGAAATCCACATTCCAAAAAAACCCACTTTATTTTAACTTTGCAGCACAGTACTGTGTGCTCTCCATTCCTTTCCTTCAGCATCTTGGCTTCCCCCCATCCCTCCACCCCCTAAAACCCTAAAAAACTTCCTTCAAGTGAAAGCTGAAGAACTCTGAATGGAGAGACTACCATTGTAGCTGCTGGATTGGGGGCAGCTTGGCACTTCCAGTACCCAGAGACAAGACCTTTCCCCTGCCTCATCTTGGTTTCTATCCTTCCCCCTATTGTATTTCCTCCCAGTTCTGACAAGACCCTCATATATTCCTCTTTCTGGTCTTCCTTCTCTGCCTAGGTCTCCTACATATCCTTGAATCCTGTACCCCTTCTCTCCATAGGCACAAAGCTCCCTTCCTGCTTCCCCCCTTCCCAATGTCCTTGGGCAAATTTGCATTAAGTAAAAAGTGCTTTATGAAAAGATCTATGGAATGACTTATATAAAGCAAAACTCTCTTTGCATGTCAGAACTGGGACTCGAACACTTATCTTTGAGACTACCTTACTATCCATTATACCATATTGACCAGCACTTGGATGTAACTCTAAGAATAGAACAATACCTCCTTTTAGACTTCAGCAAATTTGTAGCATTCATGGGAAAATTACAAAGATGAGATATAAGGGCCCATCTCACTCAGGCTGTATTTTCACCTTTTCAGATGTGAGGAAAACATTCTGCACTTTATAAAAGATTTAAAACTTTGAGTAGGCTCATTTTCACCTTGTGAGGTTTTGAGGAGCTCATTTATGAAAAGGCTAGCAAAATATGAGCTGCCAACACCTGCACCTAAGCCACTTGTTTGCTAAGACTTATTGGAAAATTGGAAATTAAAACCAAGCCAAACCTGGGAAATTGACTGGAGAACCCTGAATACTAGAGCTATTGGGTTATTGTGCGTGAAATGGCCACTGCCAAAGTTGCTCAAATTGGGATATTCTTGGTGTGGACCTTCCATATTACAGTGCTTGTTACCTTTCAACACAGTATATATGTTGATGCCTAGTCACTATCTGGCTAGCTCCCTTCCCTTTGAAATGTCTATTCCTATTCACCACGTTAACTCTCCATTTACCCCAAACCAGCCTCTTAAAATGACACATTGTATTATTACATGACATTACATTAATACATGACATGTATTAATACACATGTATTAAATGCAACAATTTACTTAGCAATAGGACAAAAGAAATACTAATAATAGGTATTCATAAGCTAAATACAGAAATAAAAAATAAGCTACAATCTAAACAGACCTGGGTTATATCCTCCCACCAATGCTGTCAGCATCTGGGAGAGAGTGGGCACATACAAAAATCTAGCACAGAAGCATATGAATGAAAGAAAGCTATGTGCATGGGGTAACATAACTCTGTACTACAGGCCTAGATGTTATGGGTTAATTCATGAACACATGAATAAATGAAAGTACTGTTCCTCTTCTATTCTTTACTGCTCTCAATTTAGGCAAATCTCCTTTCTTCTCAAATGGAAAAAGCATGAACAATTCCTTCAATTCAGAAAGGTATTGGAAAATTGCTTAGTTGAATAGCAATTCTTTAAGCCATATAACTATGAAGTTCATCAAGTTGACTCTAGTCCAGACAGATGAGCTTAGAACTCTTTTCACTCACAAGGATTCTTTATTGTCCAATTAGATCTCAATATTTCTTTTTTACACAGCAATGCAGTTGTGAAATCTGCCTTTCTCTTTTCTACTTTTCCCTCTTAGACCAGAGGCATTTGGCAGAGACTTTACCTCACACTAGAGGTCATGCTGAAGGCAAATAGCTATAACTTAACCACTCTTCCAATGAACTCCAGACTCTTCGGTCAAACAGGAATTCCTTAGCTGATGTCTTCCTTCAACTGGCTGCTCTAATTCTCATCACAGAGCTATGACAAAGCTGATTTTCTATTTTCTGCTGACTTATTATTATTCTGCTGACTTATCCTCTGCCCGTTATTTTGACCACTCCAAACACACTCGACCATTTTACCTTTCCTTTCTTTATCGTTTTTTTGGACAGTTTTTTTTCAAATAGATTCCAATGGCTTAAATCTAAGCATCCTGGTACTGAGCAACTCATTTTTCACTTGTAAGGTTAAAAACGGACCAAATCCACAAATACTTATTTAATCATCCTACAGTTTTCAACCACTTGTAATTTTTCATTTTGTGATGTTTTTCATCAACAATTATATGCAAATTAACTCAAGGACCACAAGGCCCTGTCTCTTTTTCACTATTTCTTTCTATTTTACTCTTTTCACAAATTTCACAATTTTTTCATATTTACATTTTGTCTGTTTTCATAAATAATTTTTTCCTTTCCCCTTTAAACTATTACACTTTTCACGTACAAAAGAGATATCGCCCTACATCCTTTACAAGGTGATCAAAACCTCTATGTTGACACTGTACTTCATTTTACACTATAAACTGCTCATGTCCCAACTGAAAATTATGTTGTTGTTGTTGTTTTTTAAAACAGAATTTTAGAAACTAAACTACAGTTCTTTCCCCACTTACTTGAGGCGCAAAACTATTCACTTAGGAAAGAGGCAATACCTTATGCCATTTTACAGTTTCTTTATTCAAAAAAATGTTCTTTTACCTCTCAGTCCCAAACTACTCCATGTGAAAGACTCAAACCATAAAGAGCAGAGCCTTGCACCTGGCATGTCCCACCTGTAGAAATAAAGATTTTGTAAGTGTACTAAATGATGGCCAAACATGCTAAAGTTAGGGTACCCAATCATATGAGAGTTGAAAAAAAAGAAAGGCTAGGATGATCTTGTGCACTGCCCATCTTTAACCTTGGTGGTGGCCAGTCTCAGTGTTTAGATCCTTAGAGAGCACATCTAGAAAGGTTTCTGCCAGACCCAGGCTAAGGGTTTCTGTTCCTTCTGAAAAAAGTACAGGTGCAGGATGAATCCCTACTGCTTATTTCCTCTTAGGTTATCCTTATAAGAAATCCAAAACAATGTGAATGGTTGTACACACACATACACATACTTGTTAACTCATTTCATTCATGTCTAACTCTTCATGACCCTATTTGGGGTATTCTTGGCAAAGGTACTAGAGTAGTTTGCCATTTTCTCTACCAGTTCACTTTACAGGTGAGGGAAGTAAGGCAAACAGGGTTAAGTGACTTGTAAGTAAGTGTCTGAGGACAGATTTGAACTCAGAAGATGAGTCTTCCTGACTCCAGGCTCAGTGCTCTATCCACTGCACCCTTTAGCTGTCCCTGTATATGTATATGTATATGTACATGTATATGTACATGTACATGTATACATACACATACACACATATATACATATGTGTGTATGTGTGCATATGTATAAATGTGTGTACAGAGAGAGAAATAACAACACTTAGCATTTATATAGCACCTTAATATAAAAATATTATCTCATTTTATCCTCACAACAACCCTGGGAGATTGATTTTCTTGTCATTCCCATTTTACTGGAGAAGATAGAGGTTAAAGGTTACACAGTTGATAAATGTCTGAGGTCAAATTTAAACTCATGTCTTTTTGACTGATGATCAAACAATTTATCTACTGCCCCTCTAGGAGACAGATAGAAACAAAGAGACAGAGACAAAGAGAAATAGAGGCACAGAAAAAATGGGGAGAGAGCCTCAACACCACTTTCTTGGATGCCTCCTAAATGGTCTCTCAGCTTCAACAGACTCAGGAGTGGGAAGTTGTTTTGCCTTTCTTAAGAGAAGGCCTAAGAGGAAATGAGCTTATTATATTAAAGCAGTTATATCTCAGTTTAAGCATCTGTCTTAGAGCATGAGCTTGGAGTATCTTATCTATATTTCTGTGTGGCACTGTCTCTGGGCTGATCCCCCAGTTGGTATTCACACTGGTAGTTTGGATTCCCAGACAGTGGCTACTAACTTGGGTTCTATAAGCAATTCTGTAGATCTACACTAATAACATTATGGATCATTCCTGTCCCTCCACCCTTCACCCACTTACGAGTTCCTATTAACAGTGATTCCAGTAGACATAACTGGGACAAAGTAATGGCATTTGCTAAGATTGTATAATGGAGTTAGACACCATTAACATCTGCTGTAGATAATAATCTCACATTTAAAGTATAACGTTTAAGTTACTGGTGATAGGGTCTGGAATATATTAGTGGTAGAGAGTTTCAGGAAAATGATAGTTGTCTTCCTCAAATTTTCAGTTTCTTTAAATGGAGTCTTTCCTTGAAACAAAATGCAAAAGAAATGACCTCTCAGGGACTCTTCTAATATTTTAATTCAATAGCATTTAGAACAGGATTATGTGCTTTAGTTAGAAGCAGTGTGGTACAGTGGATAGAGAGATGCTTTTAGAGACAAGAAGACCTGGTTTAATTTCTTACCTCTGGCATATACTGGCTATGTGACCCTAGGGAGGTCAAGCTAACTTCTCACCAGGCAACTCTCTTTTAAAAAAAAAGTAGTTTTTTTAATAGTATATTCCCAATTATATGTAAAGACCATTTTAAACATTCGTATTTTAAAACTTTTGAATTAAAATTGTTCTCACTCACTCACTCATTTTCCCCCTCCCTGAGGTAATAAGCAATTTGATATAGGTTATGTAAGTGCAATCTTGTGAAATATATTTGTATATTAGTCATGTTGTGAAAGAAGAAACAGACCAACTCCCTCCAAAAAAAAAAAGAAGTGAAAAATAGTATGCTTCTATCTGCATTCAGAGTCCATCATTTTTTTCCTCTGAATATAGATAGCATTTTTCATCATGAAGCTGGGCTACTCTCTTAAATTGCAAAATAGCTGTCAATTTGCATTGATAGAGGATGTTCCTTACCTGGAACTTATTATACAGATGACATCACAGGTCTGGGAAAGAGGAGAGGAGGAGAGAGAGGGGAAGAGGGAAAGGAAGAGGGAGAGGAATAAAGGAAGGAAGGAAGGAAGGAAAGAAGGAAGGAAGGAAGGAAGGAAAAAGCCAAAGAAAACAGTATTTAAATGCTTATCACCTGATCAGCTGAGGTCTAAATCTGCCTTGGGTTTTCGATTTGACAGGTATTTCTTAAAAATCTATTATGTCCCAGACACAGTGTGAGACACTGGGGATAAAAGTATGAAAAGATACAGGCTCCATCCTTAAAAGAATTACAGACTAATTGAGAAGATACTACACATGTAATTGTGAAACATGGGAAAATTACAGTAAACACCATGGACAGATCCCCAGAGGAAATATCAAAAGAAATGGTAAAGAGAGAATTCTTCAAACCAGGAGGATCAGGGAGTCTTCATCAGAGAGAGGACTCCTGAAAAGGAGTAGATCTAGAAGAAAGAGAAATACTTTAAGGGAGAGATGTGTAGGTGACCTCCACAGTGTCCTGATTTAGAAGTCTGAGAGGAAGTGATTGAGCAGAATTGCTCCCAGGGATCTGTATACATTACTTACTCAATCATATCGGTTCCTTTTGTAGATCAATTTCTTCATCTTCCTGAAAATTCTCAGGTTGCTCATATCTAAACTAAAAGCTCATCAAATGTGCTTCAGTGATTATACATACAGGTAAGTGAACAAAGGGGACTGCTGGAATAAGTAAGCATCTATATTCCTAAATTGACAGGCATAGTATATTGAGTTTAAACCAACATAGAATCCAGTGTCATCTAGTACAGGATACTTTGGGGAAGGAATAATAATAATTAATATTTATATATCACTTTAAACTGCAAAACCCTCTACATATATTGTCTCATTTCATCCTTACAATAACCCAATTAGATAAGTTTTAAGGGCATTATCCTTATGAGAGTTATCAAAGTGGATAGAATACTTGGCTTGGAGTCAGGAAGAGCTGAATTCAAATCTAACCTCAGATAGCTGTGTGACCCAGGGCAAATCACTAAACTTCTATCTGCCTCAGTTTTCTCAACTGTAAATGAGAATGATAATAGTAACACCTACTTTACAGGGTTGTAAGGATCAAATGAGAGAGAAACAATATACATGGCTGCAATAATGTAAATTCAAAGAACACCAAAATGAAGGCAAATGCTATATAATTGTGCAGACCAATTGACCCTGGAAAAGAGTTAAGGAATCCGCTCCCTCCTTTTCTTGAAGAGATAGAAAATTATAGGTGTGGAATGTTGCCACACTGTCAGAAGAAGAAGCTATACCAGTTGCTTAACACTTCTCTTTGATACAAGGAAAGACCTGCTAAGTTGGGATGGAGTGTGACTGATGCAAGTATATCTGGAAATGACCGAAATATAAAAGCAAAAAAACAATTAATAAAACTTCTAAAAGCCAAGTAACAGAGGTGAAGTCAAGACAGTGGAGAAAAGGCAGTGACTCACTTGAGCTCTCCCAGAACCCCTTTGAACACCTTTAAACAATGCCATGAAACAATTACTGAAGCAGAAGCCCCCACAAAAGGAAAGGGTGAAATAATTTTCCAGCTAGAGACAACTTAGAAGGTTAGCAGGAAAAGTCTGTTGCACCTGGGTGAGAGTGGAGCACAGGCTGCATCAATGTAGACCAGGCCTCCGTAAGCCAGGAGCAGACCTTGGGAGCCACTGAATCAGCAAGAGCAGCA
Source organism: Notamacropus eugenii (assembly GCF_028372415.1). Classification (NCBI taxonomy): domain Eukaryota; kingdom Metazoa; phylum Chordata; class Mammalia; order Diprotodontia; family Macropodidae; genus Notamacropus; species Notamacropus eugenii. The sequence goes on along the minus strand of NC_092873.1, from coordinate 317,187,902 downwards.
GCAATGTCTGCTTTCAGAACTCTCAGCCCACAGATAGTAAGCGGGGTTGTACAACTGATCAGAAGCAGGGTGTCTTTACTGGCACTGAGGCAGGACTCTGTTGCTTTCTCATATTGAGATCTGTGTCACAGTCTTGGGTGGCAATCCCAGGGTGACGAGGATCACTAGCACACCAGAGCTTAAAGCCACAGTGAGTTCTAGGACAGAAAAGAGTGCTTGTGGTCACAGACCAGAGCATAGGCCAGGAGAATAGTAAACATACTTCTTGAATCATACCACCTTGGAAAAACTGAACTGAAGAATTGAAAACTTAGAGGTCCCTAGAAGTATTTCTGAAAACAGTTGCACAAAAACCCTGAAGTTTGGAACAATGCATCCTCTGCCCTGGAAGTCCCACTTAAACAGAGAGTTAAAGGTCAAGAAATAGAGTGGAAAAATGAACAAATGACAGAAAAAAAATTCTGACCAAAGAAAGTTACTATGTGACAAGGAGGATCAAAACTCACACCCATAAGAAGATAATAGTCAAATCTCCAACATCCAAAGCATCTGAGAAAAATACAAATTTGTCTCAGTTCATGGAAGAGCTCAAAAAGAATTTTGAAAATCAAGTAAGAGAGGAAGAGGAAAAATTGGGAAGAGAAGTGAGAATAGTGCAAGAAAATCATGAAAAAAGTCAACAGCTTGGTAAGGGAGACACACACAAACACAAATACTGAAGAACATAGCACCTTAAAAAACACTATGCCAAATGGTAGAACAGTTTCAAAAAGTCAATGAGGAGAAGAATGCCTTGAAAAGTAGAACTGACCAAATGAAAAAGGAGCCACAAAAAGTCACTAAAGAAAAAATAATCCTTAAAAAGTAGAATTGGGAAGGGTGGAGCCAAGATAGCAGAGTAATAGCATGGATTTTCTAGCACTCTCCTCCCAAACCCAGCCAAACCTGTAGAAAATGACTCTAAACAAAATCTGGAGCTGGAGAACCCATAGAATTACAGAGTAAAGCAAATCTCCATCCCAGGGCAACCTGGAAGGTTGCCAGGAGGTGTCTATCTCACCACACTGGAAGCAGAGTACACTCCAGTGGGGCCATGCTAGCACAGACAGGACCTGAGTAGTGTTCAGGGGACTGAATCTTGGGCACTTTTGGCAGTTTCCAGACTTCACGACTCCAAGACACTGAGGATAAATTGTAAGGTCAGTGGAAAAAACCTGAGGGACCTGTGTTGAGATAGTAGAGTGGTCAGGTCCCAGCACCAGGGTAGTGGGGGGGGGGGGGGCGTGGAAGAGTTTGAGGAGAACCTGGCAGCAGCCATAACAGAGACAGAGGCTGTGGCTGATTCCGGAGTTTTAGGCTCACAGATTGGGGGGAGGTGGGGATTGAACTGCTGGCAATAGACCCCCCATCCCCACTGGAAGCAAAGAACTACCTTGCCAAAGAACTCAAAAGTCAAGTAAATAACTGGGAAAATGAGCAAAATCCAGAAAAAGAATCAGACTCCAGAATCTTATTTTGGTGATAAGGAAGACCAAAATATACAAATAGGAGACAACAAAGTCTCCTACATCCAAAGCCTCCAAGAAAAATGTTAATTGCTCTTAGGCCATGAAAGAGCCCAAAAAGGATTTTGAAAATCAGGTAAGAGAAGTGGAGCAAAAATTGGGAAGAGAAAATGAAAGTAATACAAGAAAATCATGAAAAATGAGTCAAATGCTTGCTAAAGGAGACCCAAAAAATGCTGAAGAAGATAATATTTTAAAAAATAGACTAACTGAAATGGCAAAGAAATCCAAAAAGCCAATGAGGTGAAGAATGTCCTAAAAACCAGAACTGGTCAGATAGAAAAGGAGGTGCAAAAGCTCACTGAAGAGAATAATTCCTTAAAGATTAGAATGGAGTAGATGGAAGCTAATGACTTTATGAAAGATCAAAAAAAAATTTTAAAAAAGACAAAGGAATGAAAAAATAGCAGACAGTGTGAAATATCTCATTGGAAAAACAACTAACCTGGAAAATAGTAAAGGAGAGACAATTTAAAAAATATTGGACTACCTGAAGACCATGATCAAGAAAAGAACCTAGACACCATCTTTCAAGAAATTGTGAAGGAAAACTGCCCTGATATTTTAGAACCAGAGGGTAAAATAGATATTGAAAGAATCCACCATTCACTTGCTGAAAGAGATCCCAAAAGGAAAACTCCTAGGAATATTGTAGCCAAATTCCAGAGTTCCCAGGTCAAGGAGAAAATATTGCAAGCAGCCAGAAAGAAATAATTTGAGTATTGTGGAAATACAATCAGGATAACACAAGATCTGGCAGTTTCTACATTAAGGGATCAAAGGGCTTGGAATATGATATTTCAGAAGTCAAAGGAGCTAGGGTTAAAACCAAGAATCACCTACCCAGAAAAACTGAGTATTTTTTCCTTCAGGGGAAAAAAATGGTCCTTCAATGACACAGGGGACTTTCAAGCATTCTTGATGAAAAGACCAGAGCTGAATAGAAAATTTGACTTTCAAACACAAGAATCAAGAGAAGCGTGAAAAGGTAAACAAGAAAGAGAAATCATAAGGGACTTACCAAAGCTGAACTGTGTACATTCCTGCATGGAAAGATCATATTTGTAACTCTTGAGATTTTTCTCAGTACTACGGTAGTTGGAGGGATTATATACATATAGACAGAGGGCACAGGATAAATTGATGAGAGAGGAATGTATCAGGAGAATGAGAAAGGGAGAAATAGAATGGCAAGAATTATCTCACATGAAAGAGGAAAGAAAAAGCTTTTTCAGTGGAGGGGAGGAGGGGTGAGGTGAGAGGGAAAGAATGAACCTCATTGCATTTGACTTAAGGAAGGAATAATATGCACATTCAATTTGGTATGAAAAATCTATCTTACACTACAGAAAAGTATGTGGGAAGGGGATAAGTGGGGGGTATGGAAGATGATACAAGGGAGGGCAAATAGGAGGAGGGAGTAATTAGAAATAAACACTTTTGAGGAGGGATAGGATCGAAAGAGAGAATAGAATAAATGGGGGTAGGATGGAGGGAAATTTAGTCTTTTACAACATGACTGTTATGGAAGTGTTTTGCATAACTATACATATATAACCTATATTGAATTGTTTTGCCTTCTCGGTGGGGAGGGGTTGGAAGGGAGGAAGGGAGAAAAGTTGGAACTCAAAGATTTAAAAATGAATGATAAAATTGTTTTTACCTGAAACTGGGGAATAAGATATACAGGTAATGGGGTAATAGAAATCTACCTTGCCCTACAAGAAAATAGAGGGGATGGGGATAAGAGAAGGAAGAGGTATGATAGAAGGGAGGGCAAACTGGGGAAGGGGTAATCAGAATATATGCTTTCTTGGAGTGGGAAGAGGGGAGAGATGGGGAGAAAATTTTTAACTCAAAATCTTGTGGAAGTGAATGTTGAAAACTAAAAATAAATAATTTTTTTATGATGGAAAAAAAGGAGAATTGGCCAAATGGAAAAGGAGGTACAAAAACTCACTGAAGAAAATAATTCCTTAAAAATTATAATTAAGCAAGTAGAGTCTAATGACTTTGTGAGAAATCAAGAAACAGTAAAATGAAACCAAAAGAATGAAAAAGTAGAAGACAACATGAAAAATCCCATTGGGAAAATAGCCGACCTGGAAAGTATATTGAGAAGAAAAATTTAAAAATTATTAAACTACATGAAAGCCATGATAAAAAAAAAAGCACCTGGAGATCATTTTTCAAGCTATCAAGGAAAGCTGCCTTGATATTCTAGAACCAAAGAGTAAAATAGAAATTGAAAGAATTCACCAATCACTTCCTGAAAGAAATCCCAAAATGTAAACTCCCAGGAATAGTATGAACAAATTCCAGAGCTCCTAGGTCAAGGAGGGAATATTGCAAGCAGCCAGAAAGAAACAATTCAAGCATTGTGGAGTCACAGTCAGGATAACACAAGATTTAACAGCTTCTACATTAAAGGATCAGACGGCTTGGATGATATTCTGGAGGGCAAAGGAATTAGGCTTACAACTAAGAATTACCTATCCAGCAAACCTGAGTATAATCTTTCAGGGGAAAAAATGGACATTCAATAGAGGACTTTCAAGCATTCTTGATGAAAAGACCAGAACTGAATAGAAAAGTTGACTTTCAAATACAAGACTCGAAAGAAGCATGAAAAGGTTTCTCCCAAAGAGGATCTGGAATCACGTGTCCTCTCTTGAAGCAGGAATCCAAAAGAAGACTGTCTCAATTCTCCCAGGCTCTCACATCCACTCTGCCATTGATGTAAGCATGAAGGGTCTTGTCTACTAGTAAAGAGGCTTAGGCAAATGATCCAGGCTTGAATCCAGAGTTCATATTGAAACTTTTCTAAGACAAAACAGCACTCTGCCTAGCTTCCTTCTATCATTTGGCACCTTTTCTAAATATTTTCTAAATATTTTCTAAATATCTATATGTGCCATAGAGAGTAAAGTTCTTTGTCTCCAAAGAGAACAGAGTAAACAGTAGGAAAAAAATACTTTATTTAAGCTAAGATCTTGTAATGTGCACCAACTGTTCTTTAGAGTGAGAAGAGATAAGAAACTGATTCAGACTGTGAAGTATTTAAAAATTCAGCACAACTGAAAGTCTTTAAGTAAATGTTAGATAATCTCATTAGATACATTGTAGAGGGCATGGATTCTTTATTGTTGATCTCTTCTGGCTTTAGACCTATGTTCATAAGATGACATCTGGGATCCCTTCAACTGTGAGATTTTATGATTCTGTACTTTTCTAAAATAAGCTATTCCTAGATATTCAGTAGGAGAACTAGTCCTGAGCCATTCCAATTATATGCATACACTTTATGGAAGGTAGGAAGATGCCAAGTTATGAAGTGCTTTAAATAGCAAATGGAAACTTTCCAATTGATCCTAGAGATAATAGAGAACCTTTGGATGTTTATTGAGTAGGGGGTGATATTGTCATATCTAAGCTTTACATAAATCACATTGGCAGCCAGATAGAGAATGTATTGAATTGGGAGAGACTTGATGAAGAGAGACTAATTAGAAAATCATTTCAATAATTCAAGAAAGACATTAAGAGGCCTAAATTAGTATGGTAGCTTTGTGAGTAGGGAGAAGAGGACTTATATGGGGGATGCTATGATTACGTCCTTCTATATTACCTGAGGCCAGGAAATATCTTTTTCCAAATTGTTCCCAAATGCATAGATGTGGATTGGGAGGAGCTATGGTTTTGTCAGATAATTCTGCTTATATGTGCTACCAAGGAGCAGTAGATACTAAATTAAAGGGAGTTTGAAAAGAAATGTCCCTCCAGTCTTTCAAAAGATGTTTCATATCTGTCACAGATATCATATTTTGAAATGTTTAATTATAAATTGAATTTTGAGATGTTTCACAGTTATAATTTGTGAAAAATATTTCTCACCATATGAACTTCTAAAATGTTTTCTTAGAGGAAATATTCACAACTTTCTTTTTCATTTCAAGTTACCTTTTGAATACTAAATTCACTTTACTTTGTGAAAGTTAAAAGAAAATCATATATCTTCATTGCAAAGCTTCCAAACACTCCTATGATTCCAGAAGCACCATTTGCTAAAAACAAAAACAAAACAAAACAAAAAAACGTGATATGAAATGGTTGGAAGATCAAATCTTACAATGTAAATTCAATGTATGTCTAATAAATGGTTCACCTATATTTTACCATATAAAGGGATAAAAAGCCAAGTAATAGATGAGGACTGCTTGGGGAAGTTCCTGAGCTGGGTAGCATGCTGACAATTAAGACTCAGGGCACAGTGCTGCTTTGAAGCTCTTGTAACCCCCTCCTACTTCTTCTTCCCACTAGGGGTAGTGGACAAAATTGGAGAAAGAAATATAGCTAAGAGAGGGTATAGTATAGCAGCAACTGGTTTGGACAGTTAGAATATGGAAATCGATCAGTATGCCTCCAATTTACTGGTCTGCCATTTCTGAATATTACTATACTTAGCAGTTACTCTGTTTACAATTTTTAGGTTGGCAAGATCAACACTGGTCCTTATTCCTTTGCTGGGTGTCCACGAGATAGTCTTCTCCTTTGTCACTGATGATCAAGTTACAGGTTCTTCAAAACACATAAGACTCTTCATTCAGTTAACAATGAGTTCCTTTCATGTAAGTAGGTTTATGAATTGAAACAGCTGAACTTTGAGAAAATAAAAGTGATCTTTATTTAAACAGAGGTATCTAGTTGGTATGGTAGGTAGAATGCTAGGCCTGCAGTCAAGAAGACCTGAGTTTAAATCCAACCTCAGTGACCCTGGACAGGTCACTTAACTTCTGTCTACCCCAGTTTCCTCACCTGTAAAATGAGGATAATAACAGCACCTACTTCCCAGGGTTGTCATGAGGATAAAATGAGCACCTAGCACAGTAAATACTATATAAATGCTTATTCCCAACCCCACCCCTTTTCTCCCCATCAAACTTAATCTGGAAAATCCAAAATTTCTTTGAATGAAAAGAACTATCTCCAATATCATAATCTGACAACTCTCCAAGCTATTTGCTGCTACCAAACTCTCTCTCTCTCTCTCTCTCTCTCTCTCTCTGTCTGTCTCTGTCTCTGTCTCTGTCTCTGTCTTTCTCTCCCTCTCCCTCTCCCTCTCCCTCTCCCTCTCCCTCTCCCTCTCCCTCTCCCTCCCTCCCTCCCTCCCTCCCTCCCTCCCTCTCTCTCTCTCTCTCTCTCTCTCTCTCTCTCTCTCTCTCTCTCTCTCTCTCTCTCTCTCTCTCTCTCTGTTGTACCCCCTTTCTAAGGTATTAGTTTCATCCTTCAATCCATTTCAGTTCACATTGGGTACAGACATATACATGTCCTAATGTCTTTGAAGTGAAAATACACCCCAGTCATATTCACAGAATGTCAGTCCTAGAAGGGTAATTAGAGGTCAGCTAATTCTTTTTTGTTGTTATTTTATAGATTGAGCAAAGTAAGACCTAGGGAGGGGCAGTGACTTCCCTAAGTTACAAAGCTAATTACTGACAAAGATAGCCCAAGTTTCCTGATCCCCCAGGATCCCCCACTCATTCTACTGTGCAACAATACCTCACTACATCTAGTGCTCTTGCCAGGCTTTCTTCTCTCAAAGAAATTTAGTGTAGCCTTGCTGATGTAAATCCTCGTCTCTCAATCTATTTTGTTATATGTCTATCTTGATAAAGGGTCCCGACATTCTCTGATTTGCGGGAGAAGTTCTGATCTCTTTGTGTGTATGCTGGAGAAGTTTCTGGGTGTCCATGTACAGTAGGATACTTCACCATTGAATGGAATATTTCAAACTTCTCTGCTACGCAGGGAACAGGGTCCCAAGTTATTTCTATAGATTACCTGTAGGAAGCACTGGAAGATAAGTCTGGAGAGATAGGGTTGTCCCAGATTAAGGCTTCATCAATTTGTTCATCATTCTTCTCTTCAGTTTTTAACCATTAAATCTCTTGATTCTGGCAATGATTAGATTTTAGATTATATCCATCCATTCCTACTTACCATTTGACATCAGAAACTCCACTGTCCATGAGTAAGCCTATTCAGTCCATTGTTATTTCTCTGTTCTGTAGAATCATATTAGAGTTTTTAATTATTTGTATGAGTTTGTGTGAGTCCTCATCATATTCTCCTTTTATAAAGTGCTTAGTTTTTACATGATATACACTGTATCAAATGAACATTACTCAAAACTCTGGGCTATTTATGACTTAAAACAGGAGACAGAACATGGGATAGGGATATCTGGGACTGACATCTGTAGTTTTTAGGTAAGGCAGAGTAAAAGCAATAGCTAGAAATAGGAAGTTAGATGGGATGGAGACAAGGCCTCAATTCAAGGATACTGTCAAGGTAAAACCCAAGAAGTACGAAACTAAGTAACTAGCTTCAATCAGTACAACTAGCTCTAGGTTCTAGACACCAGACTATGACCAGAGCCAGGAGACACTAAACTACCTAACCTGGTATCCAACAGGGTCAAAAATGGCCTAGCAGACAAGTTGAGAGAGATTAGTCATACGAATCAGTACATTGAACATTCAGGGATAGTGTTCCCTGAACAGCTATGTAAGGCCTGAAGCTCTGCTGGAGTTCAAGTAGTACTGACCTTTTGCTGAATTGAAAATTACTTTCAGCAAAAATAAATAATTCAATATTGATTGATTTTCATTATGAAAACACATGAAATATATTTAAATCATTTGAGTGATTTCTAAGGCTAATTCAAATTTTCTGTTAGCTTTCCATCAATCCCCATTAAAGGTACAGTTTGTGTTCATTCAAATAAAAACACGAAAACTGATGGTGTTCTTGCTTTAGGGATTTGCGGCCTCTTGGCTGCTGAGGACATGTCTAGTCATCTGAACCTGAGCTCTTTGTCAGTCAGAAGCATTTCCTAATATTAATGTTATACTTTCTTCTTTTCTTATACATACTCACAATTCATTCAAACCATTTGATTTGTCTTGTGTATTGTGTATTATCTCGTTCTCTTCACTCCTTGTTGTTGTGTTTGTCTCTCCTTCTGGGAGAGAACCAGTGACATCAGAAGGGTGATGTCTTGACTTGAGAATGAATTGGACTTAAAGGCAAAAGCGATCATTTATTCCTTTTTGTATTCAATTCAACAGACATTTTTTGAGTCCTTACTTCATGCAATATGGTAAGGGGAGTACAAGGGAGAATAAAATATATTATTTACCCTTGAAGAATTTATAATCTAATAAGACTTTTTCTTATTCATCTTTTTTTTGTACATAGCAGGTACACTACAAATGTCTGTCAAATTAAATTTGTTCATTTGAATTTTACATACCACAAATACGTCCATAGACACATACAGTGATGGGCTAACACACTCTGCTCCTTTCCTGGGTTATAACTTTTAATGGGAGAACAAATGTGGGGCTTGTAACCTATAAAGTTCACACACAAATTGTTAGGGCAGAAAAAAATCTTATAGGTATATAAAGACTAGCCTTTGGATCCCTGACTGACTTTGAACTCATCTCGGTTCCCCTCAGCCCTGCACAACAGATGCAGTTGTTGTTTAATCATTTAGCTGTGTAGGACTCTGTGACCCAGGATGGGGTTTTCTTGGCTGTACTGATTTGCCATTTCCTTCTCCAGTGGATTAGGCAAATAGAAGTTAAGTGACTTATGCAGGGTCATAAAGCACATGAGTGTCTGAGGTCAGATTTGAACTTAGATCTTCCTGATTCTAGACCCAGTTCTCTATCCACTAAACTACCTCGCTGTACAATAGATGCTAAAGGGCATATAAAATTTCCCTTTACTATTTTGGTGACTGTTCTATTTTTTTCCCTGTTTTTCACTATCTTTCCTAAAATGTGGAGCTCAGAACTGAAAAGAATACTCTCATTGTGGTCTGGCTAGTGTGGAATCTGGTGGGAATATCATTGCTCTTACTCTAGACACTGACACTGCAACCTGAGATGGCTCCATTTTTCTTCTTGGGCTGCTATATTGCACCATTAATTCCTACTGTGATACTGATGTACAAAAGCCCCTCTATATCTTTTTCTTTTGTGAAGTTATGTTTCCTGTTTGCTATCAGATGACAAGTAGGGAAGATTCTCTGATCAGCTGACCTCAGTTTCCCTATCACTTCTTTTCCTGATACTTTTATGGTTCTACATGATGCCTGGAACCAGACACCTGCTGTCTCACAGTACATAGAAGGTCCACGCCATCTAGTATTCTTTTAAATATGTTCTCTCATCTCTTTACTCTTACTCAGTGACTTGCTAAGTAACCTGGACTTTGGAAACTCTCCCTCCATATTCTGAACCTAGAAGTCTGGCCCCTGGAATTCTAAATAGCAGCTTTCCATCATGTTTTCCCTTACCTCAGGCCCCGCAGCACTTGTACAATCCTGGGTGACAAACTTAGCTTTTCTAGTCCTCAGTTTCCTCTCCAGGAAAATGAAAGGATGATCTAAATCATCTCTAACATTACTTTTATCTCCAAAATCCTTTGAGTCAGTGTATTGGGGCAATGGATTAATATAGATATTTCCTAACTTTATAGTGTTTCTTCATGCCCTTAAAGTAGTAAACAATGAACTCTGCATATGGTTACTGGTATTTAGAGAAAGCCTAGAGAAAGCAGCCGAGTGCTTCAGGACGCAAGGGTTAAGGCAAATCAGTTCCACTGCCAGGTGAATTAATATGTGTGGGCTTGTAACGGACAGATCCAAGGTCACTGTATCTTCCCCTGAACTCCATGCTTCCCCCTCCTGTTGACAAAGTTTCCTGACCGCAACATACTCTTAGGTCAGTATTCTTGGACACGACAGAAACTACGTCATTAAAGTTGATAGGAATGTCTAAATGTACAAATAAAGCTAAAATTATTAATGTTTGTGCCCAAAGTACAGAATGTGCCCCTAGCCCTGGCTGCTCCTTAAACACACCTATTCAATGAATGGATGTTAGCTTACCCTAAGTGAGTACCTGCATAGACCTTGGCTTAAAGGAACCAAGTGCATCCTGGGTCATCTCCAGTCATTCTGATGAATATCTGGTCATTGGATTCAGATGGCTTTGGAGGAGAAGTGAGGCTGGTGACCTTACACAGCCTTTCCTCACTCAAAACAAAGTCAAGTGCAAGTCATGTCATCATTTCTCTGATGGCATGGTCTTCTTCAGCAACATAGGACAAACACAAGTTCAGTTGAGAAGTAAAAATCAGGTGTTAGAATGGGGAGAATAGAACACAGTCATCTGAACAGCATCTTATTTTAACTAAAAACTAAATTGAGTTGTTTCTGTGTGTTAAAGGATTGCATGTCTTGTCAGCACCTTCTAAATTTCAGCACTTGGAGGAAAAGCCACACTCTCCTTGTTTTAGTTATGGTTCTGGGACCAGCTAATACAAGTTGGGCTATTTCAGATGCATGGACCAATATTTTTCAAAGTGTGCTCCATGGACCCCTAAATCTGAGACCTTTTTAGGAGTTCCTAAAGTCAAAACTATTTTCATTGTAATACCAAGGTGCTATTTGTCTATTAAAATACTCTTCCCTTTTCCATAGCTGTGTGAAACTGGATTTTCTTCACATGCATTAGCTAAAACAACATACTGCAACAGATTAAATGCAGAAACAGCCATCTTCTATTGAGCCAAACTTTAAAGAGATTTGCAAAAAAATCCAATTTTTTGTTTTGGAAAATATAGATATTTTCATAAAATATATTTATGCTACCATGAATAGGTTTGTTAGTACTATTTAAATGAGTTAATAAATATTTTAAACATTCATCCATTTTAATTTTCAACGTGGCAAATAAAGAAAGCACTTAAAAGCTCTTTGGAATCCTCAACAATTTTTCAGAGTGTAAAGAGATCTTGAATCTAAAAAGTTAGAGAATCACTAGAATATATAGAGTCTGGTTTTGCCCAGCTTAGGAGTGAGTCTTACTGAGATCTCTCAGTTCTAGATGCCCCTGTGTGGTCTACCAAGTCCACCATATTCCCATTCCAAGGCTCATCATCCTGGTTGATGATGAACCAGGAGCCTTTCTTTTCTCTTTGTCAGCTCCTTGGACTTCAATTTCCTCATTTGTCATTTGAGGAGATCTTAGGAACACAGCTCTAGAGCTGGAAGACATCCTAGAAAACACCTGGTGGAACCCTCTGATTTTGGAAATGGGAACACTGAGAAATTAAGTGGTGGCAGAGGAAGGAGTCATATCTAGGTCTTCTAGGTGTCCTTTCTATCATGCCACTAGGATGATTTTTTCTTTCTTTTTTTTTTCTTTTACTCTGAACTTAAGAAATAAAACATTTCCATAACATGATAGAATAGAAAAAAAGATGATTTACATGAAATTGCAGATCTATTATGTACAACTTACTATTCCTTTGAAATACATAATAGTTATCATGTAACTTTCCCTTTTTTTCTTTTCTCTTCCCCCTTTCCCCTATGCCCTAGAGATGGCTACCATTAGCCATCAGACACAAATATGTGTGTATATGTGTGTGTATATGTGTATATGTATGTTCTCTCTATATATGTACACTATATATTTATGTAATCTCTATATTCTCTAGCTCTGCTTTTAACCTTTGGTCCCTAAATTCCACTGAACTAAAATTATGTCTTAGAGGAAGAGACAACTTTTCTGTGCCTCTCCCTGGCTTAGGAAGTCTGAGTCCCTACCCAGCCTCTGCTGCCAAAGCAGATTAAGATCTAACTTGGCTCTCCCTCTTTTTTCCCCCACAGGGACTTCTTGTGGCCTTCCTCTACTGTTTTGCTAATGAAGAGGTAAGAATTTCTCCCAGCCTCCTAATCTACAAGGTACCATATTCCTTATTATTCACATTATTCCCGTATATGTAAGAGAAAGCCACAACTAGAGTTTTATCCACAGGTTAAGCTTTTCTTTAGTGGGGAAAGAGGACACTGGACATATCATGTGATGAACAAATGGTTGGAGTGGTAGACATTTTAGATGAGGGGAAAGCACTGGACTGGGATTTAGCATGCCTGGATGTCTATTGCTGACATGCTTTATGCTTTTGATCAAATTCACTCCATACCTGCCAGCACTTCAGTTTTCTTGAGTGTAGAAAGGATGTTGTTAGGAAAGACATCATTAGAAAGAATAAAATATCATGGGTGCTACTAGAAGAAAGGCGCTATTGAAAGATAAATTTCCTGTTCACTCCTGTTTCTTCCCCTTACAATCCACATTGGGGGAAACTGTGAAGAAAGTAACCATATATCCTCCCATTGTGTTTGAGGGCCAAAGAACCCCACATATTTCTGTGCTGCCCTTGCAAAAGTCACTGAAATTATGATACTCATGGAAAGGGACTACAACTGGGACTTGGATCAGAGTTACCAGAAAGAAAGAACTGGACTAAGCGAGAATTACAATTTCTTTTACAGTTATTACAATCTCTATCCCCAACCATGCTACTCTAAAGAATTATTTTTACTTATATTATTTAGAGTTAATGTTTGATAAATTACCGTTGTATTATTAGTAGGATCATAGATTTAGAACTGAAAAGCAATCATCCAGTATAACCCCCTTTATTTTACCAATGAAGATAATGAGCCTCAAAGAAGTTCAACGATTAGCCCAAGTCAGGTCACAGGGGAGGAGTCAAACCCTGGTCCAGTGACTCTTTCTTCAGAGCTCTTTCCACCATGCACATGGCTTTCTATATGTCTGAGTAATAACGTTGAGGACGAAGGTTGCAGGAATAAGAATAAACTTTCCTTTCTTTTCCTATTGGTCCTGGTTCATATGGAAATGGAAAAACTTATACCAATTCACTTTTTGATGGGGTTTTAACTGTCTTTGGGGAAAATGCATCCCTGTAAGTTAATGATAAAGAGTGTCATTTGGAAATAAGAGAAGACAAATTGGATGAAGAAATAACATTCTGCTATAAACTTGGAATATGAAAAAGAGACTTTTTTTAAAAGAGCAGATTCAAAAGCCCAATTCTCCCCATGTACCTATAGGATTCTACCATGCTCCTGGTAGATCCCTAAGCAAAGGTTAACAAACTTAGTTTCATGTCTTCAGAAAGTCACATTATTTCTTATTCACCTAATTAGTTTGCTTTCTGCTGGAATGGCATTCTTGTCATAGATTTCATGTTCACATTTCATAATTTGAATAGTGTAAAAATGCAAACAGAATTAAAGTGCTTGTGTCTTTACACTATTCAAATATTGGAATCTAGTAATAGATTAATAACATGCCCATGACTATCATATTCTTCCTATCTTATATTTCCAAAAAGGCTACATGCCCCTCAATTCTGGGCTTTTGGAGCTTACCTCCTGACCCTAAATAAATAATTTTCCTATGTTGAATTTCAATTTCCTCATTTGTAAAATGAGGGATAATGAATTAAATTATTTCTCTAATATTTTTGAGCTCTAAATCCTATGATTCTCTGATTCTATGGAGCCTATATTATGGCATCATGGCCCTCAATAAGACTGGTGTCAAACACCCAAATCAATCATTCAGTGAGCATTTATTAAGTACATATTATGTGCTAGGCACTGTGCCAAACACTGGAGTACATGAGATTGAGCTCTCTTGTTATTTCTATAAGCCTAGGTATATCTCAGATAGTCAGAGGTGTTTTGACAGGCCTCCCTTAAAACTAGCTATCCAATTTTTCCCTTTCTTCTTCCCTTTCCAACCGAGGAAACTCAAACAGGCAAGGACAGCATTTCTCAAAAAGCTAAAAACAAAGAACAAACCAATATAATAATGCAAAAACTCATCATCAAATTTCTCCAAAGGCATCCCCCTTTCTTCCAACCTTCCACCAAGTTCAGGTATTCTCTACAGAGGCAAATTCTGTTTTTCTTCATGCTTGATTCTAGCTGACAGACTGATGGTATGCCCTTTTCTTAGAAATGTTTTTTCAGGAGCAGCCAGGTGGTACAGTGAATAGAGCAGTGTTCCTGGAGTCAGGAGCATCTAAATTCAAACTCTCCCTCAGACATTTACCAGCTGTGTGACCCTGGTCAATCACTTAACTCCAATTGTCTCCCCATCCCTGGCCCCAATTATGTTTTTCAAATCTACTTTGCCAACCTCTGCCTCCTCTGGGAAGCCTTCTCTGATCCCCAAGCCAGAAAGGACCTTTCTGTTCTCTGAGCTGCCTTAGCACCTTTCTAAACATATTTTACCTGATACTATAATTATTTATTTTCAAGTCTTGTTGGCCTTGTAGTTGTAAGAGAGTCTTTGAATCTCTAGCTGGGTAGCGTGCCTTGCATATAACACATGCTTAATGAGTATTTTTTAATTGAAGTTTCCTTGATTATCTTTATAGATGCATTTCCCCAAATTGTAAGGAAGCTTTATATTCGAATTAATTATTCTTGATAAGTAGGTGCTAGAGAATCAGTATGGGATAGGATTCTGGGAGACTGGGGTTCAGGCCCTGCCTCTTCTGACACGTATTAGATGTATGGTTCTTTGCAAACCATTTAGCTTTTCACTGCTCGAGGGAGATTTCTAAGACTACAGGTTCAGGTAGAGTTGCTAATCTGCACCAGTTGGAAGAAGTTCCATACTAGGAATTTCCTGAACCCATGGAATCATAACTCCAGACCAAACTAAATGCTAAGGTTACTGTCTAAACTAGAAGAACCACTTCTGGGCTCACAGGGGCTGGAGTACTATTTTCACCTGTGGTTTGGACCAGATTCAGGCCTCAAATAAAATAGGACCAGGTTCCCTGTTCATATATTTTTGTTAAACTCAACTCTAGCACCCCATAGATGCTTTTGTAGCTTTGGTTATGACTCACATCCAAGGTTTTCCCAAAAGAGGAGAGCAAAAAAGTGCTCTTTTAATATGGATAAGGTATTTTATTCCTACACATAAAAGAACATAAAAAGAGAAAGACTCATAAATCAAATGTTAAAGACTAACAATTATACGTTTGACAAAAACAAACATAAAATAGGATTCAGTTATGTAACTTATTGAACTTAACTCTTAATGTCTTCTGGGAGACTGATACTCAAACCCAATGAGAACATAAAGCAGTTAGTAGGACTGCTAATTAGGTCTTTTCTATTTTACCTGCACTGTCCAAACAATTCCATGTATACATATACATGCACATACATATATACATACACACAGATGGATAGATAGATGATAAATAGATAGATAGATAGATAGATAGATAGATAGATAGATAGATAGATAGATAGATAGATAGATAGAGATGGATAGATAACCAGTCTGGTAGCCATGATCTTCAAGAGCTCTAGAACAGTTGCTGTGGAGGTCTTCTATGAGGCCATTCAGCTGTGATTCACTGTGACCTTCAGATATCACAAAGTCACTTCTAAGCCTAGATATGTCCATTTCAGGATTTTCATTCATCTACAGTCAGGAAATGTCAAATACAAAGATGGGAAAGATAGAGACCAGGTACAAGCTCAAGTAATTGAGTCATCTTTTCCTACTAGCTACCACATAGCTGAGGTTACCATAATTGCTGGGGTTGCACCAACTTGCTGGAAATTTCAGTTACATGATGTCATCTGGAGTGCTGAAGCAAGAGAGCCCAAGCTAGAAGGTGTCTCTTTTAAATGACCCAACACCTTTCCTTCCTGTTTTTGTCATGGAGTATAGGGACTTCAGGGGTTGGTGATATCATACTTTAGTTTGGTATGCAAATTTTTTATTATGCTAGGCCACCACATGCCCATGAATCTCATAGCTCTCATGGGGTTGACAGGAGAATAAGGAAGGACAATTCTGAGCCTGCTCCATGTGGTGGCACCTATAGGCAAATTTAACCTACCTATACTTTACACTTGGCATCCAAGGAACATTATTTATTAGGGAGTGAGGGATAGATACTAATGCCTATAGCAGATAGATAAATACTTGTGTGGAAGATACTCAAAGAGGACTTGAAGTACCCCCTTCCAACATACAAATCTTTATTGTATCAAAAATGTTAGAGTTGGAAAGATCCAATACTCCATCCTTCTATAGAGAAGAAATTGAATCTCAGTTTGGGAAAATGACTTGCCCACAGTCACAGAAGTCTTATTAAACTTTTACTGAAATTGGGGCCAAGTTAATTTAGAGCAAAATGGAACCCAAATAGTATGAACCTACAGATAGAACTAGGAAAGAATTTAGAGCCTTCCTTTGTTCAAACATCTCATTTTTTCAGAAGAAGAAACAGAAACCCAGAATTAGCATCAGAGTAGAGCCTAGAAAATAAGTTTTAAACTTCCAGTACTACACTTTCAGCTAGGTTGCTGAAATTTGGATTTTTGAGGTATGGCCAAGGATCACCTTGTGGCACCAGTCCTTCCAGAGCCCTGGACATCTCAAGACGTGGGACAAATATTGGATATTTCTGACTCTTTGAATCCCTTGCTTTCCTCAAAGCTAAGCTCAAGGGATCAACTCCTACAAAAGACATTTCCTTATCCCTTTGTTGCAAATGCCACCCTTCGGTACTTTGTATTTATTTATATGTGTACATGTTGTTTCCCCTCAAAAGAATGACAGTTCCTTGATGTCAGGGACTGTTACATTTTAGTTTCTATATCCCCTGCATCTAGTACATTTTAAGCACATAATAACTGATGATCTAGATGGATGGATCCATGCATTAGTGACTTTCCAGGGTTGTTGTAAAGGGGGATTCTTGTTTAGAAACAGGATCTACTTGATGGCTTCAGAGATCCCTTTTGATGCTAAGATTTTTGTAATCCTCCTTATTTTTCAGAATCAAGTCTGGTAATAGTGCTTCCCCTGATCATTTTCTCCACATTTTTGAAGGATGAAGTTATTATTGAGGCAAGACTTTAGTAGCTGCTCCTCTTTTTAGGAGAGAGAGAGAGAGAGAGAGAGAGAGAGAGAGAGAGAGAGAGAGAGAGAGAGAGAGAGAGAGAGAGAGAGAGAGATCCAGCAGATTTCTGTATAAGTCCTCCATTAATATTACATCATGCATCCATGCCAATCTTGTATTCCCCTTGCCCATTAGCTCATTATTTATTTTTCTTTTTGTTTGTATTATACTCCCATCAGTCAACCAATTATCGAGCTTACTATGTGCCAAATACTGTCCTAAGTGCTAGTGATACAAAGAAAAAACAAAAAAGCCAATGCCTGCCCTCAAGGAACTTATGTTCTAATGGGGTAGATGGAATGTATATCAATAGATATATACAGGATACATGTAGTATAGATATAAATTGATCTTAGAAGGGAAAGCACTAGCTGCTAATATATGGATTGGAAAAGGTCTGCTAAAGGTGAAATTTGAGCTAAATCTTGAAGGAAACTAGTGGATCCCAAGGCTCTGTCCTAGTCCCTTTTACTTTTTCTGTCTGTATTATCTCCCTTGGTGATCTCAACAGGATTCTGAGAAACAGCATGAGGAAGGAGAACTCCCCAGGCATGTGGAACACAATCAATGCAAAGACACAGTCAGAAGGTAGAACATTGTGAGCAAGTGGGTAAGGTCAATATGACTGGACTAGAGTATGTAAAGGGGAAGGACATGAAAGATCAAAAAGATAAGAAAGGTCCAGGTTGTAAACAACTTAAAATTCCAAACAAAATAGTTTATACTTTATGTTAGAGGTATATCTGATGGCTTAAGGAAGCTGTGGCTTTGTAGAACAGTGAGATGATGGTCAGACCTACGCTGTAGGAAAATCACTTTAGCAGTTGTGTGGAGTATGGATCAACATGAGGAGATTTTTGAGACAGAGACAACTGGGAGGTTATTGCAATAAACTAGGTGAAAGGTGATGGGGGCTTAGGTTTGTGTTTGTATGAGACGTGGAAATAGAAACAACGAGATTTGGCAACTGACTGAAAATGTGGGGAAAGTAGAGGTAAGAAATTGAGGATAACATTGATGTTATGAAACTAGGCAAATGGAAGGATATTAATGCCCTCAGGTGGTTCTGGTAAGGTTTTGTGTGTGTTTGTCTGTGTGTAGTTCTATTTTGTACATGTTTAGTTTGAGATGCATATAGAACATCCAATTTGAAATGGCCAATAGGTGGATGATAACGTGATCCTGAAGCTTAGGAAATCTATAGATCTAGGTTGTTATTGTTTAGTTGTTTTTCAATCATGTCTGACTCTTCATGACCCCGTTTGGGGTTTTCTTGGCAAGGATGCTGGAGTAGTTTTCCATTTCCTTCTCCAGTTCATTTTACAGATAAGAAAACTAAGGCAAAAAAGGTTAAGTGACTTGCTCAGGGTCACACAGCTAGTAGTCATCTGAGTTGAGATTTGAACTCAGGAAAATGAGCCTTTCTGACTCCAAGCCCAACACTATATCCACTGTACCACCCAGCTGTCCCACTCTATTTTCCCAGAAATGATAAGTGAATTCATGGAGAGAATGAGACACCAAGTGAGAGAATATTGAGAGAAGAGAAGAGAGAGACTGGAATGGAGCTTTAGGTTTATGCCAATACTTAATGGGCATGACAGCACAGAAGACTGAGAGGGAGCAATATTATGTCTCTATCTACCTCCACTGATCTTTATTTAAAAGCTTTCTGACATGTTTCATCCCTTTAGTTTCTGAATTTACACACACACATACACACACAAACACACACATATACACATATATGTATAATGCTTCCCCACCCACTTTTTACAACGCTATTCTTTTTGAATAGGGGTACTTCCAAAGTCATATTCCAGTCATGTGAACCAATCTACCAAGTCTCAGTTAACAGTTATTAAATCAAATTTGTCTATTTGTGTTAGCTACCCTAATTTACTGTGGTTGTTACTCAGACTTTGGTGTATTTATGTACATGTTGATACCATGAGTTTATTAATGCTTTCTTTTCTAAGATTTTCACTCTTATGAAGTTCTGGGCATTGGTATTACTATTGTCTTTCCTGCCCTACAAGCTACTCCCTGTATTATCTACGTTGATAGATATTCTTGACAGTTTAATGCTTCCCTCATCTTTCCTTCTCAAACATTTGCAAGAATCTAAGCAAATACATTTTAAATTTTAGACTGAAATTCTAAAACTTAAATCCACAAAAGAGAAAAAGAAGCATATTATAAGCTAACATATTGAAACTTAAATACAAAATAAGAAAAGAAAAAAAGTGTTGTCATGTGCACAGCAGAAGGTAAAAGAGGTTTCAAAATATATGATGATATATTGCCATTTCAAGAAAGCCTGCATAATCAAATCTGTGTTGTGTTGAGAGTTGTTCATCTTTTCTTTGCTTCTTTGTAAGTTTTCTTTTGTTCTTTGCTTTGAACTTTTTACTTTGTTCTTTCCCCGACCCCCTTAGCTCTGCCCCTCCCCCCCCCCCAGCTAGGCTATAATTTAACTTAGATATATTTATATATGGATGTGCGCACACACACACATACACATATAGACATATGCAAATTCTACTAACAAATTCTACTCCTGATCTTGGTTCTTATGTTTGTACATATCTCTTATTTCCTATCCTTCCTGACTCCTCTACTTTACTTCTACCTGTGTCTTTGCCCTTTTCTTTTTTAGCCTACCCCCCCCCCAAGGATCTCTCCCTTATCTTCCCACTTCCATAAATCTAAACACCCTTCTATGTCCCCCTTTGCCCCATTCCCTCACCCTTCCTCCTAGAGATTGCTTCCTTATCCTCTCCTCCCTCTCTATCCCCTTAGTGTTTTACTTCTTTCTGAATTTAGAAGATTTTTATATTCTTTTAAATATGTATGTATTGTTCCCTCTTGAACCCATTCCCAATGAAAGTGGGTTTCCATAACTAATAGTCCTTCTTCCCATGTAATTACTCTGTGTTAATTCTTCCTTTCAGATTTCATTTGTATAAGACAATTACTCTTTTTAACTGTTCCTTAATGGTTTTGCTTCTTAAAGTCATATCATATTCAGGTCTACCCCAATCTTTCTTACAAACTATCCAGTTACTAATAAGAATCTTACACACACGTTTTACATTTTTCATACATAAAAGGTAAACACAGTCTGTCCTCATTGAGTCCTTTGTAATTAGTCTTTGGTATGTACCTTATATTTCTCTTGGCTCTTGTATGTCAGATTTTCTATTAAATTCAGATTTGTTTGTTTTTTCTTTAAAAAAGTCTTGACAATTCATTAAATATCCATTTTTTTCGTTCAGGATTATGCTTTAGCTTTGCTGGGTATGATATCTTCAGCCAGAAGCCCAGTTCTTTTGCTCTTCTATATAAATAGTGATCCAAGACCAACAGTCTTTTAGTGTCTCTGCTGCTAGGTCTTGTGTGATTCTAATTGCGGTACTGTCATATGTAAATTGTTTTTTTTTTTCTTGTTGCTCATAATATTTTATCCTTGAGCTGGGGGTTTCAGAATTTGACTATAATATTCCTGTGAGTTTTCCTTATAGAATCTTTTTCAGGTGATGATCAGTGGATTTTTTCTATTTCTACTTTCCCCTCTTGTTCTAATGCTTCAGGACAATTTGCTTTTTCTTGTTATTATATCAAGACTCTTTTTTTTTATTGTAGCTTTCAAGTAGCCCAATTGTTCTTATGTTTTGTCTTCTTGATCCGTTCTCCAGATCCGTTGTTTTTCTTATGAGAGGTTTCACATTCTCATCTATTTTTTCATTCTTTATATTTTATTTTATTATTTCTCAGTCTCTCATAACTTCACTGACTTCTCCTTGCCCAATTTGGATTTTCAAGTTCTTTTCTTCCTTAAGGTTCTGGATCTCCTTTTCTAATTGATTGATTTTCTTTTCATAATCTTGTTTTTCTTGGATTGTTTCTTTTTTAAATTTTTTTCCTCAATCTCTCTCATTTGATTTTTAAATTCTTTTTAAAGTTCTATGAATTCTTTTTTTATTATTATTTTTTAATGTTTAACAATCACTGCCATACAACTGAGATTTTATCCCCCCCATACCTACCCCCCACTACCCCCCTCCCTCCCCACGACTGCATACAATTCTGTATAGGTTCTACATATACTTTCCTATTGAGTATATTTTCACTATAGTCATGCTATGTAGTCAGACTAAAATAAATGAAAGAAATCATATAACAAATCAAAACATGATACACAAACACATACACATACACAGACATGATCTGCTACATTTTGTGAATGACTTCCATATTTCTTTCTCTGAGTGTGGAAGGCATTTTGCCTTGAGAACCACCTTTGGGATTTTTTTTTTTATAAGAAGTTTTTGCGTTATTACAAAATTCCAAGTCTACCAGAAAAAACTCTCGCACACTGTGGTCGTTGCTGTGCACAAAGTTCTCCTGGTTCTGCTCCTTTCACTCAGCATCAGGTCATATAAGTCCTTCCAGGCCTCTCTGAAGTCTTCTTGTTCATCATTTCTTATGGCACAATAGTACTCCATTACATTCATATACCATAATTTATTCAGCCATTCCCCAATTGATGGACATCCCCTTGACTTTCAGTTTTTGGCAACTACATAGAGTGCTGCTATAAATATTTTTGTACATGTGGGACCCTTTCCCATTTTTATGATCTCTTGGGGATATAGTCCTAGTAGCGATATTGCTGGGTCAAAGGGTATGCACATTTTTGTAGCAAGTTCTATGAATTCTTTTGAGGCAGGTGACCATTTGACATTACTCTTTGGGGTTGGAGAGGTTTCTTTGCTTCAGTATCTTCTGAAGGTGAATCTCAGTCTTCTCTATTCCCATTGTAACTCTCTATGGTTGGATTCTTTCTGTGTGCATAAGGTATTGTTACTTCTGCAAAACATCATAATCTTTAGGAATTGTTATAAATTCCTTTTAGGAGTATAATTTTTCTCCATGTTAATGAACACAAAGGGATATTGGTGACTAAATCTGGTAAATCTCATGAGGTTTTCCATTATATTCTGGATATATGCCGTAGGAAATTGGCAGATCTTTCTATTGTTAATATCAGATTAACAAATATCTCCATCAGTAGCCCACACCAAAGAGTCATCAACTCCTACTACTACTCATTTCATCTTTCTCTCATCCTTGTTAGATAATCTTCCTTTTGATTATATCCATGAATTCACATTATTAGTTCTTGGTGGACAAGTAACTGCTTTCTCCTCAGAAATCTAGCTCGCCACTCCTCCATTCCCTGTCACCAGAACCAGACATGCATTATGTATTTCTAATTCTTCAGTGGTTCTTCTGCCCTTTCTTCTCTGCATCACATACTTCTACTTTCTGATTCCTACATTCTACCTACCTTCTTCAGCTTTCCAGTCTCTTGGCACAAGTTAGGATGGTCCTTGGCCTTTTCACATCCTTTTACTAAAAAAACCCAAAAAACAAAAAACCTTTGATACTTTTCTTAGGATATTTTTAAAAAGAACACTTAATTCTTCCTGATAACCTTGAAAGTGGGAAGGCATTCCTCAAATCATTCTCATTTTTACAGAGGAGGAAAGAGTCCCCAAAAGTGAATGTACTTGCTGAGGCCACATACCTAGGGACAGAGGAAAGATTTGAACACAGTTACTTAATCCCAAACCCTGTGCTTTATTATTCTACAGTTACTTCCCACTCTTTTATTTGCCAACACACACCCATTATGAAACCTTTCTGAAATCTTTCCAAGAAGCTCTTTCAGGAAACCTTCCCTAGGCATGTAAGTGACAAAGAAACGCTTCCTTCCTCCTATACAATTTCTACATTCTGAGTTAGTTTGTTTTTTCCAGTAGTAAGGTTTCACTCATGTTATTTTGTTTATTCCCTTTTGTACGTATTAGCACATATGAGATGACTACATGTGTAATCTGTGTGTGGGACAGAGCTCTTATCTATTGGAGACTAACTAGTTCAGATAGGAATCATATCCTAAAAAATGGCACTAACAATCTTCCAATCAACTGAGATGTGTGGCTCAAGAGTTAAGTACTTTTAACCTAGGAGAAGTTTAGAACTATGGAAGCTTACTAATATCTTTCATTTCTTTATTTATTCATCCATTCATGCTTTCACCAACAAATGTTTATTAAGCTCCCACTGTGTGTAGAATATAATGCATCATACAGTGTGTGTGTGTGTGTGTGTGTGTGTGTGTGTGTGTGTGTGTGCAGGGTGAAGGCTAAGCATTAAAGATAATTTCAGATCACTTAGATAACTATAATACACACTATTCCATATTAAGTAATTTGGAGTTACACAAGCAAGTGCTATGTGGAGACTGAGAGGAAAAAGGTCATTATTAACTAGGGGAATCTGGAAAAGTGTCATTAAAGGAGTGATATTTGAATTGGCTTTAATAGTTGAAAAGAAATTCAACTGCTAAAAAAGGAGAGGGAGGCTATTCCAGGCATAAGGAGCCTCATGAATGAAGGCATGGAGGTGAGAAAATGTAGGATCTTATCAGGAGTCAGAAAAAATCCAGTTTGGCAGGAACACAGCATTTTTCTATGACCATACCACTCTGTACATGCCCAATCTCATCTGATTTCAGAAGCTAAGCAGGGTTGTGACCAGTTAGTCTTTGGAGGAGAGGATGACCTGGGAATTACTAAGTACTATAATCAAGCATCTAGGTGGTGCAATAGATAGAATGGTGGGCCCAAAGCCAAGAAGACTCATCTTCCTGAGTTCAAATCTGGCCTCAGATACTTACTAGCTTTATGACTCTAGGCAAGTCACTTAACCCTGTTTGCTTCAGTTTCTTCATCTGTAAAGTGATCTGGAAAAGTAAATAGCAAATCACTCCACTATCTTTGCCAAAAAAACTCAAATGGGGTCATAAAGAGTCAGATATGACTGAAATGATACAACATTGGAAGCCCTCGAAAGAATTTTGAGCATAGTTACAGCATCAAAAATTTATGAAGTATCTCTCATTTGTCATTTTATTTCTTCTATGCAACAATTCTATAAGGTAGCCAAAGTCTAAATTATTATCCCTGTTTTATGGATTTTAACACTAAGGCTTAGAGAAAAGAAGTAAATGCCTTGACCAAGACACTTTAGTAAGGGGAGGGCCAGAACTCAAATCTCGGTACTGATTCCAGTTTTCAGCAGTATCATGCTGCCTACCTGACCAGTCTTGCTAGATAGGAGGCACACAGTGCCTACATAAAAACTGTGACCAATAGTTGTTAAATGGGAACAATAACTGAAACCATCACCATGCCTTTATCCCGTTTCTCTCCCCAACAGGTAAAAGCTGAACTGCGGAAGCACTGGATTCGTTTCCTGCTTGCCCATCACATCAGTTGTGTAAGCTGTATTTTAGAGAGAAACTTCAAGTACTTTGGGAAACATTCCAAGAGTAAGACGAGCCAGCACTTTGGGTGGAATCAGGGACCAGGAGAATACAGGCCTGACAGGCGTGGGCAGCTTCCACATTTGTCTGGAAGGGACCAAGGGACTTTCAACTCTCAGCCACACCGAGGTAAAGTGGCTCTTGTCAGGAGCAGCCTGTCTGAGAGCAGTGAGGGTGACTTCACCATCATTGACACCACAGAAGAAATTCTGGAGGAGAGTGAAATTTAGAGACCTTTGCAGAAGAGAGGTTTGAAGGAGATCTCTTCCTCATCCATTCTCCCTTCCCTCACTTTCCTAAGGTTTGAGACTGAACTTCTAAGACAGGAAAAAGGAAGATGGAAAAGAAGAAACTAGGGCTGCCAAATATAGTACAGTATTACTGTCCCTCATAATCATAATTAATGCTTTGTATTTATGCATTTATCTTCAAAAAGTCCCCATGTATTTTACAGACATAGTTTTGCTCATATCCACATAACCCCGGCATTTTCTATCCGTATAGGACTACATCCTGATTGCATACTCTTTAGACATGAACAGTGGAAAATGAGCCATGGCCTGGAATTCAAGGTTGATGTGTCAATAAGAAAAGAAAACTTTGAATATGAAAATATGAATATGTAATATGGATACAAAGAATTTTCTTGTTAATTGTACCCCCTTTGTTTATTCCTACAAGTAGCAACCTGGTTACTTAAAGAAGGAGAAGGAAAGACATGAGAAGAGAGAGAAGGGAAAGATGGGGTGGATGGGAAGGAGGATGAAGAGAGAGAGAGAGAGAGAGAGAGAGAGAGAGAGAGAATTTCCTGCCATTTTTTCTTCTTCAGTCTCCAGCTTATGATTCACAAACTCTGTCTGCACCTCCAACTCTCCAGATTTCACAACTGATCCTTTTAGATCCCAAATTCCACTTGGCTGCCAACTTTTCTAGGGAAGAAAACACATTCATCTTCCATGAGAAACTAACAAGAAATCAGTAAAAGAGAAGTCATGAACAGAGGCTCTTAACTTTTTTTGTTTCATGGACCCTTTTGGCAGTTTAATGAAGCCTATGGACTCCTGAGAATAACAGTTTTAAGCACATAAAATAAACCACATAGTATTAAAAGGGGGAACCAATTATATGGACATATTATCTATTTATCTATCAATCAATCTATCTATCTATATTTTAAAGTTCACAGACTTTAGGCTAGTGACGCATGATATATTCTAAAAGATCCAAATGTTCATTTTGTTTTGGCCCTTCCATTAAATTATCAAACAACATTGCTTTGGGTTTCTCACTTACAAAGTCTCTTCAAAAAATCAATATTGTGGACATGGAGTCAATAGGTCTGAGTTCAAATTCCACCTTGACTAGGCAGCCCAACCAGCAGACATATATGCCTTAGCTCATCCATTCCAGACATTTGGACAGTTGTGAATCCAGTTTGCTATTTTTTTCATAATTCAGAATATATGTTACAGGGATGTGAAGAGCAAAAAACATTTTTGCGAAATTATCTCCCCCTGCTCACAATTTTTGGCTTTTTCCCTGGATTAAAATCTTGGTTCCTCTCATTTCTTGGAATTGCATATCTGAATAGTAGGAGAAGATTCATTAGGATGTTTCATTAGGAAACATTAGGATGTTTCTCAAGTATGGCTACAAAATAATTAGGTTAAAGCTTGAACCACAACCTGTATATCTGTGTGAAGCTCACTTTTTAAAAGTCATAGTGAAATTATTCTAATGATAATTGCCATTGCTCAAAATATTACTAGAATTACTCTTTGGGAATTTTAGTCGGTTTTTGATTCCTTCTCCACTCCCATCTCTACCAAACATGGTCTTATTATTCTTTACTCATGCCTTGTATTGGACTAACACTGATTTACCCAACTTATCACTCACCCTGTTCAACAGACTTAGGCATCAAGTGATTTTTTGACAATTTTCAAAAATCACATCCACACTCAAAGGATAAAAATATGTCACTCCTGAAGAAATTAAAAGAAATGCATGTCAGGTTTTGAAAGTAGCTCCAAATGAGTAGTGGCAATCAGGTTGGGATACATACACTGTTTTAAGGTGACTACTTTGAAGGAGATGAAGGTTATTTGGATGTAGAAGTTCTGGTCTTGAGTCTACTGTTAATTGTGTGGCCTTGATTAAATAATTTCAGTGGACCTCAGTTTACTTTTCTAAAAGGAGGTAAAGAGGATGTTCTACAGAGCACTGGGACCCCTAAGGGGTTTTTAGAAGAAATAAACTGAAATGGCAGATAAACAGAATGCAAAAGCTGCTTTGTTACTATACATAATCTTCTGTAATGTGTTCATTCAGCTTAAGGAGAGAACCAGTGGAACTGAAAAATTACCTTCTTCTTGGTCTCAAATTAATCACTCAACATACCCCTAATTTGTGATATGCCAGTAATTGACTTGCACTTGATTTTATCTATTCTTTGTTAGGATATATTGACAATCAAGGAAGACGAGGGAAAAAAGGCCAATTGACTTTAGAATTTTGAGACTGTTGGTAACTATAGAGAGAATTGTTTGAACAGGGCAGAGACATTAGAAGCCTGATTAATTAAGAGTTAAGGAGTGAGAGGGTGGTGAGAAGTGGAGGCAAGGAGAACAGACAATTCTTCCTAGAAACTTGAGAGTGAAAGGGAGGAGAGATTACATTATGATAGCTTGAGGAGATGACAGACCAGTATGAAGACTTATAAAGATGGGAAAAACTTAGGAATTCTTATAGGCAGCAGGGGAGGTGTCAGAAAGTGAAAATATTCAAGTGGAAAAGGTGAAGGAGAATGATCAAAGAAGCAAGTTCCTGGTGAGAACTTGCAACATATCAAGAGAGGTAAAGATAGGTGAAAGTGTAAAGCAAGGATTCTTAACCATTTTTTTTGTTTCATGTAACCTTAGTAATCTGTCGAAACTTATGATTCCCTTCCCAGAATAATGTTTTTAAATGCATAAAACAAAATACAAAGAACTACAAAGGAAATCAAAGGTTTGTGAAACTGATCATGTATTTTGCCCATCAAAGTTCATAGACCCCATATCCATGGATTCCTGATGTGGAGTCCAAGTTAAGAACCATTGATACAAAGACATTTTGAAGGATAATGGTATGATAAATCTAAATTTAAGATGGATGGTCTTGATTTTCATAGGATCATAGATTTAGGACTAGAAGAGAGTTTAAAGACCACCTAATCTAATCTCTTTATTTTATTAATGAGGAAATTGAGGCAACAAAAGGTTAAATTCCTTGCCCAAAATTATACAAGTGATAGAGGGTCATAATGGAGTCTTTATTTTCTCAGTATCAGAAGTTGGAGTTGTATAGATGGATTTGAGAAAGAAGAGATGGTTTAGAACAGCTCTTGTGGGTATTATGAGAAAAAGTCAGTTGAGAAAGTATAAAAGGATTGCTGTGCAAAAAGAAAGGACTATTAATGATTAGATAGCATGACTTTTTAGTAGATATTAAGCATAGAAACAGTGATGAATTTTGATGGGAGTGATTCAAGACTTGGTAGGGTGGGAACAGTGGTAGGAGATAAAAACAAAAACACAGGAGTAGAGAACAATGAATAATTGAAATAAGAAAATAGGAAAGTGAGGCCAGAGCAAAAGTCCTGGATTTGCAGAACAGAGTAGGACTGGAGGTGAAAGTGAAGATGAATAAGTTTAGGAAGAATGGGGTAAAGTGAGAGATGGGAGGAGAGGAGATGGGGATTTTTTTAAAAAGTTAACATAGATGGTGGTGATATCCGAGATAGTTAGCCCTAGGATAGATTGAAGTTATCAATCCTTGGGTGTGAGGAGGCTGATGAACTGTGAGGTTAATGCTCAAGGGAACCTCATGATATATTTTGAATTCATTTTTTACATTTTATTTTTATCCTGAACTTAATAAATACAATATAAAACCATACATTTCCACATACATTATAGAACAAATGGAGGGGATTGCACATGCACATAAAGCTTACTTTTTAAATAAATAAATTCAGCCTGTAACTTTTAAGGCTGTACTACTTTTCTGTGATTCCTTCTTTTCCTTTTTCTGTTCTGCTCTCTTTTTGGAGAGAAAGAGGAACATTTCTCCATTTCACCTACCTCCTCCTCACTGAAAATTTTTTAAAAGATTAACCAAACTCTTGTAAAAAAATATATATAGTCAAGTCATTGAGACTCTGAAGATCATTAACCCAATTCTCATTTCCATTGGCAAAATCTCCACTTCAGCATTCTAATGATAACACCAAGGGGTTAATTTCCCTTTTCAGTGTCCCCAATCTCATCAACAATAATTATCTAACATCACTGATAACCGATTAACATCAACTTATTTTTTAGAAATAGGTTTTTTATTAATGTATTTTGTATCACTGTACTTTTCCACACTATAACTCCCCCTTCCTCCCAGAGAACTATCCCACATTACAGATAGTACTTTTTTAGTGAGAAAAAAAAAGGAAAAAGAAGAGAGCCTTTATTGTCAGTCTTATTCTGACAAGGAGACTCAGGGTTTTTAAGCTTTTGGGGGGGTTTCTTTGTTTAGTAGGTTGGATCAGCTACTCAATTTCTTATACCCTGACATAGCTATACTTATACTCCATAGGCCAACAAAGAGTTTGTTAGTTCTTGTGTGTTCCATATGCATGGAGAACATTTTATTTGTTAATAAACTTGGTTTTTAAACACAAGAAAAAAGTAAGAATTTTCTGCCGAGTTTCTTAAAAGTTAATTCCAAGGAGGAAGAAGATGATGAGGACCATATTTCTGAAAATTTTGATGCAAAACAAGATTTGTTAAAAAGAAAGTTAGTTTCATCTCCCTGAGCTTATAGTAATATGGAAGTGAGAAGTTCAGGAATACAAAGGAAGTGGTAGGGAAGGGATTTGGAATACATGAACATTTGTTCATCTCCCAAATCAGCATCCTGTTTACATAGGGATAACCAGAACCTGCATTGGGTCTAAGTGTGATGAATGAAAAGTCTGAGACATAATTTCTGGGTAATTAATAATCAATTTATTCATTATGACTAGCAAATAATGAAAAAATGAGGTCACTCATAAACCAAAGATGTATCTTGGGAGCCATTGAATATTTTAATACCCTTGGAGCAGTGGGTGTTCCCAACAGTCAGAAATCAACTCTAACTGGTTAGCAATTAATGAGAGAATGGCTATTATAACCAGAGGTGGACTTATTCTAATGAGAGGCTGGAGGACGAAGTGACTCATCTCCACACTCAGATCATTCTGCCTCCAGCAATCTGTACAAAAGGATCTATCCTCCACCTAGACCACTTACATGATAGTGGAAGAACAATGGGCTGGAATTCACCTATATAAGATGGGCTTTACCCTTCATTCAGAACTAAGCTTTCATATATGGTGGGATCCTGTCCAATATTAAGGAGAATATTAGTGCAATTTCATCATTAACCCTGTCCTTTAGAGGTTACTTTGATTTAGTCTTTAAATGAGGAAACCCAGTTATCCTGATCTATATCTTGCTACTGGTTCCAGATGACTCCAGAGGAGAGAGTAACTGTGACTTTACACAGACCTGCTTCACTTAAATCTAATTCACTTACAAGACATCCTCTTCCAGAATGAAAGGCAAACAACAAATGAAATAGGAAGGGAGAGAAAACTGGATCCCCCCAATACTAATTCCTTTTTAATAATCATTTCTCTCATAAGCCAGAAGAAGGTAGATAATGCCTCTCAAGTGAAGACAGAGGAGTCACAAAATTTGTTCATAAGATTTTGGGATCATATGTACCATTACCAAGTTGAAAAATAACAGTCAGAGTGCTTGGAAGAGATTCAAGTGCTGCACCCTGAATGCCTTCTAGACTCAGGATTTGACTTTCCCTTGATTTGTGCATATGTAGAAGTAGCAGCAATGGTGGTATTGCAAACAGAAACAAGTAGCACATAAAGTGAAGATATTATAAGACTACTCTTATATTTATATGAGAGTACAAGAGGAAAGCAATGTGGTGTCATGGAAGAGAACTATGAACCAGGAGTGCAGAGACTTGGATCCCTCAGGGGTATACAGGTAACCATATAACAAATGACTCTCTAGGGGAAAAAAATATATTCATAGCACTGCTTTAATCTGCACTATTAACATTTCCCCCATTATTTTCTTAATTCTACACCATCAACAACAACAGAAAAAGTTAAGCTATGATTAAAAGCATTTGCTGATCTCCAAGGTGTAAATGCTCACACTGAAACATTTAAGAACTGACTCCTATGAGTTAGTTTGAGTTGGTTCTAATACAACCCTGCTAGTAACTTTAGGAAAATCACTTCCCTTCTCTGGCTGAGCCTATATTTCTACTTATATAAAATAAGGAAGTTGGATGAGATGGTTTTGAAGATCCCTCCTAGCTATCATCCCCTGAATTCCATGAAACCTGTAATTATTTTCACATAGTTTGGCTTTATAGATAGAAGTCAAATTCAAGAATGTTGAGACTAGGGAAATGGGAATAATTTAGTACAATGAGAGTGAAAGGGAAGCTAGCTAGCATGGATGGTCTCAGGAATTGAAGTTGGGGGTGGGAAGGGTTCTGTCCAGAGGGTTTATATCACTTAATGGTATTGTAGTAGTGCATTGATGAAGAATGAGAGGATAGTGTTGTAGTGAATAAAGTTCTGAGTTAGAGTAAGGAAGATCTGGGTTCAAATTCTGCCTCAGATTCAGTTATGTGAGTGGACAAGTCACTTATTCTCTCAGGGTCTCAGCTTTCTCATTTGCCAATTGAGCAAGCTGGGCTCCATAACTGTAGTGCCAATGTGATATTCACAACACCTATGACTGCTATGAATATGCCCACACAGTTCTGAATCACAAAATACAACCGACTCTCCACATGAAACATTTATTCAGATAGCAAAAAGCCAAATCCCAACATCACAAAGACAAATCCATCATAGTAAAAAAGAAATCTATACACAATAACAATGCAGAGGGCAACACTGTCCCCAAGCCTTCTCTCTGTTTGGCTTCCCTCAAACCACCTCCCTTTAACAGACC
Source organism: Notamacropus eugenii (assembly GCF_028372415.1). Classification (NCBI taxonomy): domain Eukaryota; kingdom Metazoa; phylum Chordata; class Mammalia; order Diprotodontia; family Macropodidae; genus Notamacropus; species Notamacropus eugenii. Next base: position 317,155,968 of record NC_092873.1, on the reverse strand, counting down.
ACAAACCAGCTCCCTTAAACAAAATCATAGACGCACTCACTCACACTAGCCAGCTGCCTGCTTTTCTCTCCACCGCAATTCTGACTGCTCTGACCAATTTCCTCTCAGCTCTGCTCCAGCTTTGCCTCTTCCTGTTCTGCCTGTTCAGCAAGCTCTTTCCAGTACAAGTGACTTAGGCTTCCATCTGATTTAAGCAGGTCACATGGGCCTATTAATGGATGGGAAAGATCTTCAAATTAAGCAAAAAATTATATTAACAATAAGCAAAAATGCATTATCAATACAATAACCTCTAAGATTTTTTCTAGCTTTAACTCTGTGATCCTATGGTCCTAGAAAGAGGTTGCATTCCAGTGACCAACTTTGTTTTGAGAAATTTTGTAATTAAAGGTAGAAATAGCATAGAATGACCTAATAAAGGACTGGCACTCCTCAGTAAAGGGAATTTCTTCTTTCCCTTTCTTCTCCCATTGAGGCCTCTCTGTCTCTTTATATCGGGGTGGAAATGCGAGGATGGGGTATGAAGGAGGATTTCTGTCTCTCCTGGGTTACCCCAGGGGTGAGCTAGAGCCCAGGCAACACCTCTATCACTCTCAAGTGGCCAGGCGTGTGAACCTAGAATATGGATCTTCCTTCAGCCTAGGCTTACTCCTAATCTACCCATGAAAGAAAGGCTAGTACCTGAAATAGCATTCCTTAGCTGCCACTCTCACTGATCACTCAGTGACTAGATTAGAACTCACCAAAGCCTATGTCTAGGCTAATGTTGTCATTAAAGGATGCTTTATTCTGGGAGGACTGCTGCACACAGGTGTCATTGTGCAGTTCTGAAATGGTAGGCAGTATTAGCCCCCAGCATCCCTGCTACATCATATGTATCCCCAAAACCTGCTGTGTTATTAAATAGTCTTTAACACTCTTCATGGCTCACAGTGAAGTTTATACCATCTAGTTTTCAGTCTCCAGTGTTGCCTCTTTAGAATCCAAGTTAGTTCATAGTAGGCAACATAGTGGAGTGGAAAGAGGTCTGGGTTGGGAATTGAGGGATCTGAATTTTAGGGTCATATGATTTAAAAATGGAAAGAACCTTAGAAATCCAATCGCCTTCCTTTGGTAGGTGAGAAAGTTGAGTCTCAGAGAGGAAAGGTAACTGACTGAGATCACATAAGATAGTAGATAGGAAAGGTGGGATTCAAATCTAGGTCACCTGGCAAATATAGATCCTATTTTAGGTTCTAGTCCCACCTCTATTGTCAACTGGCTATATGCCTTTGGATAACTCACATCCTTCTCTAATTCTCAGGGTTTGTTTTTTTTTTTTTTATCTTTTTACAATGAGAGAATTGAACAAGATAATTCTTATACTTCTTCCAACCCTGTTTATGATCTATGGTTTGAATCATATACTTTAGGTAAAATTGTGTGACAAAGGAAATTATTTTTTCCCAGTCCTTCTTATCCTACCCCTTTGATGTTAAACTCCAGACCATCCATTGTATAGCCCATTCTCTCAGGGCTCTGTCCTGTCAGATTGGGTTAATTAGTTCATTAATCTCTACCAATAGTGTGGAGAGATTTGGAGACTGGTGACCTGGGGTAGGGTTCCTGCCCTGCTATTTGCTGACCGTGTAACCTTTGTTGGGGAGTCACTTCATTTCTGAGAATAAGTTTCCTTACCTATAAAATAAGAGTAAAAGTACTTGCATCACTTGCCGCCCAGGCTTGTTGTGAGGATAGTACTTCAGAAACTATGCACCTGTCTTGATGTAAAGGGCCATGTTGAAGTCAGATATTTTTATGGTTTTTTGTTTCGGTTCCTGACTGACTAGCATAGAATCACCTACAAACAGAAAACTCTTTGGAATGATGTTAGTGGTGATGACAGCTCATTGCAAACAAGAGACTCATCAGAATGCCTACAGTTAAAGAAGAGAATGGTGCACGAATGGCAAGGACCTCTCCTGAGTCAGACATAATGGAGTAAAGAGAATGCTGGGCTTGAAGATCTTGGTCCTAACCCTGAACCTTGCTTGTCATTAGATGAGAGTTAAAAGGTAGATCCCTTCACCAGAGAATCATTAAATTTCAGGGTCAGAAGCAACCTCAGCCTCTAGTCCACCCTGTGGTTGAATAAGACACCCCCTCTTTGCAAATGACTCCTCAAAGGAGTCATTTAGTTTCTCCTTGAAGCTCTCCAGTAGGAGTATCCCAGTGCTTTCCAGGTAGCCCAGTCCACTTTTGGAAAGTCGTAATTATTAGGATGGTCACCTAGGTGGCACAGTGGATAAGGCATTGAGCTTGGAATCAAACCTAGCCTCAGACACTTAGCTGTGTGACCTTGGGCAAGTCACTTAACCCTGTTTGCCTCAGTTTCTTCATCTAGAAAATGAGCTGGAGAAGGAAATGGAAAACCACTCCAGTATCCTTGCCAAGAAAACTCCGAATGGGGTCACAAAAGAGTTGGACATGACTGAAAAATGACTAAACAAAATAAATGATTAAAATGTTTTTTTTTTTTGAACCAAAATCTCCTCCAAGTACTGCTTTCTGGGGATGATTAGAACAAGTCTAATCCCTCTTCACCACAGTTCTTGAAATGTTCAAAGACCCGTAGGCAGCTGGTTGGTGCGGTGGTTGGAACAATGGACTGAAGAGTTAGGAAAATATATTCAAATAAGCCTCAAACACTTCCTAGCTCTGTGACCCTGGGCAAATCACCTAACCTCTATCTACTTCACTTTCCTCATCTGTAAAATGGGGGTGATAGTTGCCCCTAATTCCTAGGGTTTTGTGAGAATGAGATATTTGTTAAGTGCTTCATAGACCTTAAGGCACTATACAAATACTAGCAATAATGATAATTTACAATTACTATGATTATGTCACCACTAAGTCTCCTCTCCTTCAGTCTCCTGACTCCTTATATGGTATGAATGTCTGTTCCTTCACCATCCTGAATCTCTTCCACTGAGTGTTTTCCAGCTTATCAACATAATTTTAAAAATGTGTCCCCTCAATACTTTAGGCCTTATTCCCTCACCTGCAAAATAAAAATGACTAGATTTACAAGTATTTCTTAAATTAACTTTGAAAAATTCATTTTTTCATTTATTTATTTTTAGTTTTCAACATTCCCTTCCATAAGATTTTGACTTCTAAATTTTCTCCCCCTCCCTGCCTTCTCCCCTCCCCAAGACAGAATGCAATCTGATTATAAATATTTTCTAAATGAGCCCCCAGCAATGCATAGTCAAAAGAACACTGGATTTGGAGTTAAAAGACTTGGGTTGGCATTTTGGTTGTTACCTGCTATCTCGTACAAATATCTAGGCCTCAACTTTCTGATCTGTAAAGAAAAGGGGATTAGACTAGATAATCTTTAAAGTTTGTGTCAAGGTCTAAAGTCTTAATGAGCCAGACTCTTTCTCTAAGGAATGAAGTTGCAATGTACGAAGACTCTAATATGTATGTGGTGTGGGGTGGTAAGGAAGACCAGGCAATACCAGCCCTTGGCATTAGTGATAATGAAGTTGGAATAGCACAACTTCTTTTTATGAATCCCATTTGTCTCAGAAGCCCGTGTCCCAAACTCTGAAGCTCTTGGCCACTTTAAGTCTCATGGCAAGAAATATTTTCTATTTCCAAGTCACCGTCAGACTTTGCCCAGCTGGGTTCCCATCATCTCTCACATTTATTGGAACATGCTGACACTGTATACCCAAAGGAGATTATAGGAGGGTGACCTTCATACCTCTTTGAGCTCTATGTCCTAATACTGGGATTATCACTGACAAGCCTAAGGGCAGAGGCGGGGTTGGGGCAGGAAAGGCTGATACCACAGGAGAGGAGTTTGCTATTTACTAAAGATGCCTGATTCAGCAAGCAAGATGTGGTGCTGTTTGGTCCAGGTGAGGTACCTTCACCTCTGAAGCTGATGGTCCAAAAGGGAGGATGAAGATACAGGGAGACTTTCTCTGAATTTTTTTGAGGGGGATTGTGGAACAGCGGTAGCGATGGGCAGGGTCAGAGAGTGGGGAGCAGCTGGAGAATTGGCATCAGAGCTTTTTATCCTTTAGCTTCTCCTTCACTTTTTGTGGCTCATACTGGATCATTCGAAGGATTTCCTTATTAGCCAGTGTGCCTTCAATAAATTCTTTTTCTGTAAGTTTATCTGTGGGAAAAAGAAGCAACACAGTGAGTCTTGACTGCCTGGGGCCTTAACTCTGGATCTTCTCTTGAATGGATAATAATAGCTCACACTGATATGTGAGTTATAGTTAGGGGTATATGGTTACAGTGCATTTTATAGATATTATCTCATTTGATATTCAAAGAAAATTGATGAATAAGCAGGGCAGGTCCCTGATTTATAGAAGAGAAAACTGAGACTTAGAGAAATGAATTGAACAGGGCAGACAGTCCTGGGAATACATCTTCCGTGTTATCTGCCTACGGTTGTCATTCTCACTGACTTTTCAAACTCTTGACCTTTCCTGACTAACCCTACAGGACACGCTTACTGCTCCTGACTCTGGCTGATTTTTCATTTATTCATTCCATGTTTTTTGAACAACTTTTGTGTACAAAGACCTCTGCTATCAAACGATATGAAGGTGGTCTCTGTACTCTGAGATCTTAGAACCTAGTGTTGGAGCGGGGCAGCTAGGTCTCCTGACTGCAAGTCCTGTGTTTTTCTCACTATGTTGTACTTCCCCCCCTGATAAGGGGGAAAAAGAAATAAGTATTTATATTGAGCCTCTTATGTGCCAGGTACTGTGTCAAGCATTTTACAAAGATTATTTCACTTGATCCTCACAACAATTTTGTGAGGCAGGTAATTTTATTATCCCCATTTTAGTTGAAGAAACTAAGGCAAACAAAGGTTAAGTGATTTGCCCAAGGAGGCAGCTTACATGGTTCAGTGAATAGACAACTGGACTTGGAGTCAGGAAGACCTGAGTTCAAATCTGCACTCACACACTAGCTTTGTAACACTGGACAAGTCACTTAACCTCTGTTTGCCTAGGAGGCAACTCAGTGGATAGAACGCTGGGCCTGGAGTCAGGAAGATCTGAGCTTAAATCTGGCCTGAGACACTAACTGTATAACCCTGGGCAAGTCACTCTGTTTGCCATAATCCACTGGTGGAAGAAATGGCAAATCATTTGAGTATCTCTGCCAAGAAAACCCTATATGGAGTCACGAAGAGTTGGACACAACTGACTGAACACAACTTCCTGACTCTAGGCCCAACACTCTATCCACTGCACCATGTAGCTAGCCAATAACAACCGATAAAAGGTGTTATTGGACACAAGATATCAGACAATACTTGGAAAGAACAATCAGATTCAATTACTGGTTCCTCTCTCATCAACTAAGACTTGAGAAATAGGAAAACTCACTCAAAATATCAAACTTAGAAATGTCAAAAATGTCAACTTGGAAAAAAGTGTCCAATGGAGTGCCCAGTGGATCTATGCTTGGCCTTGTGCTGTCTGTTTTTTAAAATGAGACATCTAAAGTATAAGGTTTCAAGTTTTAAAGTTTAAAGGCATAGAAGGTATGTTTATCAAATTTACAGGTGACACAAAGTTAAGAAAAATAGCTAATCCAGCATTTAGCCATTTGGCAAAGTGTCTAAGAGAGAGGATCCTTAATAAATATTTTTCACTGACCGGATTGCAGAATTAATATACAAAAAAAAAAAAAGATCTTGACAGGTTGGAGCGTAGGAATGATTCAAAGAAAGAAGAAATTTAATAGGAGTAAATGTGGGTTCCAAAATTGTCTTTACAGGGACAAGATAGGCAGGGAGAGATATGTGATTAAGAGAGCACTTTGTGTGAAAAAAATATGAAGCTTTAGTGAACAGTAAGCTTGATATGAGCCAACTGTGTGGTGATGACCAAAATGTAAATCCAATCTTGGGCTGCAATAAGTTAGGCATTGCTTTTCATAATGAAATAAGAGGAATAAGGAGGTGATAATTCTGCTGTGATCAGAGCTCATCTGAAGGGTTGTGTTCAGTTCTGGGAACCACAGGAATACATTAGTAAGTTAAGGAATGTCCAGAGGAGGGCAAATGAGATGTTGAAAGGAGTCTGTGCCATTTGATGATCTGTTAAATGAACTAGAGATACTTTGTCTGCAGAAATATTTGAAAGGCTATTATGTGGAGAAAGTATTACATTTCTTTTGTTTGGCCCCAGATAACTGAACCAGGAAACCATGGGGGGAGTTGCAAAGAGTCCAATTTAGGCTCAATGTCAGGAAAAACTTCCTAACAATTAACACTATGCAAAAATGGAATGGACGACCCTTAGGAGGCAATGGATTCCTCCTAATGGAGGTTTTCAAGCAGGAACAGGATGACAATTGGCCCCATATGTTTTAACAGGGATTCATTTTTTTTTAAATGGATTGGACTTGGTTGCTGCTAAGATCTCCTCCAACTCTAAAATTATGTGATTTCAGGATTAGTTCATTTGATAAGGAGACCTTTTCACCCTTCTACACTATACAACAAGTCCTTATTTTTGAATATGTCTGCCATCATGCATTCATTTCCAGAGAAGAGCTTCTGCCAGTCTTTTTCAGGAAGTAGGGAAGTCAGTCCTATAGAGTTTCTGCCTTGTCATGTCAATCCTGCCCTGTGCTTTGACTTTACCAACAAGTTATCAGTGTCATATTAATTCTCTCCAAATATATTCTATTAACCAGGAGGATTTTCATCTGTCCGGTTGGGCTACAAGCATGCTGGGTGATTTTAGCCCAGGATTATGCTGGAGCCAAGTCATACTGGCTCAAGATTATCAAATCGGAAATCTGCAAATGCTACAAATCAGGGCTTGTGCTCGGCTAAAAACTAGTGCTTGCCCCAGCTATTAACTCATGACTTGATTTATTGTTTTGCTCATTATCTAGATTTAAGAAGGTGATGAAGAAAATGTTCATAATATTGATTAAACTTAAAAGTGTTCCATGTACACATTTTAAATGGAGAGCTGATTGTTAAGTATTTACAACCATATCACTAACAACCTCTCCTGGGTTAGGATGAGCTGGTTATGATTTTTGGAAAAGAAGATGGAATAAATAGATTCAAGTCCCAGTTATGCTGTTAAATAGCTATTTGACCTTGGGCAAATCACTTAAATTCTCTGGACTTCAGTTTTCTTAATTGTAAAATGAGGACCAGAGATTTAAAAATGAAACTTTCAGCAAATATCACGATGTGAAAGGTTCCAGTCAAGCCCTGCTCTACTAAGAAACATCTATTAACTGTGAAGAGGAATGCCAAGTGATTTAGAGCTGAATGGGAATTTAGAGGTCATCTAGCCCTACCTCCTCATCTTATAGTGAGTAAACTGAGACCCAGGGAAGTTAAAGGATTGGCCTAAAGAGTGAGGATTAAACCTAGGTCCTCTGAATCCACATTTTCCATTGAACCATGTAGCAGGAATCCATAATATAATTTCTAACACCCTAACTCTAATATCCTAATTATTTCTAAGTCTACAGGTGATAAAATTTCCATCTATCCAATAACATCTGTCTTTTGGGTCTATCACAGTGACTGAAGTTCCTACTATTGGAGTCTTTTCTTTGGGTCACAGCATGAACTCCAGAAGACCCTTTATACTGTATTTATTTTATCTGGGAGGAAAAATACATTAATCCATCTATCACATTGCAGATTGTATCCTTTTGCTACAGTGACTTCACAGTAGCTGGGATTTATTTTTCAGATTAGTCCTAACAAAAAGGAAAGATGAGTATATTTTGATAAGAGAAGGATGTCCTAAGTTGTTTGGAATCTGAGACACTGTTCAGGGCTGAAGTGCCATACTGGCAATCTTGGGGACCATGAATTAATCTGAATGCACTGAGCACATGGAGATGATGTCAAAATAAATAGAACAAAAGAGAAATGAAAAGGAGATATGGTAATTATGATAGACACTATGATGATGGAAGCAGCAGGAGTAAAGATAGTGGTGGTAATGATGCTTATAGCGTGGTGATGGTGGTTACAGAGATGGTAGTGGTGAGTTGTAGTAATGATTGTGAAGGATGATGATGGATTTAGTGGTGACAATGATGGTTGTGGTGGTAGTGGTAGCTGTGATGGTAGTGGTGGATTGCTGGGGTTGTAATGATGGTGGAGTAGCAATGGTGAAGTTGGTGGTAATGGTGGTGATACCGACAATGGTGATGTGCCTTTACAGTTTGTTAGAGGATCATGGTTAGGATGTCTCAATGTGTTTTACTTTTCTCCTTCAGAATGTAAGTTTAAAAAGTAGAGTAGGTTGGGAGAAGTAGGTTGACCAACTCTAATAGCTTCTCTAAATAGCATCTCAGCACAACAAAACCTCATTTATTTATACTCCACTTATCTGAAATTAATGACAATTAATCCTTGTGCTAGGCTGAAAACTAATCCTTGCCCCAGCTATGAAAAAAGTTAAAGATTAACAAAAGAAGCAAACAAATAGACAAATTGAAACTTCCTCAACAAATTTAAGAGAATGTCAGACCAATCCATACTCATTTCTATGTGAGTAAGCGATAAGTGATTATCTAATCCAAAAGGTAGACTTCAGACCTGACAACATTTTTGTTAGTTGATTTGAAAGTGATAAATCTGAATTACTTAAAAAGATTCTATTAATACATAGATATTAATTTAAACTGACTCTCCTTTCAGTCATCTCAAGTTACTGAGGTTATATGTTATGTTGAAAAATGTGCCCAAAATGTAAATGAAGAATCCAACCATGGAATATATGCCTCTATGGCCATAGCATTTTCAGATTACATTATTTCTATTCATAGTTCTAGAAATACCATGATGAGGATGTCTAAGTCTCCTTCCTTCCCACAGCATTGTATACAAGCCGCTTCCATAAGAACAGCCAGCTTTTTATCTCCTATGGAATCCTGTTGTGATTGCATAGAGATAACTATGGCTGAGAAAAATGAAAAGCTAGTAGAAAAACTATTTTCACCATCATCTTTCTTTCCAAAGAAGGACCAGATCTTGTCAGTTCTTTTTTCAGGGGTGTTTTCATCTTCTGGAAGATGTTTCAGGTCATCAGGATGGATCATTTTGAAAATGGCCTGTACAAAATGACACAGGGAAGCAGAACCAGGAGTTAGAGTCACACATTCAACAAGCTGGTATAAATTGGGCGAGACTAATCATTAGTCACAGCTTTTCTCATGAAGAACCAGAGCTGGCCTCACAGGGTTCATGGCAAAAAAAAAAATGGTTTCAAAAGTGATTTTATGGAAATTGAAGACCACCATGCTTCAAGCCCAATCTGGGTTCTAGTCCTGGCTCAGTCAATAACTTCCTCTGTGGTGTAAGACAAGTCACTTTAACTCTCTGGCCTCAGTTTCCCCCTCTGTAAAATAAGAGGATTGGCTTAGATAATTCCCAATGTCCCTCTTAGCTCGGATATGGTATGGCTTTCTAAGTGGTACCTTTGGCAGGGAGGCCCTCAAATTAAAAGAAAGCAAGACAACTTTTCAAATGGAGAACTAGATTAATTCCCTAGAAACTCTCAATACAATTTCACCCAATTAAGTGGAAATTTCATTAGGTTCCAGTCATAACACAAATAAGAAATAAGCGCATAGGCTGGATGTGGGCATTTAGGTGAACTGGAGGTTTTCTATCTGCTTCATTGCATCTGACTTTATGCTCAAGTTGTCCACAGTGTCATAGCACTTAGATCTGAAAAGTAGTCTAGATATTTTTTTGGTTGTGTTTGACTCTTTGTGACCCTGTATGAGGTCTTCTTGGGACAGATATTGGAATGGTTTGTCATTTCCTTCTCCAGTGGATTAAGGCAAACAGAGATTAAGTGACTTGCCCAGGGTCACAGAGCTAGTGAGGCTGAATTTGAACTCAAGTCTCCCTGATTCCAGGCCCAGCACCACATACACTGAGCCATCTAACTGCCTCCAGAGAGTTTTATGATCTCTCATTTTATAGAGGAAAACAATAAGATTCAGAGACGTTGAATAATTTGTCTAGGGTCACACACATATTAAGGAGTAGGGTAGGGATTTGAACTTAGGTCTTCTGGCTCTAAACCAAAAGTTCTTGCTATTGTACTACACTGCCACAGATGTCTGGGGACATCAATTCATACAGTGTGGGGATTAAGGTTGGGAGGAAGAGGAATATCTAGCTTGAACACAGTATTTCCCTATTCTTCACCTCTTAATCCTTTGACAAAGTGTAACACTGAGTACAGTGTGGTTGCAATGTGTAATCTCTCTGGGCATTATTCTCTTTCTCTATAAAATGTGAGGGTGAAGCTAATTGTCTTTTTCATTCAGTTGTCATTCATATTTTCTATGTTTCTATGAACTCCAGAAGAATTCCAGAATGTCTTTATCCAACCAGGTAAATTTGGACTGGAATGGTTTGCACCAGGGAAAATTTGGACCTGGAATGTGTTTTTCAGGGAAGCAATGTGTCACAATGAGTCATTTAAGGCTGCTTTAACTTTTAAACCTATTCCTGGGGCAGGCTAGAGGCCTGTATATGCCCCTCCTGGATACAATTATATGAAACCAAATGTGTCCCACTTCTCTTTTGGCCCTTGGTAGCTACTGGTTAACCTTCCTGGCTTGGAGAAAAGGATAGGATACCAGCACTATTCTAGTGCTTCCTTTGCTCCCCACCCTCCGTCCCAGCCTGCCAATGAATTTAGCAATACTAACTCTATGTCTAGAGAAATTGTGAAAGTGATAAATCCTCTCCTGAACTCAAAAAAGTGAAAGAATTTGACTTGTCTTCCCCTAGGTCCAATAAGTATCCTAGTATTTCCTGTGTGGGAAATAAAGAACAATCAGAATGGCTTTGATTGGACAACTGAGGAGAAAAGGGACAGAGCGAAATACAAAGGCACAAGTCTTGGTGCCTTTAATACCCAGGTCCTCTATATCCTTCTCTATTTGACTTGAAGAGGTAGGGATCCTGCAAAATGAAATGAGCAGAGATTCTCCAAGAGAAGAGATTTGAATTTTGGATAACTTCCCAGTTTTCCTCTGGTCCCAACTCCATCTTAAAATCATAGAACTATAGCATGATAGATAGTGGGAGCAGAGGGATCTTTATTTCCACAGCAGGAAACTGAGGCCCAGATTGGGGATGCAAGTTGCATTCCGAAAGTTACATAATGAGTTAGTGTCAGAGGTAAGACCAGAACAAAGGTATTCCAATATCTAGTTCTGGCCAACGCTCTTGCTAGTGTATTATTAGTAATTTCTATTATCCTATAACTTAAAATGTTACTCCACACTTTCTACCCACCATCGTAGCCCTTCCTTATCTCCTTCCACCTCCTTTCTTCCCTTGCCCTAGGGAGCACCCATATCCCCTCAAAGAAACTTCTAACCCTAATAAGACTAACCCCCCACAGGCATCTCTAGAGGATGCTGCTGCTATCTGGCTAAATAATCAACACAGACTACCTTTGGTCCCTTTCTCACAGTCAATATGAAAATGTGACCCTCTCTATGCTTCCTCAAGGATGATACAAATCCATCACAGCCATTGCAGCCTATAGTGATCCATTCATGAGAATGCTCAGGAAGAGCATTCTGTGTGCATGGTAAAAAGAATTTTGCAAATGAATATCCAATTGAAAAATGTATATAGACTTTGTCTACGGAAATATTTATGCTTATTGATGATTTTCTAGCTCATGCTTTAAAAAATGTAAAGAAATGTATAGAGAAGCGTGTGCAGTCTTAAAACAAAGAATTAGCACATATGTAACCTACATCAGATTGCTTGCCTTCTTGGAGAAGGGGGAGGAGGGAGAAGGAAAGAAAAATTTGGAACTCAAAATCTTATGAAAAATGAATGCTGAAAAACTGTCTTTATATGTAATTGGAAAAAATTAAACACTATTTACTTAAAAAAAATAATCAGTCCTTGCCCTCTCCCTCAAATCCACATTTCCCTTCATAATAAGAATAGGATTAGAATGCAAAAATCTTTGTAAAAGGCCAGTCACTAGGGGGAAAGAGAGGGGAGGGGAGATCCTAGGAGCAGAGGTTTAGACCTAAAAGGGACCTCAAAGGCCATCTAGTTCAGCCCTCTTATTTTATAGAAGAGGAAACTAAGGAAGAAAAGATTAAAAGACAAAGTGCAAAACTTCAAAGAAGCTAAAAAATGGGAAATACAAATGCTACAGAAGTCTACAAACACTATTGATATAAATGACTATCTTTGATGTCTACCTACGACATCAGAGCTGAAAGGAACTTCCGAAAGTCATCAGTTCAACTCTTCTCCAATCCTCACTTCCCTACAATTGACTGGAGCAAAGTCACACTGCTGGTTTTTAAGTAGGAGAGCTGAGACTAGAATCTGAGCTGCCTGTCTTAGTGTTTGCTGTTTTATACATTTCAGACATGGTATCTATGTAAATATCATTGTGTGTTATATAATTTGAGTTTGTAATATTTGCAATTTTGAAGAAAAAATATCCAAATGCTAGAAAATTCTTCTATTGCATCAGGAATATTTTCTCAAAAACCATAGGAAAAATACCTACAGTATGATTGTGTTTAATACATTAGAAAAGCCACTCTTTCTGTGTTCTGCATGCTATGTGAATAGAGGTCAATGAGAAAGTTTATCTCCTGGCATTACTTTTCCCTCGAAAATACTAAATATGAAAGTATATTTGGCAAAATTATCTATGGTAGCAAGGATTGGGAAGCTAGGTAGCACAGTGGATAGAGTGCCAGGCCTGAGGTAAGGAAGATTCATCTTCCTGAGTTCAAATCTGGCCTCAGACACTTAATTAGCTATGGAACCCTGGGCAAGCCTCACTTTTCTCATCTGTAAAACAAGCTGAAGAAGGAAATGACCAACCACTCCCATATGTTTGCCAAGAAAACCCCCAAAATGGGATCACTAAGATTGTTGGACATGACTGAAACAACTGAGCAACAGCAGCTTGGGGTGCTGGAAGAAGGCTTAATTTTCTCTTCTTTGATTTTACCCTTCATCCTCAGGAGTATTTCAAACCCTCTGGTATCCTAGATTAACATTCATGACTTCCTTTAATATATCTAATTCAAAATAGTTCTGAGGCCAAATTAGTTTGGGAAACAAGCATAAAGAATAACATTTAAATCAATTCATGATGATCATAGAGAAAAAGCATATATCTATGAAACAAACCCACCCAGACCTTGCCTAAGCTATCCCTGATCAAGGACATGGTTGCAATGAGAAAACACTGGCCTGGAAATCAGGAAATTCAGTTCTTAGTTCCTGCTCTGCAACTAACTGGCTCCAGCCAAGTCCCTTTTCCTCTCTAACCTTATTCCTCCTCTGTAAAAGGAGGGACTGGATGACCTCTAAGGTCCCTTCCAGCTCTGGCTCCATAAGGTAAAAGTTCTGTGATTCTAGGTCATTGACTCCACTGGGTCCCAGCCAACCAATGATGGGAGTGAGGATAAACTATACCATGACGATCTCAAGTACTTCATTTTTGCTGATGGTACCATTGCCATCTATGTCGTAGAGGGAAAACGCCCACTCCAGTTTCTGTTGGGTTTTGCCAGCTGTGGTCATGTGGAGCGCAATGATATATTCCTTAAAGTCCAACGTCCCATCGTTGTTTGCATCGAAGCTGCGGAACACATGCTGGGCATAGGCCTTCGGGTCTGCATCTGGGAAAAATTTGGAGTAGATGCTCTCAAACTCCTGTCTGGTTATCTTGCCACTGGGGCACTCCTTCAGGAAGGACTGGTACCAGGCACATAGTTCCTCCTCTTTGTATTTGGTATTTAGCTGCAGCTCCTCCAAGATATCTTTGGATAGGGAGCCACTTCTGCTGTTTCCCATGGGTGAGGGTGATTGGGTACCAGACAAGTAGTAAATGCTAAGTGGCAGCTAGCCTCCTCTCTCTGAACTGAGGCTGACTCGACACAAGGTTCAGGGTTTTCAAATTAAGACAAAGCCTGTGGTGGATTAGAAGGATTTGTGGTCATTACTAATCTTTTAGCCACTTCTCTACCCCATGTACTAATAGGAAGTACTGAACTCTTCTGGCTTAGAAATGATGTCCTCTGAGCCCTCTCCCTCCTATCATGATCTTAGGAGCTCAGAATATCAAGATTAATTCTTATTTTAAGAAAAGAAAAAGAGCTTTTAGCGAAGCTTTGCCAAATGAGTTTCCTTTGTTGGTCAATATCTAGAAAACATGCATCCCTTTTCCATTTACCATTTGATATTCTGGTGGCATCTCCATATTATCCTTGAGGGTCCATGAGGGCATGAAGTGTATCTCACCTAACCTTTATATTTCTTTCAAGGACTCTCATAGTCCCCTGCTCATATCATTTCATTTCACTTGCTTGTTCCTTTTCTAGACTCTTCAAGACCCAATATACACTTACCTCTGATTCTTTTATATCCATAAACTCCCTCTACAAATTCATCATTAATGGAGCAAATAAATTTCCCACACATGCTATGCTCCATGGCCATTCTTAAAATCAGGTATGATCAGAGCTGGAGGTCACTTGGTCCAATCCACTTCATTTTATTTTTAGGAAATTGAGGGCCAAAGAGGTGAAGAGACTTTTCCAAGATCACACTTAGAAAGGCAAAGTCAGAACTAGGACCCAGATTCTCCTGCCCCACAGTGGGCAGAAGTAGAGAGTTAATTTGGGGCTCTACAGTGGGTCTTCTGGCAGCACCTTCCACATACACATCCTTGCTGAATGCTGCTCAAAATTCTTCTTAAAAAGTTCTTCATCTTTGATGAAATATGTAATGCCTCTAAAAGAGGTTTTACAGTGAAATGAAAATATGTGATATTAGTCACTTTTTAGCCAGCAGAGGGATAGGGTCAGAGATGAGGCAAGAAAGGATATAGAATGAGAATTCAAAATACCTCTGGTGTGAGAAAAGAAGAAAATAGGGCAAAGTACAGGCTGGGGTCCCTCAAGGGTTACAATTTTGTCTAGATTGTTTTTTTGAGAGTGGATCTCTTTATGCTGTCCACGTTGGAAGTAGAGTGGTCACTCATGGCTGACTCCAGTGCTGATCCCCTCTAAAGCTTTAACCTGCTTCATTCCTGGCCAGTTCTTCCCCTTCCTTCCAGGCAACCTGATGGCTGCCTCACTTGTGGAGGCTCACCATGTTGGAATCAGCCTTAGTGATGAGACTCTATCAGCTAGCTTGAGCTATATTCCAGCTCAGAGCTCCGAAGGTTAAGTGATCCACCAGTTTTAACCTCCCTAGTTGCAGGTATTTTAATGGTTTGTCCTACTATGCCCAGTAACAGTCTTATTGATCAATCTTATCAGTCAATAAATCAATAAATTATCAAACATCTACTATGTGCTGGGATTGTAAAGACAAAAAATAAAACGGTAAATAATGGCTGCCCACAGAAGGATTCTATGGGAAGAAACAATATGTGCACATATAAATACAGCCATATGTTTAGATATACCCACTGGGGATGTGAGAATCTGACTTTATATGGAAGATTTTCATTTCATATCCCTGCTTTAGATAACCAGGCTTTCTTTGCTTTTATGAGGACTGATTTCCATTTTGACTGCCAGAAAAATTTAGCTCCACACTAAAAGTCACTGTGAAGTCACTTTTGAAACTATCTAGCTGGTGTCTGCTGTGTTAAGTTCCTCCAGAGTAGTGGTGATTTACCGTTTTATAGTCTTAGCAATTTCATGCATCAGGCCCCCTAAAATGAAAAAAGTGTTGAAGTGACTCACCTAAATCTTCCGCCCTGTTCTTGTTCTTCCACACATTGCATGATATTACCATTCTTGGTGAGTGATATCATTTGCACTGTTGTTTTTCTTTGGTGGTGGTGGTGGTAGTGTCTTCACTATTCTATTAAGACTTTTTTTAAAGATTCAATTACATAGACATTGATTATAAATGGATATTGAATGAGCTAATTTGGAGGCTCAGGAAAAATTGTTCCATTGAAGTGAGTGGTAATTACCTTTTCTTAAAAGTTTCCTCTCTAGTGTTTTTCAAGAGTTAATTAATTTTCTAAAGGGGTGGGGGAAGCTGTATATAAAAACCAGATATATACATGCAAAATACAAGGTGTTTTTTTGTGGGCGGTGAAAGCACTAGCATTTGGGGAGATGAGGAAAAGTCTTCTGCAATAAGTGAAGTTTAAGCTAAACTTTGAAGAAAACCAGGAATTCTAAAAAAAAAATCAGAGGTCAGTAGGGAGTGCATTAAAGTCAGGGGAGAAAGCCTGTGCAAAGTCAGGGACTGGAGAAATTGAGTGCCCTATGGAGAACAGCAAGAAGGCCATTAGGCTGAATCCAAGAGGGTGTGAGGCAGAGTAATGTGTAAGGATGGAAAGATAGGTTGTGAAAATCTTTAAGTGTCAAACAGAGGAATTTGAACTAAATCCTAGAAGTAATAGGGAACCACCAGTTTATCAAGCAGGGGAATGACACAGAGGATTAGACCCGTGCTTTCGAACATCATTTTGGTAGATATGTGGAGAATAGATTGTAGAGGAGACTGAAAATATCTTAACTTGTAAGAACAGGGAGCACAAAGTCTAACATCTTTTCCATTTTCTGTTAAAGGTAAAACTCAACACTTGTAGAAATTCTGTGACAATACAAAATCTATTCATCAGGGACTGAAGGAGGAGGGAGATGCCTGTTCATTGACAATTTGGCAGGCGTGTGTGAGTCACAGGGATAATGGACTATTTATTCGGAATTTTGCCTCTATGCTAATATGGGGAAGATTATTTTCCACGGGACTTGCAATCTTAATCATTATCTTACCAAAGTCCTGTGGACCTGGATCAAATAGTTAATTGCCCCCAGGTTTGTGTAACCACAGCCCAAAGCCACTATTTGCTTCCAGTTCCATTAAAGGCTCAGGCCCTTTGCAGCAGTGTCAGAAGCTGATTCACTGAGCTGAGTTGGGAGCTCTGTGCAGACAGATGGGGTAGATGATCCCAAGGCTTCAGCTAGTACCTTTATAGGCACCATATGACTTTGTATGTCTGAATCTTAGGGCCCAAGAAGCTCTTTGTGATTCTCTAAATCATTACAATGGAGAAAGGGAAGGCTCTGTTGGTGTGTGCTTGGCAGACCAATATAGGGTCTATTACCTTGACTTGTACATTTATCAAGACCCCAATAAAAACAATCAATTACTTTGTAGCCAAGTATCAAGGGGTAATAATGACCCCAAGCCATTCCCTAGGGAATTCCACTATCTCCAGGAGAGCAATCCTTGTAGAGATCCTACCAGACATCTGTCTCCACAGGTGCTGTAGCCTTACCTCTTCAGCAGCCACAGTTACTAAAGAGTCAAAAATGATTTTTTTTACTCCAAAATCTTTGGTATTATTAAATTATCCAACATCAGAAATAAATACGGTTTCATCAAAAGAGATAATACTAAAGAAAGTACATTGCCACCTGTTTGGTGGCTGCATCCTGAAGACCACTTGACCTTTCCATTAATCTTGCAGCTATACTTTCCCTATATATGTGTTGTGTCCTCTTATTAGCACAGAGTCTTGCACATAGTAGGTATTCAATTAATTTTGATTGTTGTTAATTTATCGAACTTCTTACTGGGATAAATCACCATCTGGTGGCAACTATACTCATAGGATTGGATCATTGGAAGGGACTTCAGAGGTCATCTAGTCTATCTAACCTTTAACTAAAAAATAATTCTGCCTCTTGAAAACTTCCAGTTGTCCCCAGGACCACAACTTTGCCCTGGGGAGAAGTAGGGAAAAGGGGCACAGGATTACAGAATTTAAAGCAAAACTTGGCCCAACCTTGATATTTTTTTCTTAGTATTTTTTAGTATTTTTCTTAGTATTTTTTTATATTTTCTTAGTATTTTTCTTAGTATTTTTTCCTTGGTATTTTATTTTTTCCCCAATCATATGTCAAAACAATTTTTAGCATTCATTTTTACAAGAGTTTGAGTTCCAAATTTTTCTCCTTGTCTCCATTCCTCTCTTCCTAAAATGGTAGGCAATTTGATATAGGTTATACATTTGCTATCATGTAAAACATTTTCATATTAGTCACAGCTGTAAAATATATATGCTTCAATCTGCATTCAGAGTCCATCAGTTCTTTATCTGGATGTGGATAGCATTTTCCTTCATGTATACTTTATAAGTACAAAAGATTGGATCATTGTGCTGCTGAGAAGAGCTGAGTCATATATACTTGTTGCCCACACAAGGATTTTGGGCAGCCTGCAAAAAATATAGAGGATGTAAGTATAGCTCAGGTCGTCCTCAGATCCCAAGGCTGTTCTCAGACAGAGCTAATAGGGTTCACTGGCCTTTTAAGAAGAAGCAATTAAGCCTAGAGTGTGGCTCACAGACCAGTCTGGTGCTGGAACAGCAGGGACAGGACTCAGAACAGGCTTCAGGGTGCCACTGGGAGTAGTTCCCAGATTGCTGAACCCAGAAACACCACAGACAGCTTCAAAGGTCAGTACAAGGGCTCTTTCACCCAGGAGAGAGGAGCAGGGTCTGGACCTCTGCCAGCAGGCACTGCAGTGGCAGCTGTCATTTTTGGCACCTTCCGCCTAGAGCCCCTGGGAAAATTGAGTCACTGATCTGATTTTCAGCCTTGAGCTACACTCCAGGGTGAGGAGGAGAACTGGTGGTGGAGCTGGAGGTGGTTGTGGTAAGGGAATTCCAATTGCAGATTCTGGGCAGAAAAGTTTTTGGTTGCTCCCATACCAGTGTGCAGGCCAGGAGAGGAATAAACTCCTCTCCCTTGACTGTGCCACCTTGGAGGAACTGGGAACTCACAGATACCCAGAATATATTCTCCTCTTGACAAAGGACTCAAAAGTCAAGTAACTAACTGGGAAAATGCCCAAAAAGGGAGAAAAAATAAGACTATAGAAAGTTACTTTCTTGCTGAACAGGTATTTTCTCCCATCCTTTCGGATGAGGTAGAGCAAAGCATAATATCAGAGGAAGTTTGAAGGCTTCTGCGTCCAAACCCTCCAAAATAAATACACAATGGTCTCAGGCCATGGAAGAGGTCAAAAAAGGATTTTGAAAATCAAGTAAGAGAGGTGGAGGAAAAACTGGAAAGAGAAATGAGAGTGATGCAAGAAAATCATGAAAAGCAGGTCAACAGTTTGCTAAAGGAGACCCAAAAAATGCTGAAGAAAATAACACCTTTAGAAATAGGCTAACTCAACTGGCAAAAGAGATCCAAAAAGCCAATGAGGAGAAGAATACTTTAAAAAGCAGAATTAGCCAAGTGGAAAAGGAGGTTCAAAACTCACTGAAGAAAATAGTTCTTTAAAAATTAAAATGCAGCAGATGGAAGCTAATGATTTTATGAGAAACCATGAAATTACAAAACAAAAACAAAAGAATGAAAAAAATAGAAAATAATGTGAAATAAGAAGTAATTAAGAGGCCTAATACCTTTGAGCAGGCATGATAAATATATGTATACATAAAAACATATATACATAAACACACACACATCCGTATTTATTTATTTTTTGGTGGGGCAATCAGGGTTGCTTGGAGTCACACAGCTTGTGTCAAGTATCTGAGGCCAAATTTGAATTCAGGTCCTCCTGTATGATTATCCTTCGTTGCCAAAGAAGACCATGCCATCAGAGAAATAATGACATGACTTGCACTTGACTTTGTTTTGAGTGAGGGAGGGCTGTGCAGGTCACCAGCCTCACTTCTCCTCCAGAGTTGTCTGAATCCAGTGTCCAGATATTCATCAGGATGAAAGGAGATGACTCAGGATGAGGCAATTGGAGTTGTGACTTGCCCACACACAGCTAGTGAGTGTCAAGTGTCTGAGGTAAGATTTGAACTCAGGTGCTCCTGACTCCTGCACTGGTGCTCTATCCACTGTGCCATCTAGTTGCCCCTAGGTCCTATTGACTCCAAGGCTGGTGCTCTGTCAACTGTGCCACACAATGTTGCTGATACTATGTACTGTATACAATGTTTTCCTCATTCTGCTTGTTTCATTTTGCATTAGCTGGTACAATCTTTCCAGGTTTTTCTGAAATCTGCCTGTTCATCATTTCTTATTGTACAATAGTATTCTACTACATTCATATACCACAGTTTGTTCAGCCATTCCCCAATTGATGGGAATCCCTTCAATTCCCAATTCAATATTTTGACACTATAAAAAGGGCTGCTATAAATATTTTGCTCCTGTAGGTTTTTTTCCCTTTTTTTATGATTTCTTTGGGATACAGACCTAGTGTTGGTATCATCAGATCAAAGAGAATGCATAGTTTGGTTGCCCTTTGGGCATAGTTCCAAATTGTTCTCCAGAATGGTTGTATCAGTTCACAACTCTACCGACAGTGCATGTGTCCCAATTTTCCCACATCCTCTCCAACATTTATCATTTTCCTTTTTTGTCATACTAGTCATTCTGGTAGGTGTGAGATGACACCTCAAAGTTGTTTTAATTTGCATTTCTCCAATCAAAAGTGATTTAGAGCACTTCTTCATATGCCTGTAGATAGCCTTGATTTTTTTCATCTGAAAACTGACTGTTCATACCCTTTGACCATTTATCAGTTGGGGAATGGCTTATATTCTTATAAACTTGATTCAGTTCTCTATATATTTGAGAAATGAGGCCTTTATCACTTGCTATTAAGATTGTTTCCTTTCTCAGCTTTCTAGTTTCATTCTAATCTTGGTTACATTGGTTTTGTTTGTGCAAAAGCTTTTTAATTTAATATAATCACAATGATCCATTTTACATTTTGTAAAGCTCTCTTTATCTTGTTTGGTCATGAACCTGTAATTCACTCAACTTCTCTTTTAAGATTCTGGATGCTATACCACTTGGTATATGTTTAGTATTGATATTACTTCATTGTCTACGGTGCCTTTTAGCAAGATGTACTTTCCTCCTTATCGCTTTTGGGTAAGTGTATTTTTGCTTTTGCTTTGTCTGAGACCAGGATTGCTATCCGTTTTTTTCAATACAGCTGATTGCATAATAGATTCTGCTCCAGCCCCTCACCTTTATTCTGTGTGTCTCTCTGTTTCAAGTATATTTCTTGTAAACAACATACTGTAGGATTCTGGTTTTTGATCCACTCTTCTATCTGCTTCTGTTTTATGGGGGAGTTCATCCCATTCACACTCACAGCTATAATTACTAACTGTATATTTCCTTCCATCCTATTTTTATTCCTGTTTTTCTTCTGCTTTCATTCTTTTCCTCCTTGATAGTGTTTTGATTATGTCTATGTCCTCTCCCATCTGCCCTCTCTTCTGCTAGTTCTCACACCACCCTTTATTTAACCTCCTCCCTTCTTACTTTCCTGTTGGGTAAGATGGATTTCTATATTCAACTGATTGTGTATATTATTCCCTCTTTGAGTCAATATTGATTAGAGTAAGGTTCATATGATACCCAATGCCCATCCCACCTATCCCTCCCTCTAGTGTAATAGTTTTTTTGTGCCTCCTCATGTAAAATAATTTACCCCATTCTACCTCTCTTCCTGTTGTACCCAGTGTTCTCCTCTTTCTCACCCCTTAATTTTATTTATGCCATTCCCTCAAATTCACCTTATACTTGTACCTTTTCTCTATGTATATTCCTTCCAGCTGTGCTATTAGTGGTGTAATTTTTAAGAATTACAAGTATATTCTTCCTATGTAGGGATGTAAACAGTTCAGGTCCATTGAATCTTTTATGTTTTTTTCCCTTTTTTACTTTTATAGGCTTCTCCTGGGTCATGATATTGAAGATCAAATGTTTTATTCAAAATCTGGTCTTCTCCTTATAAAAGACTGAAATCCTTCTGTTTCATTGAATGACTCTTGAAGTATGCTTAATTTTGCGGTGATTCTGGGTTGTATTCCTAGCTCCTTTGCTGCTCAAATATCATATTCCATGACCTCCAATACTTTAATGTTGCAGCTGCAAAGTCCTGTGTAATCTTGATGGCAGCTCCCCAATCTTATTTTAAGAATTCTATGATATTAGAACTCTAGAGACCAAATGAGCAAAAGAGATCAAAGTAGTATTCCACTGAGCGTAATGTTCTTTCCAGCAAGAACACAGTTGTCCTGAAACTCAACTAATTTCCCCTTGCTCTGATCAGGAGTTCAGAGAGGAGGTGACTGAGAAAACAAAAGACTTCATAGTATGGTGGGAAGAACACGGTATTTAAGCATTGGAAGAGCTCAATTAAAAGTCTGGTTCTGCTGTTTACTGGTGTATGATCTTGAACAAACCAGAAAAGCATTATGGTATGGTGGAAAGAAGGCTGAATTTGAAGTCAGAGGGTCTAAATTCAAATCCTAGTTTCTCCATTTACAGAATCTTCCAATTTCAGAGTTGGAAGGAATCTCAATACCCACCTAGTCTAAAGCATATAAATTATTTACCTGTATGACTTTGGGCATGTTATTTAAAACTCTCTGGACCTCAGGGACCTCCTCAAAATGAAGGGGTTGAACTAGATCATTTCTAAGGTTCCTTCTAATTCTAGTATTTGTTGATTCTTGGACTCTGTCTCGGACTGTGAGAATTTCTTTAATTTTTTTGAGATTCTCTCTTTTAGCCATCAGCCCCAGGGAAAGAAAAGTCTGAGTCTTTTCTCTAACCTTTGGGCTAGTATCCCAGAACGATTCAGGGAGGTTGCAGGGCTGGTCTCTCTTCCTGTTGTGGGCACTCCCATTTCCAGATTTCTGTCATTTTCTCCCTCATCCCAGACCTTTTCTTGTCTGACTGGTGGCAACAAGTCAAAAGATCTGTGCTAAATCAGTAGAAGGCACTCACCTTGGATTCTAGGCTAATGCTAAGGATGAAGAATGAAGCCAAGACATTGGAAGATGAAATCAAGGTCAAGGTAAAAGCAGAAGGAAAGATGTGGAGGGGTTGGGAAGGACCAGAGCATAGTCAGTAACCAGGGCTTCCTGACCATTCAGCCTCACCACAGGAAAGAGGGAAAGGACCAGAGTGAAGGCTTGTAGGACTGGAATCTGTAGTGATACGTGGCCCAGTCAGAATTTGTTGGGTTCTAATCTTCTGCTGTGATTGATATATGTTCAGAGGGAACTGAGCTATAGTAGGAGTACATATACAGACAGCTGTGTTGATGCTGCTGGGTCATGACCTAGAAGTTTATTTGAAAACCTGAATAAACATCTTCTATGCAAGGGAAAGTTTATGTTTCTTATGCAAACAAGTTGTTGAAAATGATGTATTATGAACGTGTTTGTTAAGTCTGTGCTTGGACCATAAACTCTCCTCAAAACCCCAAGATCATTTCAACTTCTGAGATAACTCTGCCCAGGAAATAACCACTTGAGTCGCCTTCTGGCCCCCATGCAGTAAAAATCCAGATCTCCCTGGTGTGGTCTAGCTGCAGCACACATCTGCCTTCAGCTCCGGTTATTAGTCAGACACCCCCTTAGATCTGAATGGCCTACTTTACCCCTTTCTTTCTCCATTTCTACCCAGGCGTGTACGTAGATCAGGAGACAAGGCAAAGAACCAAGTACTAAGGCTCCGCAGGCAAAGGACATGAGAAATCTGGAGACTGGCACAGGAGGCCTCTGGAAGAGCCTTCTCTGCCAGGCAGAGTCCCTTGTGTATTATTACTACTTATTATTGGATCAGTAGTTTCATTGACATAAAGAATTCCCTGTGAGGAACCCCCTCGACTAATGCAGATGGGTTGCTGCTGTGAAATTCATAGGTTTAAAAAATTGCCTGGGGCACTAAAGGGTTAAGTGACTTGCCCAGGGTCATACCACCAGTTTGCAGAATTCAAGTTCTGGCATTCCTGACCCTGAGACCTGCTCTTATTCATTGTACCACATTGCTTTGTTATAACTTGCACATAGTAGTAGGCACTTAACAAACTGAATGAATTGAAGAGGCTAGAAGAGTAGAATAGGAGATAAAGAGGGCAGGAGACTTAAAGGAGAGAGTTGAGGAAGGAAGCTAGTAGAAAAGAGTGGCCCACATGGGAGATGAGAGAGAACTGAAGTTCCTATGGAGGGGACTCAGACTACAAGAGATCAGGATTGGATGACCCCTTGTATTGGTGGAACCTGGCATTTAGCTCGGCTGCCCTTCAAATCCCTTGGTGAGATGTATTGGAGCGAAATGACTGCCAAGTTGGGGAGACAAGAGAAAGAGCCCTAGAAAAAAACAACCCCACAACTGGGATATGTGTCTCTGTACAGTTTATTTTACATGGAATGACTCTAAGCATCTGAAGTGTACACACCGACTTGCAGAAAAATATAAAGAGAGTTTAAGTTCATGAAAATGCTTTATAATAATACAGAACAATTATATATAACAAATTCAGAATTAAAACCCTTTAAACATTTAATTCTTCAGCCTTAATACACACTAATGGCATTATGGGAAGAAAAACGGGTTACAGGTTCCAAAGAGATCAGAGTTGCAACAGTATTACTTATAAATTATATTACATCAATTATATTTACCAATCTATGAAGCCAAAGAGGATGGAAAGATATAGAATGTGAAGTAAACACATTCATACCAGAATGAGTAATGCTGGCAGGAGACACAGCTTTTTAACTTTAAAAACGTATAAAGTATTTAGCAAAAGTTACAGAAAACAGACCAAACAAGCAAGTTTATTTTGTTAGAAAATTCCACTTTGATACTGGAAGGCAGTATGCTCATGTCTCCGAGATGACTGCCTCCCCATCCAGCATTGATCCTGAGGGAAGGTATAGAATCACTGGAAAAAAGGAAAGAGTTGCACCCAGGTAACACTGCCTCCTGCCAGCAGCTGTAAATGCTCACTTTACTCACTTCCCTTCCCTCATTTCAGTTCCTTGCTCCCCACTAGTGTCCGCAGCAGAATTTCCCCTCAGGATCCTAAAGGAGGGGAGTGATGGTGGTGATGATGAGTTGGAGGGAAAGAGAATTCTAAGGAAGGGCCCAAAGGTCACCAATCTGCACTCATTTAACAGACAAAACCACTAGCGTTAGATGAAGGATTCTTGGCATCAACAGATATCAGATACTGGGGGGGGGGGGGTCCTATTGTAAGATAAAACTAAATTAAACTATGTAAGGATGTAAGACTTCTGGACAAGGCTCAGATGGTTCCCTCCAAATGCTCCAGTGTGCTGGATTAGGTGAAACTACTTGCCCCAATATAATATAGCAAACTATCAGAAGAGATCAACCAAAATTCAAGATCCACAGACCTCTAGGGTAGGCCATCTTCCACCAAGGCATGCTTAAGTGTCTCACTCCTCAATCGTCAACCAATTTAGAAGCACTCATACATCCCTGAATTCCTCATTTCACAGTCTTAGTAATGACAGAAGGATCCCTTGAACTGAAAGTGTCTAGGGGAATAACTCAACACCCTTTATTACATGACAGGTAAGTAAGAGAAAGACTTTAGGCTACCCTGACTATCCCTCCAAGAAATAGCTTTTGAAAGAAACTCCTGAAAAGTCAGACTGTTTTAAGTTCCAAAACCTAAAGAAGAATGCTTTGGTTCCATTATCTGAATTATTTGTCCTTTAATACATATTCTACATACACACTACAGATGTGTATATAGAGGGAGGACACAGTGAACCTAGGAGAAATTAAACCAGAGGGCAACCTTGTGGAAAAGGCCCCCAAATTCCAATCCAAGACCCACTTGACTCCCCTGCCCTGTACACTGTTCTTCCTGATTCTGAGTATACCTAACATCCTGTGGGGAGGTTCCAGGCTATCTTCCAGAGATCACTTTTTATGAAGGCCTGAAAGTATGATACAGATGAACATGGAGTAGAGGACAGAATATCTGTAAGGGGATAGGTTTATGCCAATCATTTTGAGTACTGTACAGGCAATGATAGCTATTGAAAAATCCTGAAGCACAGAGAATTATCTATGTGAATTATGGATGGAGGGGTGTGTGGCTGAGTGCAAATGACTATAAGCCACCTGGTTTCTCCACCTCTTCAGAGATTTAGGTCTGGAGACCGTAACTTTTCCTGCACATCACAGAAGGCTTATAGGAGACACAGGGGGTAAAGACCTAAGCTAGGTCCATGGGGTGGGTCCTGCTAAAGTGTTTACTCTATCCTGATAGCACTAAGGGCTCATTATTCAAATCCTAAGAAGAAATGGATTTCCTTTCCTAAGACTTATCTGGAAACTTTATGAAGACTGTGTCAGGTCCAAGATAAGGTGATGGATCCCAGGCATGATCTGGTCAGGTGTAAAGTAATTTATACAAAACTGGAAATAGAGTAATAAGGAGAAAGTCTGATGGGGTTCAAATCTCTTTTATATAGCTGAGGACACTAGGGCTCACAGAGATGAAGTGACTTACTCAAAGTCACTCAGCTGTTTTAAAGGAGTGGTTGGATTGGAATCCAGGTCTTCTGATTTCAATCCAATGCTTTTCCTGCTAACCATGCTACCTTTGGTGTTCACTAAATGTCCTTCAGTGATAGCTATGTGATATAAATATAGAGACCCAAGCATTATAGCATAGGTAGAAACACATGAAGTACCTGAAATACATGAAAAAAACAACTGCTTTTGGGTAAATCAGTGTTTTAGGAATTTTTGATTTCCTTTTATTACTTGAGACTAAGAGGCATTCTTCCTACAAATTTTGGTTAACTAAAAGTCTATTCTAATATTAACCCATGTGATGTAAACCTTTCCTGTAGGATGAGATAATTTCCTTAGAGTTTTAAGTATTCCATAGATAAGTCTGAGGCAGAATCTCAACTGTCTCTTACTCCCAGCAACATATAAATCCTCCTCGTCCTCAATTAGCCTATTTGCGAATCCTCTAAATGTAGTTAATGTGTAACCTGATTCAATTTACCTCTTCTTTGATGAAGTTTGTTTTCTACCAGGATGTGTAAGTTTGTTCAATTTTTAATGAGATTGAAGGAATTATGGGATTAGGGATCTATCTTCACTTTAACTTCTATGGACTAAGAGGAACATAACGAGACTACAATATGTACAATAATTATTTCTCTGTCAATGTGAAATACTTGTGCCTGCTCAATAAGAAGCCTTGTCAGAATCCTCATGATTGTTCAGATTTTCTCTGAGGCCTGAACCTATGTTCAAGAATAATGACAAAATCTAGGGTTTTGCCTCTACAATTTCTGCACTGTGGTAAATAGATATTTTGCACCAATTACTCACCACAAGAGGAGATATTTCTCCCTTAACACTAGAGATGGAAGTTCAAGAATAAAATGTAGCTCATGGGTACTGCTGTATATGACAATGAAGCATATTTACATCCAGAATAGATAGACTAGAAATATCTGTAAAAATGAGCAGAAAATAGAGGACCAGAAGCCACTTTCCAATGCAAATCATCCCTTTAAGAAACTAAATAGGACATTTTCCTTCCTTGAGGCAGAAATATGGAAGAGGAATGACTGACAACAGGTGTAGTGATTTTAGCTCTCTTAAATGATGATTATAGCAAGTTAAAATAACTCTTAAAGCACTTAATTGTGCAAATTAATTAACTAGAATCCTATTTACATTATTAAAGACTATCCACTCGTTGGAGAAAAAACTCTCTCATTCCTTACTGCTCAAAGAGGCCAGGGGAAAATGCAAATATTTGAATTTCACAGCTTAGATTTCCAAGTTCCAGTAAACTCAGGCTCAGCCAATACTTTCACTTGCTGACACCACTAATTGGGCATTTGATCTTAATTTTAAAAAGCAATTATTTTTCAAAATATAAGTGTGAACAAAATAAATTCACAAATTTAGTAATTGTTCATTATTCAATCAATGTTTTATTTTTTAGCCCTAACAAGGCAGTGGTTACTTGTGACAAGGGCCCAATAGGTAAAACTAAGGGGATAAAGCATCAGTCAGTTATTAATAAAGTCTTGCATTCACCCTTCTCTCCCCATTTAATTACACTGTCAATTTATATTGGGATATTGAAATCCTGATTATGAGTAATTAGGAAAAGATAGTTATAGAGATATTTTTGTCATCAGTGGAGGTAGGGCTAGTCTGCTTCCAAAGGGGGAAAAATCAGTTGCTATGGCAACAGGACAATCCTCATTGAATGTCAGTAGCTTTGTTGGGGATTTATTGTCATTTTTTAAAAACATGAAATATATCAAATAGCTCCAGTGGTATGGATGGCAATCCATTCATACCTGTTCATCCTGTGACTCTTATACTCAATCAAACCAAAAAAAATTTAATAGTTAACAAACAATAAGATCTCTAATTCCAAGAAATCTATCTTGCCCATCCTGACTGAAGATATCCTTCTGTGAACCATAATTCACGGCTTTGAAGTAGACACTAATACTTCGATGATGAATTGGAGGCTTAGTGAATGAAGCTGTTTTTTGGGGGGAATGGCTGTTTTATTAGTCTGCAGAACGGTTGAGCTTAACTGCCAAGATCTAAATCCACATGATTTCGCTATCACAAGCTCTTGTGGCTTTCTTTTAGGAAGCAGAGCAGAGCCTGCTCTGTAACAGTACACAAATGACCTGCGAGTACCTTGCCAATAGGAAGTGGGAAGGAAGAAAAGGTTTACTAATTCCATACTGAGAGAAAGAAAAAATTTAGGTTCCCTAAAGGCTAGAATGAAAGAGACTGAAATAGATCTGGAATAACTGGGTTAATAACAGTATTACTCAAGTTCAGCACTTGAAAAATGTTAACATGTATTTACTCAGTCAAGGATGACTCTTCATCCACTCAGCCCCCTTCAACCCCACTCCTCCAGTCTACTCACCTCTTATTTTGTAAAAGAAGAAACCAAGAGAAAAAAAGGTTTCTACCAAGAAACTATAATCGTATGAGTAGTAGCTGCGTATCACTGGATAGTCTTGATGTAATCACCCATCCTCCCTCATTTATTAGAACGTCAGATCATTGCGACTTCGTTGATATTGCGAGCTTCCTAAAATTGACTTCTTCCCTAGGATCTTAATCAGAATAAAAAAGGTGATGGCCTTCTTGTTAAGTTTAGGGACTCAGTCATCTTTCAGAAAACCCCAAAAGAAAACCAACCAACCAAACAGCAACAAAGACAGAAGGAGGAGTGAGATACCCCATGTGTATGTGAGCTGTGCAGGAGGATTCATAGGACACTGAATGAAATGCTACGGCATCCAGAAACAAACTACCAGCAAAATCTTATATTCCTGCCCTTGTATGGGGTGGGTGGATACCATTTAAGTACTACTTACACATAAGCAGAGGAGAGAAAATATAGGCAATCCTTAGATTGCCCTACATCTGCTGCTAAATGTGATTCTTAATTTCTTTAGGCTTCTGAAGAGCATCATTATAGAGAAGAAGAATTGTACACTTACTGCCTGGGTAAGCCACTTAAACTCCCAGGGCCCCAGTTTTTTTATCTGTGAAATGAGGGGGCTGAACTACATAGCTTCCAAAGTTCTTCCAAGCTCCCGATCTTTAATCCTATAGCAGAATAGACTAGATATTACTAAATTTTCTTCCAGCTCAAAGAATCTATGAAATCCAACATATGAGCATTAAGATTTAATGGGTGCATTCCCACCCTTAAATCATAGCACTCATGCAGACATGATTTAAAGGGATTCTGGGGGGCTAATTTTCAGGGCTCCGGGCGTGGGAGAGATGTACAACAAAAAATGAGGGAGGCGGCTTCTAAGGTACTGAAAGTAGCAATGGTGAAAACATTCCAATCAATCCCTGACCTTTTGGATTTGGTTTTCTTGGGAACTAGATCGCAGAACTGAAAGTCAAAAATTAGTAACAACTGAAAAGAGAAAAAAACCAAGTTTGTATAGTGCCAATTAAAGTGTAAGGGATAAGAAGAAGCAGCTAAACAGAAGGAAAGTGTTAGAACAGTTGGAATTATCACCAGGTAATCATAATGGGAGAGTCATGTGCTTCCTCTGTTAAAGAATTTGGAAGGGTCTGGGCAAATTCCACAGGTGAGAAACAAAGAGAGATTTTCCCCATAGACAGAGATCTGGGCTGGAAAACCATAACGAGTACCTGGTAAGATGGCATAGGATGGCAAATGTGACCCAAGGGCATTGAATAGGGTAGGGAGCCAAATAAAGGATCTGTATTAGCACATCCTAAACCCAACATCCTGGACCTCAATGCCTAAAAATGCTCAATCACTTTGATGTAAGGAGATTCCCAATACTAGATTGAGAACAGGAAGCATAAATGATGGTGTGAGGGGGAAGGATGCAGGTAATCCACAGCCTGCCCCTTAGATCTGCTCCCAAATTACTGGAATGAGTAGAATGAGATACTGAAAGCTAAGGCCTTCCAAAAAACTTCATATGGTGAGACTGGGTAATCAAAAAAAAAACAAAACTAAACTAAATTGGCTTGGACTGTTGACTTGATTTTCCTGGAAACAGAAGTATGAGGACATAGGTCCAAAGAATCCGAAAGCACTGTCCGTGCAGAAAGAAAACAGAAACATTTGTGGCAAATGGGAAGGAAAAAGGGGAACACTCAAAACTGGGGCCAGTTTGCTTAATGAGGTAGTTCCACCATTATCACTCTAGGTTTTAAAAGAAGGGCAGGGTCTTTTTGGTGATAAAAGAAACAGGTGCTCTTCTCCAGGATTCCCTCTTAGGCCCCAGTGGATGATGCTATGCTGAAATGTTACAGAAGATGCCAATGGGAAGGGCTCCCAGTACCGGAAAGGTCACAAACAAAGGACTTGGATAAATATAGAAGGGATGCTCTAACTATAGGGGTACTTCCCTTCACCCCAGCCCACTTCATTTTGGTGTTCATTTTGGAAAAGAGGTTGACAACCTCCCTGAGTCATTAGACTCCATGAAGATGAGGAACCCTTACGCTTGCTGAGGAATGGGCCCTGGTGACCCCTCAAGAATCACAAGCATGTTATACAGATGGGTCTTTAAGTATGTCACATGAGTATAAACAGAGTACTGCTATGTTCCAGAAAGTGAGGTCTTCAGTTTGCTCTCAGAACAGCACAGGATGGGGAGTTGGGCGCTTTAGTGATGGCAATAAAGGCAGGAGTGTATGTGTCTGCTTCTGAGTCTGGGGTTGGGAACGGAGACACTCCAACTACCTGGCCAAACAGGACAATGGGTGGGATGGCAGCACAAATCCTTCCTGGCATGACAATGGGCCCCAAAGAAAGAGCCTCTTCTCTTGATGGGATCCCAAAACCCCAACAATAAACCCATTCAAGGAAGACTCATTCACTCTAGATTTCCATATCCACAGGTCGGATATCTCCAGTTTTGTGTTCTTTCACCCACAGCTCCCTATCTTTAGCAGGATCCACTTTCCTCAGGAGTTGATCCACAGGTTCTACTGTCTAAAGAAGACAAAGAAGAAAGGATAGTCAGGTGTCAGGTATGAGGAGAAGAGTCTAGGGATCTAGGGAGCCAGGTGTAGTAAAAAGAGCACTGGGCCTGGAGTAGGGAAAGCAGGGCTCAAATCTAAGTTCTAGTGTATTTTAGCTGTGTGACTGAACAAACCACTTCCCTTCTCTGAATCAGTTTCATCACTTATAAAATAGGAATTACACCTACATTTGTTGCTGTGAAGTCATTTTCAGTCATGCTGGACTCTTCATGACTCCACTTAGGGTTTTCTTGGCAAAGATACTGGAGCAGTGTGCCATTTCCTTCTCTACCTCATTTTACAGATGAGGAAATGGAGGCAAAAAGGGTAAAGTTACTCACCTAGGGTCACACAGCTAGCAAGTGTCTAAGGCCAGATTTGAACTCAGAAAGACTCATCTTCCAGACTCCAGGTCCAGCACTCATCCATTATGTCACTTGGTTGCCCCTCAATACCTACACTGCCTACCTCATAAGAGTATTTGGGGGAAAATGCTTTGTAAAACTTTAGGTGTTACAGACATGCAAATTATTATTAAAATTCACTGAACCAGCTCTACCTCAAAACTGTTGCTCCCTAATAAAATGTTCTAAACTTCAAAGGAAATACTATTTTAAGGAATGGAAAGAAACACTGGAAAAATAGTCAGAAGGACTTCTCTGCACCAGTCCTGACTATCTTAGTGACCTTCAGCAAGCCACTTTTCCTCCCTAGGTTTCAGTTTCTTCCCTGAAATGAGGGCATTGGATTAGGTTCCTTCCACCTCTAACTTTCTGTGATTATATGAATATATGAATGCAGATGCCAAGATTTTAGGAAATGATATCAAAAAAATAAGGTCATGTTTGTCTTCCCTTTAGGCAGTAAGCCATGTTATATACTTCACCACAGTTCCCTACTTCACTGCCTCCTGCAAAGCCATATGCTTTTGGTGTTATAGGGTGTAGTTGGGCCCACCAATGTTAAATGATTCCTTCACCCTAAAATGTCTCTGGATGAAAGTGGTTATTAATTTCTTCTTAGATACTGAACCAAAAACTAACAACTTCTGTCCATCAGCTGTAGCTATCCAGCTATTAGTACGTTGATCATCTAATCTGTCCATGTCCAAAGTCCACCAATATCCTAATCTTTTGGTGGTTCAATTTTTCCAGTCTTCCAATCCCACTGAAAACCATATAAATATTAAATAAATTTTGGGGGACTTGATTGTCCTTGCAGAGTTGGGTGAATTGTCTTTGCAGCCTAGCTATGGAATTAAAATTTTCTTCTGACCAGTTCCATTAGACTGTAAGCTCCTTGAGAGCAGGGATTTTTTTTTTTTGCCTTTTGTTATACCCCCTGGCACATATTAGGCATCTAAAAAATGGTAGGTAACTGACTTATTAGCACAGTACTGTATCGAGTCTGGAGTTTGAGTTTCTAAAGTGATATCCAACAGGCTTGATGCTGGTCAGAAAGAAGCTCTCAGTCCTTTCAGGTGACAGACCACACAAAAAAAATCACTTTTTTCTAGGCTTGTTTTCTCATCTCTAAAATGAATATGACAATATTTGTATTATATGTCTCACTGGGCTGTGAGAAAAATGCTTTCTATTTTGTAAACCATTATAGAAGTGGAAGTGATTTCCAAATTCCCTATTATATAAGCAGAGAATGACTTCTGACAAAATTGAGTTGATTCTGCTTTTCACTAGATCATGGTCTTCCTTTGGGCCCTCAGTGCACTGATCCTGCTCCCAATCCTTGCTGTTACATGCTCCTATTTGCTAGGTCATAGAAATCCAAAGGTTAGGAACTCACACTTTGGTTGAACATGTCTGTCTCATGCCGCAGCTGTGTATATTGGCAAAGATGTTGCCGAATCATCTCTACCCGTTCCACCTCCAGTCTTTCAAGTTCCTGCAGGGAAAGAAAATCTCTGGTGTCTCTCAGCATTTTTCTCTGTATCTTAAAGTCATTTCAATAGAGTCTGGTCTCAGTATTAGTCCCAGAACACTAAATATTAGGAATTATTTACCAAATTCTTGAACCTAACCAGATTCTCCTGAGCTCTTGGATTCAAGAATTTTTGATAGATTATCATCTTTTTGGCCTGTTCTGATGCTACATGGCTGAGAAGGAAATTAAGTCCCCAGTCTCCTAATCCATCAACCCTGTTCTAGCCTTACTTTTCTTTCTTCACAGTCTTAACCCTAGAGTTGATCATTTCATTATTCTTTACTTCCTTGTCCCTTTGGGTCACTCACACTTGCCAATCTGCAATTCTGGATTTCTTCTGTCACCTGCATTTTCCACTTGGACAACCAAGTTATTGATTGCCACTGGAGAAAGTCACAACACTACATGGCCTCGATCTACCACAAATTCATGTTATCTAATCTCATGGCAAAATTGCATTCCTCCTTGATTGACTGTCCAGGAGCTTACTGCACCAGTCGTACTGATTCTCTTTCTTCCCAATCTCTCAGTAGCTATTGCTGCTTTTTCCTCCTGCTACTAAGGAAACATGCTGAGGTCCCTTCCATCCTTAAAAATCCTTTACTTGACTATCACCTCAAGTTGTTGTATAAGTTCTCTTTCCTTTTACTGCCAAACTCATAGAAAAAATCTTCTACATTTGCTGTTTCTACATCCTCAACACGTTTCTTGAATTTTCACAATCTGGCTTTAGCCCTACCATTCCATTAAAACTGCTGTCTCCAAAATGATCTACCACTGGTCTCTTAACTCATCAGTAAACTGTCTTTTTTTAGTTTCATTCTTTTTGCCTTTTGATAGGGCTAACCACCCATCTTTCTGGATACTTTCCACTTCTTTGGCTTCCATCATACTGCTCTTTTCCTCTTCTGATCCTTCATAGGCTTATTAGTGTGGATGTTTCTTTCTGTCTCTCTCTCTCTGTCTATTTTTCTCTCTGTCTGTCTGTCTCTCTCCTTCCTGGGAGATTTCATAAACTTCCATAAGCAATTCTCATATCCTTCCCATTACTCTCCACTTATTATCACTACCTCACTTAGAGCTCTCATCATAATATTATTCTCTACTTAGTATAATAAGCGAATTGGTTTCCCTGCTTCCATTCTCTTCCATCCTCTCTAATCCACCTTCCACACTGCTATGAAAGTAATCTTCCTAAAGCACTGGGCTGATCATGCTAAAAAACCTTCATGACTCTCCAGTACAAACATAGAGCCTGGCATTTCAGATCCTGCACAATCTGGCTTTCGTAACATTCCCTTTCTATGTTCCAGTCAAAACTTTCCTATTGGATAGTCTCTTAACTTTATCTTCCCCTCCAAGTATTTACACAAACCTATACCTGGTCTCCTCTACCTTCCAGAATCCTTTTAAGGCAGAGAAGCATATGCTTAGGAACTGGAAGGTTATCTCAGTGGTCACCTCTCTAAGACCCTCATTTTTCAGATGAGGAAATTAGACTCAGAAAGGACTTGCCCAATGTAGTAAATGGAAGATTCGAACCCAAGTAAATGGAAGATTTGAACCCAAATCCTCTGACATTATAGTCTTCAAGGTTAACTAAAATGCCAATTCCTCCATGATGTCCTCCCTATTGCTTCAGTAACTTATGCTTTCTCCCTCTTCAATTTCCCTTGCACAATACTTAATTTGTGTACATCGCACATATTCCCAGAAAAACGTAAACAGGATAGGCTCTGTTTCATTTTTGTCTCTGCCCAGTATGATGCCTTACACACAAGAGGTAGTTAAACATATTTTTCAAAATGAACTTAATTGAAGCAGGACTCAAAAGCTACAGTTTGTATTAGAGAATGGTTGGATTGTGAGAGATCCCTGGGGAAGCCTGACTTGAGGGTAGCTCCTTGTTTTGGGAATGTAGGGGGGTTGTATGATCAGAATTCATGCTGCTCAGTGCACAACTAGGGCATTACCAAAGTGATTAACTGAAGGGGTGGGGAAAGGGAGGTGGGGGGGAACTAATTAGGAGATTAACTGGGGAAAACTAGGCCATTATCCCAGGTGGAGGCCTCTAATCTCCTCTGGCTGGCTGACACTTTGAGAGGAAAGGACAGCTGGGTTAATAATGGGCAATTTTTACAAGGTGTGACTATGAGAGCTCAGCACCATAAAACATGTCCTTTCAAAGTGATGACATTAAATCCACTCCACTGTGCCCACACTTGGAAAGTAGATAGCTAAGTGCTAGCCTCTGGCCAGAAAGAAATCAGTAAAACATGGGGATAATGGGTAGGGGGAACTGTACCCCCAGGATGGTCAAAACTGCTCTAAATAGTATGAGTCCTTTTTAGCAGGGAGGGGTTATGGTGTTTCATATTATACAGCTGTTAAGGTTGGAAATTCTCTGAGGGAACAACTGTTTCTATACTTGCTTTCTTGTTCCTAAAAGACCCCTTTCCATCCTTGGAGTTAAGGTCTACCAGATCCGTCCCTTTATCTCTACTGGGCACCACAAGAATATGGCACATAGATGTACTCTCCCTACTTGGGTCTAGGGGCAGTCACTTTCCCCATTAAATAAGTTCTGCATTATGCCAAGACCCAGAACTGCCATGAGGCAGCCTGGGTCTTACTCCTCTGAGTACAGAAGGGAAGTGTTGTGTAGTTTAGCCAGTCACTAAGGAAAAGAGGAAGTGGGGAAAGAATCCTTAAAAAGAAAAAAAATATTATAAGTTTTAAAGACATGTATAATCATGTTATCAGGTGGTTTTATTTAGCTATTTTAGAGGAATCTACTTCACTAGGAGAGAGGTTGTTTGGGTATTTGAGGAAAATCACCTATTGTGTCAGAACAAAAATCTCTCAATAAATAAAAAATAAGGACTTAGTGGAAAAAAACCAACACTGGGTTTAAAGTCAGAAGATCCAAGTTCTATTGCTGGCTCTGTTTCTCATAACTTGTGACCTTGGACAAGTCTCTGAGCCTCAATTTCTCATCTGAAAAAAGTAAGGCCCCCTTTCAGTTTTAAATCTTATGCTCATTTGGTACTAAAAGATTCACAGATTTGCAAAATTTATCTTAGGTTGATGGCTCAATTAGGTGATTCTATGGGAAAATGAAAAACGACCTTACATGTAGGTCTACTGCTTGGATTCTATGATAACAGATGAAGTTCTAGTTGGCAGGAGTCAGGCCTCCTGGCCCTCCTCCATCCCCCTTACTATTCTGCTAAGAACCCCCCTGACCTCAAATGGGATGGAGCCTGTAGCACAGGCAGTACATTCCACCCATCCCTTGAAGGCAGTTTGAAGGGTAGTCATAGATTCATACCAAGGTGGTTGTTACCATCTCTTCAAACCATTTAGACTGGGCCTGATTATAGAGATCCACACAGCGCATCAGATCATCTCCTGAAAATACAGAAGGAACTAAGTTATTTTCCCTCCATGGCCCTAAACACACTTATTTCCCCTACCTTCATGGCAATCTTTTCTCTTCTATCCATAGTCATATAGATGGGGGGGGGGGGGTGCGGCTCAGGGTGCTGACAGGGAACTGTTGAGGTCAGTGATAGATGTTGGTGCATAGCAATAAATATTAAGGATAAATTTACTATAACTTAACATAAATCCCTCATTAAATGAACTTCTTCAACAATCCCCAAGGCCTACCAATCTTGATCAGTTGTTCAATAATTAGTCCTTAGCCCATTTAGGTAAATTGCTCCTTGGCTCATTTGGGTAAAATACCATGTTAATGTGACTAAAGTGACAATCTCAGACTAGCTTTGCTGTGTTCCCTCATCACAGGCTATTCCACTTATCACAAAGGGGACTGGGTGGAAGAGTATGCCTAGACCAATTTCCATTACCAGGAAACTCAAGGAGTAGATTTCTTAAGGGTGGGTTACTTTAAATCCTATTTATAATACGGTAGAAAGAAAACTGAATCTAGAGATCTGGATTTGATCCTTGGCTCTGTTATTGATTACCTGTGTGACTATATATAAGTCATTCAATATATCTAAGCTTCACTTTCCTCATTTGCATATTGAGAATGTTCCCACTTCAAAATCCAGTGATCCTAAAAATATAATATTGTGATTCCTGAAGTTTCTAGGACATGTGTGGTACTATGGAATGGTGCCCTGAAGGACATAGAGCTAGACCCTATTGGAAAAAAGGGAGAATGAAATTTATTGAAGACTCAGATCTCCTCAGTTCTACTCATTTTGACAACTCATTAAAGCAAATATCATTAATTGGCAACTGGTGGCACATCACTGTAGCTGCCCAGGGCTAGTGAACAGAAATTTTAGAGAGGGCCTTGAGGATCAATTAGTCCAACTCTCTCATTTTGCAGATCATAGATTTAGACCTCTGAAAAACGTCTTGGAGATCATCTAGTTCAGAAAATTGGGCCAGAGTGGTTGTGACTTGCCCAAAGATAGAACAAAATAAGGGGCAAAATTGGGATTTGAACACAGATCTTGACTCAGTCCATAGGTGCTTGTTGGCTGCAGTGGTTTCTTTTGTCTCCATTATGGCAACTGCTTTAAACTCCCATAAAAAATGGTAGTCTATCTCTGCCAATGTCTGTTTCATTTCATTCATTTGTTTGATTTTATTTTGGGGGGTGGGAAGAACCATCAATAAGTCAAGCTGATGCTACTGGGTCAAACTGGCTGTTTTCTTTGCAATTTTATCCTTTCTACTAATTTGGCATTGGTTTTGATTTTTGTGCTAACACTAATGGTGTAACTGCACTTAGATAATTCTAAAACTACTTTCACAAGTGGTGATAGTTTCCTTTTATTTTCACATGGTCATTTTAATTTTAGGAAGGTGAGATCCAGAGAGAGTACTTGCACAAGGTTACACACATTAGGATGGTTAGAAAGTGTTAGGATGGAAATCAGGGTCCTCTGACAAGGAATTCACTGCTCTTCTCATCACATCACATTTCTTTATCTTGTAATTGGTGGCATTTTATCCATTTTATCCCAGTCTTTAATATTACTGAATTTGGGAGTCATAAAACAACAGTTCCATCACACTTTTTATAAACCAACCTTTCCAAAAAGTCAGTCTGGTCCTCCATCCTCATGTCTTTCGAAAGGACCGAAGGGATTCTGTACTTCTGGGAATTAGCTAACTTTCCTCACTGGGGGGCAGTAGAGACTTCATTTGAAGTACTAGAGAAAATCAGGTCGGGGTAAAGGCTGCTTTTCACAGATGCGTCTGGTCTCAGGAATTGTAATATAAAGC
The DNA here is from genome assembly GCF_028372415.1 of Notamacropus eugenii. Classification (NCBI taxonomy): domain Eukaryota; kingdom Metazoa; phylum Chordata; class Mammalia; order Diprotodontia; family Macropodidae; genus Notamacropus; species Notamacropus eugenii. Next base: position 317,117,328 of record NC_092873.1, on the reverse strand, counting down.
CAAACCAATACTTGCTTAATTCAAGGCATCTAACTTGAGCCTTAGGATACACATATTCACATTTCTTCAAATTTACACTATTTGAAGTGATAATTATGTAAAATATGGTAATTGATTCCACCCCAAAGGAAATACGCAGTGTGAATTCAAAGAGGTGACCACATTATTCACACTAATGTGAATCTAGCTGGAGTTAGGTCTGGGAGGTGGCCCCTTCAGTCTGGCTGCGAATATCTCCCGATGGGGAGGATAGTGGAGGGAGGAAATCTCCCTGGGTCCTATTCCCTAATCCAGATGGCAAATTTGCAAAAATCCAATCTTGTCAAGGAAATGAGGAGGTGTCTGTCCAAGATTCTCCTTTTCTTGGCTGCCTACATTCTTGCCGGCAGCTTTCCTCATCAGAGAACTCCCCAACTCCCTTTTACACTAGCAACACCAATCTGAAGTTTGATCTATAGAGACAACCTTATTCTGAAGCATCAGGTATCCTTAGAATAGTACTGCAGAACGGAGACAAGAGGGTGAGGTGTTCTGGGAGGTAAGTATTAAGTTTCCTTTGGTCTCTCCATTTTATCCCCTTCCTGCTCCTATTCTCTCATTCCAGTCCTCTCATTTCAGGGACTTAATCCATTTACCCATCAAAGCTGATCAGAATCTCCAAAACATGTAGAGAAGAGTAGGGAAAAATACAACTTTTTACCCAAATGAAGATATGATTCTTAACACATAGCAAGCCTTGGGAACTCACCAGCCTGTGTAGACTTCCGCCTGGCCTTCTTAATGTCCTCTTCAGTTTTGTTGCTAAGTTTGATTTCTAACTGCTGGGTTTTCATCTCCAGGTCTTTCTGCCTCTCTGTAAGGGCCTTCCGTGCCTTAGACCAAACAAAACAGAAAGGGAAAGCTGAAGGAAGACCTTAAAAGCTCACATAGTCCAGCCCTCTTTTCAGGCAGGTAAGTTGTATTCCCCATTTTACAGATGAAGCAACAGGGCAGCAGAGAAGTTAGGTGATATTCCCAAGATTACATAGCTACACAGAGCAACTAACAGAGAGACACCAGGTCCAGATGTCCAGTTTAAATTCTCTTTCCATTTCACCATTCTACGAAGTCTACTGGACACACCTAACATTCCCTTCTGCTTGGACCTGCATGCCAAGAATAATATAATAGAGTAGTAGGTGGTTGGCAGAATTAGGGATCATGTGTTCAGAAATAAATGTTACTCTAGATTCTAATTCCAAATCTGTCACTGACTTGCTTCTTGGCCTTTCCCATCTACTCCATAACTCAGTGTGATAATGATGGTAATAATAATAGCTGATATTTAGATAGTGCTTACTGTATGCCAGGCACTATGCTAAGCTCTATACAATTATCTCATTTGATCCTCACAACAACCCTGGGACTTAGGTGCTATTCTCAGCTCCATTTTACAGATGAGGAAACTGAGTCAAGTGACTTGCCCTGAGTCATATAAGGTGAGATTTAAACTGAGGTCTTTTTAACTCCAGGACTAGTGTTCTCCCCAGGGTGCCATCTAATTGCCCCTCAGAAAACAAATTATTCAGAAAAAAATTCCTTGTTTGCTGGGAAAATTGGAAAGCAGTCTGGCAGAAATTAGACTTTTACTTATATCTTATGCCCCATTCCACAATAAATTCAAAATAGATATATAACCTTAATATTAAAGATCACACCATTAAAAAATAGAAGATATGAAGATGGTATCTTCTCTCCTGGTGTTAGTGTTCTCACTTATAAAATGACGGGGCTGGACTAAGTGAGTGCTGATATCCCTTCTAGTTCTGATATTTTATGGTTGCATGATTCCTTCCATTGTATAACTCAGGAAGTCCATTCTAAGTGGGGGCACAAGTCTGGGATGCAACTGAAGCCTCTTCCAGGACCACCCTCCCTTTACTATTTTGCCTTTACTTGTTATGTTGGCTATTGCTGCTTGCCCAACTTTTCGCTCTGTTGCCAAGTTACCTTCTATCACCCCTAACATCATCAAATCTACCTTCTTCAATCACCACAACTTTCAGGGGAAAAAGGTGTGTTTATAGGAAAAATTATCTGAGTCTATCTTTCCCAACTATGTCCAAAAGAACAAGTCCATTTCCACTGCTAGGAAAACAATTTAAAGCATATGCCTTACTAATGGGAGAAGGACAAGGGAAGCAAGAGCTAGAAGGGATAGCATAATCCTATACTGGATTTTGGGTCAGAGGACCTGAGTTTAATTCTCTCACTGCAATTGCTTACAATCTGTAAGATCCTGGACAAGTCAATTTAACATGCCAAGTGTTCAATAAATATTGTTGAATGAGAATAGGAGATGCTTGGGAGAGAATTGATCTAGCCTACTACTATTGGTTATGGATTGGGGTATATCAAGAATCACCGCACTTCACCATCATTGTGGGACTCTGGGAGCCTTGTCTGCATGACTTCAACACAGGCAGTTATTCTTAGGTTTCTCTATCCACCATTTATAATGTTTGCCAGGCAGGTGATCCTCCCCCTGCTCTGGGACAGCCTACCTTCTCCACTGAAGCATATCGGCTAGCCAGCTGTTTCCGCAGATCAGCAATATGATGGTCACACTTCTTCATGTCTTTCTTGAAATTTTCACGGAAATTCATCAGGGGTTTTTCTACTTCACTGTGGAGCTGGTAGGAGGAAAACAGTGAGAAGGGGAGAGGTTCAGTGCTCCAGGGTAACAGCCATTAACACTGATTAGGAGAAACCATAAAGAGAAATTGTCCTAGGCTCTAGTTCCAGTGTGATGTAGTAAAAAGAGTACTGGACTTGAAGTCTGGAGACCTAAGTTTGAATCCTAGCATTCAACACTTACTGGCAATGACCTTAGAGACTAAAAGCAAGATTCTTACCTAGTCTGAGCCTCAGTTTGCTCATCTGTAAAATGGGGATAATATTTATAAACCTATATTACAAAGGTAGATGTCAGGAATGTACACTAGGCGTCTTACCCATTCATTCTCAAGGGTTTTAACTTGAATTGGAATGGGAAGAGAAAAAGCTGTTCAGGTAAGTATACCAAATTAGATACCATGGAGAGCAACTGTAATATAGGAAGAGTGCCCAGAAATTCATGAGAGAGAAAATCCAAGGAAGGAGACAAGAATAAAACCCATGACATCATATGCCAGTATGAATCATCCTCCACTCAACTGCCTGAAATTCTCCATGCTTTATTTTTTGCTCTCTTTCAAGAGATACATAAAAAACAGAAAACATGGTCTTGGAGCAGATCAAAGCTATAGGAAGAAGGTTCTAAGATTCACAGTCAGAGAACTGAGCCCAGTTAACATCATTTGGGCAAGCATTTAATTAAAAGCTTGAAATAAAAGCTCCCTGAAGCAGGGAGCACATCCAGCTTTGGAATCCTGAAGAAAAAAGGGAACTGGGGTCCCACTTTGGGGAAGAGAAGAGCTAAACTGGTGGTAGTAGGGGTTGTTAGGGTGAGTTAATGGAGGGAGTGGTGGGAGAGAAGACATGATATTTGTCTTTGATGATTTAAAGAGTTGTTAGGTTCTTCTTGGCCTCAGAGAGAGAACTAGGAACAATGGGTAGAAAATATGAGAGGTCAATTTTAGCTCTAGATAAGGAAATACTTTCTAATAATTGGAGTGGTCTGAGCATGGAATGCATTGCTTTAAGGAATAATGACTTCCTCTCCAAAGGACTTAAACCAGATTACAATTCATGGAGGATGTTGTAGAGGAAGGTTAGCTCAAGTATAAAGAACCAAGCCTGAATTGGAGAGTCAAACAGTTTCTAATTCTAAGGAAAGTCCAGTGTGAGTTTAAAAGTGTTTTCTACTTAGCCCTAAGAAGGAAAACCAGAATTATGATAAACAATGATTAATAGCAATTGAAGTTTGGGGCAAGAAAGTACTTCAACCATATCAAATTGTTTGTATGTCCTATGTTTTATTTTGACTATTAGCAACACAAAAGTAGTGAGAACTAACTAGTAATTTATACTTTCCTATTAATATAAATTATCTCTTAATAGAAAAAATTCATATACTGGATCATGAGCTAAACATTGTGAGGTGTTTGCATTTTCTTAAAACCTTTTTCTGTATGATATTTTGACTTTAGTTTAAAAAAGAAACGTAGTGACTAGGGCTAACTAATGATAGTTTTTCCTTTTAAAAAAAAGTTATATTTTTAGAGAGGGGCAACTAGGTGGTACAATAGGTAGAGTACCAGTGCAGGAGTCAGGAGGACCTGGGTTCAAATCTCACCTGAGACACTTGACACTCACTAGCTGTGTGACCTTGGGCAAGTCACTCAACCTCAACTGCCTCATCCTGGGTCATCTCCAGTCACCCTGATGAATATCTGATCATTGGATTCAGATGGCTCTGGAGGAGAAGTGAGGCTGGTGACCTGCACAGCCCTTCCTCACTCAAAACAAAGTCAAGTGCAAGTCATGTCATCATTTCGCTGATGGCATGGTCTTCTTTGGCAAAAGAAAGATGAACACACACACACACACACATATTTTTAGGGAAAAAAATATAACTGACTGGATCATGCACTCTTTCTATTTATCATAATTATCCACACTTTTGGTTGGCCTATTTTCAGGGTCCAATATTAAGAGGCACAATCCAGGAGGAATCAATCAACTTCTAGAGCAGAAGACTTTAACTTTTGCCTATGGACTCCTCTGAATAATTTTTTATAAATCTGTAATGGAAGGAAATGCTAGATTTCAGTTGTCAAATAGTGAAAATAAAGATGCTTTTTTTTCTTTCCAAGTTCAGGGACATCTTGAAATCTTTCCAAGGATCTTAGGTTAAGAACCCCTATTCTATAGGACCGTTTTTCATAAAGTCACAGTAACATAGCATATTAGAGCTGGCAGAGGAAATTTTGTCAGCATCTTCCATTTGCCCTTTACATTCTACATTTTTTTCATAACTTGCTGTATCTCCCCTTTTAGACTGAAACCTCCTTTCAGGTGATGGATTATGTCATTTTCTCTTTTACCTCTGACTCCCTGGCACAGGGTCTGGCATATAGTAAGTGCTTAATCCAGTTCAATTCATTAAATATTTGTGAAATTGACACCAGAAGAACGTAACTCTCCAATGCTGAACCCTTTTTATCTGACAGGTATGTGATACAGCAAAGAGTCTCCAGTCATAGAGTTTTACTTACTGGAACGAGTTTCCCATTTAAAATAAAAACCCTACAGGGAAGGTTGATATAGGACAGATTTAAAGATAGGAGACCTTAAAATCATCGAATCCAATGCCCTCATTTTAGAGATAAGGAGACTGAAGCCCAGGGAGGTGATTTGCTCAACATCACACAGGTGGTAAATTTCAGGGACACCATTTGAACTCAGGTTCTCTGGTAACATAGTTCTTTCCATTGTACCACAGCTGCTTCCCTTATAGGCTGAGACTATAAATCATTCACATATCACTGCTAATTATTTTCATCTCAGATATATTTCCCTCCTAACACCTACCTGAGCTTAGTCTGAAAGAGAGTCTAGGCCAGGGATGAGGAATTTGCAGCCTCCTGGTCACATGTGGCCTTCTAAGTCCTTGGGTGCAGCCTTTTGACTGAGTTCAAGTTTGATAGAACAAAGCTTTTCATTAAGGGGATTCATTCTGTGAAGCCAAAGGGCCACACTTGAGGACTTAGAGGGCCACTTGTGACCTCAAGGTAGCAGATTCCTCTCCCCTGGTCTAGGCACTTTAACCGAGGACTAAAAAGGAGAAGAATTTTGTAGCAGTGGGTAATATAGGCCACAGAAAGTTCCCTAAGTGGTGGAAGTGGATCAAGGGAGCATTGAACAGTCAGAAGGCAGCATGAGTGAACCAGGCATCTGAGGAATTGGGTCTAGAAATCCTAAATGACAGAATAAACTCCATGCGAGATATGCAGAAAGGTGCCACAGACAAACTTGATAGTATAATATGATAGTATCATACACTTCTCGTAGAATCTAAACCTGAAAGAGACCTTAGAAACAATTTAGTGGCTCAGAGGTAAGTATCAGAGCCTATACTCAAACCTAGGTCTCCTTGATTCTAAGTTCAGAGCTCTTTCTTACAGCTTCACCAGGTGAAAATTTTCTCTTGGGGAAAATGCCATCTGAGGTACAGCTAATGCCTGATCTATCCTGTGAAAAAGTGGGAACTACAAAACATCCCTTTAATTATCAAGGAGATGCTACACCTTAGTCCTTTTGGGATATACCTAGGGAAGGGAGAGGAACCCTTTGTTACCCCACTGAGATGTATGTATCTGACATGATGGGATGTGGAAAGGAAGGTCACCTTGGAAGAAAACTTGAGATGGACTTCAGCCTCATCAGCCAGACTTTTCTTTACCTGGGCCCAGGCTTCTCCTAGGGAACTGTAAAAACAAACAAAGAAACAAATAGCAGGGTTGGGCCTGGAAGAAAATTGCAATATTCTCATGTCCCCCATAGGGACAAGGCTAATCTCAGAGATGCAGAAATAGAAGGCTTGGAAAGCCATGACTCAGAAGCCACGTAAACTATAGTACAGGAAATATACATACACTAGAGGGCACAGAAAATGTCCAAAGTTTCACTGGGGCTGAAGGAGAAGAACAGGGAGGTGGTCAAATAGACAGACAAATAAGGAAGTACTTGGGAACTCAATCAGCACAGAGTGGACGCAATAAAGGAAAATGGTAGAACAAGGAAAGGACCTTGACCAGTTTTTATCCTCAGGTATTTTACAATCTTTTTGCTCTGGAGGGAACTAATTCAGGGTAATCCTAGAATGGGATGCTTTAGAGTCGATTTACAAGAAACCCCATTTCTTTATTTTATAGTTAAACTTGGTTGATTGCTTTTTGCTTTTGTTTTGGAAGGAGAGAATGCTGTTCCTTTCTTTTATTTTACATACTAGATTCACTTCTAAGTGACTTTTTGGCCATTTTAACAAATCAGACTTACCCTCAAAGACTGAATACCTGGAACCGCTAATGATTTAAAAGATCATGCTGCCAAAGCTGGTAATTGGGGAAAATCACCAAATAGGAATTCTAGAAACTACAGCATGGTTGGATTAAATGTTGGATTAAATGGATTAAATCACTCCTGAAGTGACTACTTTCAGCGGAACAATAACAACAATAAGCTTTTATACAGGGCAAAGTGCAAATATTATTTTATTCTATTCTCATGACAACCCTGGAAAGTAAGTACTATTATTATCCCCATTTTCAAGATCAGGAAACTGAGGCTGAGAGAGGTTAAGTAATTTGGACAGGGTCACACAGCCAGTAAGTGTCTAACGTTGGATTTGAACTTATCTTCCTAACTCAAGGTTCAATATCATCTAGCTGCCTAAATTAGATTCATTTGAAGGAGTTAAAAAAATTCTGTTTGTCATATTACTTTGAAGTTACATCTCAACAGTAGAAGGAGGAGGATCAGGTGAGTCTAATCCCTAGTTCTGAGCACTCAAGTACCACATAAAATATTTGACAAGGACATATGGTATAAATTATTCTAAAAGGGGACTGGCCGAGAACAGCCCTTATGGATGTGACATAACTGTTAAGTGCATTTCAGAGTATACGTAGCCATGACTTCATCTGGTCTACTAAGCACACGAAGAAGAAAGATGGACTTTTTACTGGCTGTTGAGTGGTAGCACACAAAAAGACTCCTTGAGGCAACTTAGTGCTTTTTCACTTCTCTGGTAGTAGGCAAGAAGGAAAAGCTGCCTAGGAACCCTCATCAGATAGGAGAAGGGCCACAGGCTCTCTTACCAACAGATGAGTTGTCCTTCAAAGAAGTCTTTTGTAGTATCTCCTACCTCCACTCAGCTCTTCACCACATGGTTCCATCTCTTTACCACATGGTTAAAGAGCAGGAAAAAAGTCATACCTACACATACTCTGAAACGCACATGGAGACTCCATCATCCATAAGGGGTAGGCTTGGCCAGTGCCCTGTTACACAGTTATGCTAAGCTTCTCCTGGATCCTTCATTATCTCTAAGAATTTGAATTCAGTCAAAGGGCCATACTTGAGAACTTAGCAGGCTATATGTGACCTCAAGGCTGCAGGTTCCCCACCCCTGGTCCAGGCACTTTAACAAAAGGACTAGAAAGGAGGAGAATTTTGTAGCAGAGGGTAATACAGACCACAGAAAGGTCCTAAAGTGATGGAGGTGGATCAAGGGAGCACTGAACAGCCAGAAGGCAGCATGAGGGAACCAGGCTCCTGAGGAGTTGGGTCTAGAAATCCTAAATGACAAAATAAACTCTGTTCCTGTTTGTCCCATCTGAGACATGCAGAAGGGTGCCGCAGGCAAACTTGATGGTATAATATGATAGTATCATACACTTTTCATAGACTCTAAACCTGAAAGAGACCTTAGAAACAATTTAGTGAGCTCAACGGTAAGTATCAGAGCCTATTCAAACCCAGGTTTGTTCATTTTCAATTTCAAAGAGGACCAATCGCATTTTAGGGTGATGTCCTGACTTGCACATGAACTGTATTTAAGTGAGGTGGAATTGCAAAAAGTCATCAGCCTCACTTTCTCTTCCAGAGTCACTGAAGTCCACTGGGAAGGCAAAATTCAGGACAACTGGAGATGGCCCAGGATACAGTAGATGAGCTTGGCATCAAAGATGTCAAGCTCTAGGTTCTCCACAGCACCACTGGCACAAATTGTTCTCATTTCCCCATTCTGCCTGAGGGGAAGTCTTCATGTGCTTGAGGTAGACATCCCCTTAACTCAGTGACAAGTTTGAGGCCTGTCAGTTACCCTAAACCTGGCTTAACTCATCTGCTGAGATGGTTTTTACCAGCACATATTATAGCTTCTTTGAGCCACAGGTGACAGGTGGACACCAAAGGCAGGTAAGCATCCCTGAAAAAGGCTCAGTAAGCCATCACACCAGAAGTGCTATTCCTCTCTGAACACCCCATACACCATTTACTAAATAGGATGTTTGTCTATTGTTAGAATATATGTCTAGTGGCCATAACTTGTATTTGAAAAACTAGCTTTTGGTAGTTACTCAATGGGAATGAATTATGTTGAAAAAGTTCCTTGATATTTTACTTACTACTTCTGTGTTTTCTATTTTGCGTCACCATTTATAAACAATGAATTTCATTGACATGAAATCCTTACTGCCTTGCTCCATGCTTCCTAAACCTCTTACCTTAAACCAAATCCATAAATCTATACTAAACATTAAGTTGGTTTAATTCATATCTGTCATAAGAACAGAGTTAGAGGAAATCTCAGAGGCCATCTATTCTAACCTATACCCAATTTAGAATCACCTTTACAAGATCCCCACCCAATGGTCATCCAGTCATTGTTCTGAAGGCTACTGGTGAAGGAGAAACACACGACATTCCCAGGAAGACCATTTTACTTTTGCATAGCTCTCCTTGTGAGGAAGTTGTTTTTTTCTCACATAATCAAATTTGCCTTGAAACTTTTATACATTGCTATTAGTTCTACTTCCTGTGGTCAAGTAGAATAAATCCAATCCCTCTTCTACAAGAGACAGCTTTTGTGTTCCCTTCTCTCTCTTCTTGAAACATCTCTAATTCTTTCAATGAGACTCAACTTTATAGGCCATTCATTTTCCAGGTTACTTTAATTTGTAAACTAACGAATGACTTACTAAGGCAGCCTCCAACCCAGAGCAGACTGCTATGAATATTTTAGTACACAAATATTAAATTATAAAATAGTAAAATAATAGTATTTTAGTTCCTTTACCTCTTTAATTTAGTTGTTTATTTATATCTTTTTTGGGCATATACCTCTAGTGACATCACTAGGTGAAACAATATAGTTAGTTTACTGACTTTTTAAGGTATAGTTCCAAATTGCTTTCCAGGATGGCTGGATTATATAATAGTTTTACTAACAACACATTAGTGTGTCTGTCCTTCTGTAGCTCCTCCTATAATTTTCATATTCCTTTCTTTAAAAAAAAATCATCTCGGTCAATTGATAAGTGGACCTCAAGCATTTTACTTTGCATTTTTCTTATTCTTAGTTATATGAAGTATTCCTGTGGTTGTTGATAGTTTAGATTTCTTCCTATAAAAACTCTCTGTCTCTATCCTTCAAACATTTATTTATTGAGTAATGACTTATTTGAATCAGTTCCCTATATAGCTTGGATATCAGAACTTAATCTGAGAAACTGCTACAAAGATTTTTCCTCTAGCTAACCACTGCCCTTCTAATTTTAACTGTGTTGATTTTATTTGAGCAAATTTTAAAATTTCCAAACTTATTCATTTTCTGTTCTGTGATCCTCTTTATCTTTTCTTTAGTCAAGAACTAATCCCTTATCCATAATTGTGAAAAGCATCTCCTTTCTTTTTCCTCTAACTTGTTTATGATTTGAATTTTTATGTCTAAGTCCTATATCCATTTGGAGCTCACTTTCATAAATGGTGTAAGGAGTTGGTCTAAACTCAGTTTCTCCAGGTTGCTTTCCAGTTTGTCAACAGTTTTGTTTTTTTTTTTTTCTGAATAGTGAGTCCCTTACCCCTGTAGCCGAAGTGTTGAGATTATCAAACATTACATTACTATGTTCTCCTGCTTCTGTACTTTGGGCTCCTAATTTACCCAACTGTTCAATTTTAAAATTTCTTAATCGTTATCAAATTGTTTTTTTATGACTGCTGCTTTGTAGCGTAGTAGTTTGACATCTGTTACTGCTAAGCCCTCCTCTTTCTTACTTTCTTTTATTATTTCCCTTTAGAATTTTGTTTTTGTTCCTTCATATGAATTGCTAATATTTTTTCTAGCTCCCTAAAAATCATCCTTTGGTATTTTGACTGACATGATGCTGAAAAAATAAATTAATACAAGTATTGGTACTTTTATGATGCTGACATATCCCAACCATGAGCAATTACAATCTACCCAATTATTGAAATCTGTCTGTTTCTATAAAGTGTTATGTCGTTGTATTCATATAGTTGTTGTGTGGACTGTCAAATATTTAGTGAATTATGTAGTAATTTTGGATGGAATTTCCCTATCTCTTCTTGGTGGGTTTTACTGGAAATATACAGAAAGGCAGATGATTGATGAAGGGTTATTTTATAACCTGCTACTTTACTGGCTATTGCTTCAATTAATTTTTAGTCAATTCTGTCAGATTCTTTAATTGACCATCATGTCATCGGAAAAACCTCCTCTTTGACTATGATTTTTTAAATACTAATTCTGATCTTAGCTCTGAGAAGTTTATTGCCTGACCATATACGGACATCTGAACCAGGAACAGCTTCTACATTAATAATAAGCATTTTCCTATAAGTTAAAATACAATTTATTTCATTCTTTATGAGGCTTTTGACCTACAAGTCTTTGGTCTATCTTGTATCTTCTTTCTAAATTATGTTTTCCTGTATAATTGATCCCAACCTTACTTTGGGGAACATCATTTAAAAAAATAACTTTGGTTATGTAAAAGTTTTTAAAGTTTTCTATATGAGAAAACCCAATACAGTTAGAATAAGAAGGAAAGGTATGGTCTGAGGGTAAAAAAAACCTTTGCAATAAACATCTCTGATCATAAATCTGATACCTATGATTTATAGGGTATTTAAGGAAGTCTGAGAGATTAAGAAATATTCCCCAATTGGTAAACAAAGGCTATGAACAATTTTCAAAAGAAGAAATACAAACTATTAACAATGATAACTAAATCACTTAATCTCTCTGCAACTGTTTCCTCATCCATTAGAGATCTTCAAAGAATCTTATCAGCATAGATCTTTGATATTATCATCTGAAGAAAAGAGATAATAACCATAGAAATGCAAATTAAACTAAATGTATGTAAACCAGATTGTCAAAAATTTTGGGAAAATTCAGAGTTGCTAAAGTTATTAGAAAATTCCACTGCTGGTAGAATTATGGTTTGATTCAAATGTTTTGGGAAACAATTTGGAACAATGCAAGAAAAATCACAAAATTATTTGTACCTTTTGACCCAACAATTCCATTATTGGGGAAGTTACTGACAGAAAGAACAGACCTATCTGTACAAAAATTATTAGTAGAAGAGTGCTGGACCTAGGGTTTGAATCCATAAACTTATTAGCTGTGTGATCCTGGCCAAGTCACCTCACCTCAGTCTCAGTTTCCTCATTTCAAAAATAATAATTATACCATTCATTTTCATGACTGTTGTGAGAAAGCATTTGTAGAGTGGTGAGCAAATCTTAAGCCCTATATAAGTACTAGGTATTATAATTATCATCATCCTCATCATCAGTCATCACCATCGTCAACATTGGCTATCTGCAACATTCCAAAAAAGAGGGGAGGAACATAACAGTTATCCCAAAAAGGCTTGGCCTGGCTGCCTTATGGGGCAGGGAGAGGGCTAACTTAGCTTAACTTAAAGAATCTGGAAGTTGTATTTTTCCCCATCTCAGAAAGAGATTAGAACTAGAGGGCAGAGTTTCTGCATGCCTCCTCCACCCTCCCCCAGCAGGATATTAAAATCTGCTGTGTGTGTGTGTGTGTGTGTGTGTGTGTGTGTGTGTGTGTGTGTGTGTGTGTGTGTGTATGTGGGGGGGAGGTGGGGGTGGTAATTACTAAATTTGATTAGGAATGATGCCACACAGACTCTTTAGTATAAGAAACTAGGGAATGCATGAGGAAAGAATATGCAGAATTTTTTCAATCACTAGAGAGCCATCCAAGCCCATACCAGTAGATTTGCTAGGGACAGCAAATATTAAATTGGGGGGAAGAGTATGAGATAGGAATTCCATAACAATATATCAAAAATTACAGAGCAGCTGGACTTCTTGAATGAACCAATCAGAAATATGAACAAGGCTTAGATATCTCAATCAAAAGCATTTTAACCAGGCATGAAAAAAAAATCCTTAATCAGTATAGAAGGATCAAAAACCACTGGATGAATATAAATGACACCAAACAGAGGGTATGCATTTTCACATTCGATGAGGAGATTTTGTCATACCCTTCCTACCAGGCTGGGATAAAATCAGCAAGATAGTTTGGAATTAGGAATGAAGGGTCTGGTAGCTTATCCCATAGCTACAGCACCCTAACTTCTGCAAAGAATGGAGAGAGATTGATGTATGCTTCTAAAAAATAAATTAGAATATGTATAACTGTCATACCTGCCAACAATGAAGGCCCTAGGATACCATGTAGGAAAAAACTGTGGGTAGAATGAATAATCATATTTCCATTATTTGCATGTCCTGTGAAATCTAATTTACATGGAGATATTAGGTTGCAAAAGCAGCTCAGGTTTCAGCAGTTAGCATCTCTCAAGACGCTACAGCCTTAGGCTTCAGAACGGCTTTTAAGAAAACAAATAGACAGAAGTCAAAATTTCAAATGTCTTCAAAACAACAATGCAACTACACAGCCAGAGTGAAAGCACAGGGAGAGAGAGAGAAAGAGAGAGAGCAGGAGTATGTGTATGTGTGTAGGTCATGGTGGTGCATGCCTATTTGTGGAACGGGATGCTCATGTTGGAAGCATATGTTGTGCTCATTGGCAGAACTGAGAGTACTTGGAAATAGCCCAGTAAGAAGAGGTAGGAGCTAAAAGGCATCTGGGGGATGGTGGCTATAGTATGTGGGTGTGGTTAGGCTAGTCCCATTCCTGGGTTGATTGAGTTGGAACTACGTTTGCCAGTGACCGCAGTGATTCCCCAAACTGTTCAGGCATGAATATCTTCCTGGGCAGTGCTTGCTGAATTGGCAGGTAGGGGCAGAGAAGGGGAGGAATGAGAGTTAATCTCATTTGAGTAACCAGAGGAAAAAAATCACGAACAGCAAGCCTTGAATACTACAATCTGAGCCAACAGGCCTGATGGAAAACCATTTAGAGGATACCGCTTGTTTAAATATTTGGCCTAAGTATTTGGTTCAACTGAAGACACATTTAATTGGAAATTCCTGTTTCCTGAAGGAATTAAACAGAGAGCAATAGAAGGCAGTATTTTCTAACAGTTAAAGCTATCCAGAAATTAAGAGTGCTCCATGAAACAGCGACCTCACTATCCTTGGAAGTATTCAAATAGAATGTTTTGGGGTTTTCTGAAATTGACTTTTAGTGATTTCTTTGGTATAAAAAAATCCACCGCCAATTCAGATGGGGAGCTGTCCTGCAACTTCGTCTTAGAGAGTTGCCTGGGGTACTGAGGCATTAAGAGACTTGCCTAGTGTCACACTTCAGGGTATAGTACTTGAACTCAGGTCTGGTTGACTTTGAGGCCCATTTTCTAGCTATGCATCTCCATCTGATAATTTCTTATCAAACTGAAAATAAGAACATGACAGGCAGCAAGGTGGCACAGCGGATAGAGCATTGGACCTGGAGTCAGGAGGACATATTCAAAAATGGCCTCAGATACAGCTGTGTGACGCTGGGTAAGTCATTAACCCCAATTCCTTCATCAATAGCAACAAAAAAAGAAAAGAAAAATGTGCAAATGCTTTGTTGTCTAGGTTGCTGCAAAAACAATTCCTGCACTGAGTAGGAAGATTGATTAGATGGTTTTTCAAGTTCCAAACCTAAGATTTTATGATCTTTCAGGCAAGGAGCTTATCAGGTTAAGCCTTTGTCCTATAACCACAAGTTTCAGAGCACCCCACTCTGGAACTGGCTATCATGTGGAAGAAGGACTGATAACATAATTAGGAGACATGGATAGAGGTTGCAGAAAGGCAAAAAAACTTCCTCATGCTTAGAGTTGCTCAAACGAGAAATGGGCCACCTTAGGGCCACCTTCTGCTTTCAAGCAGAAGCTAGAGGATAACCTATCAGGGATGATGTATGGTGGATTCTTGGTCAGGTAGTAGGTTGAATCAGAGGGATGCAGAGGTCCCTTAAATCTCGGAGATTCTTTAATTCTTCTATAACTGCCTTCATGTGCTGCTGCACAATCCAAAGGGGTTGAAGTTATTACTACAGCACATGAGATGTTTTTAGGGGGTTGGGGGCCACTGGATATTTCAGGAACAAAATCTGGTATGGTTTTGAGCAAAATACTATGTGATACTGAACAGGGGATATAGAGATACTCTCAAACATGTTTAGCAACCAGTTTTTGCTCACAGAGAGAAGTTTTTATAAGTACTTGGGCTAATGCCCAACTTTTCCAGATGGTAATGCTATGTTATGCTGCCAACCATGCTAACCAAGACGACTCTGCATAAGAAAGTGACTCTGCAGAAGGACCTCTGTCTAAACATCTTGGAGGTGTTGAATATGAAAACTGGAGTCCACAGAAGAACATGATTCATAAGACTCAAGTTAGAAGACCTAGATTTGAAATCTCTCTCTGATCTTTACTAGCAAGATGACTTTGGGCAAATCACTTCCATTCTCTGAGCCTCGGTTTCCTCCTATATAAAATGAGTAGGTGTATCTACATCAGGGGTTCTTAACCATTTGTATATTGTGGACCCCTTTGGTAGTCTGGAGAAGCCTATGGACTCCTCAAAATAATGTTTTTAAATGCATAAAATAAAATACACAAGATTGCAAAGGAAACAAATTATATTGAAATACAGTTATCAAAACATTGAAATAAAATAAAACATATTCACAGAGAACAGGTTAAGAACCCTTGATCTTAAGATCTCAAAGGTTTTTTCTCACTCTGGTGATCTTAATGACAAAGTCAGAGCCCAGAGCCTCCCTAGTTAGCCTGGCAAATAGAAAGTTTCCACAGGGGTCCTGACAAGTCTAATCTATAAAGGAAGCAGAAGCTTATGCTGACATATGGAGATTTCTTCAAGCATATCATATATGTACAAATATCAGGAAGGAAAATTGAAAACCTCCTTCTTAATCTCCCCACCACCATCACCCATCTCCCTCATCTCACCATCACCCACCCCTCCTACCCCCAAACTCACCCTTCTTCCTGAGCTGCCAAGGAATTCTGAGAGAGCTTGGCTAAATTCTTGGCATATTCTTCTTCAATCTTAATTCTGTAAAGACATAAAACCCAATGAATCATCTCTTCAGCATGGAAGTTTGCCCAATGATACTACAGACCAAAAGGATGTGTTGGCTACTGCTTTCCCCTTCCCTCCTGCCCTCATTCTTTACCACATATCTTTTTAACTCTTCTGGAAACTTGGTCTGGAATTTCAGTGAGAGTCTTGTCGCTTTCTCAAAGGTTCAAACAGCCCAGTTTTCACACTTCTTAAGCTTTGGCATTTTTATTTCTATGGAAATATAGTTATCCAGTAGTCTGCATTTGGTTCACTGCAATGTTCCATGAAAGGACAGTTCCTTTGGTGTTGTCTTCCTTCAACGTGGCTCTTTATATACTTAAGAGGTTTACTTGGTTTCTACCTCATTCGGCATAGTTGCATTATCCTGTCTACTGCCAAAAATGATCCCAAGTTGTGCTACGTCCCTGAATGTCAGAAATAGCTATTAATCTCTTCTCTAAAAATATAGATTTAAAACTGGATGGGATGGGATGTTAGAAAACAAACGGTCAACCTTCCTCATCTTAAACTGAGCCCCACAGAGATTAAGTAAATTACTAAAAGTCATACAAATAATAGATGGCAAAACCAGGATCCAAACCCAGGCCCTCTGACTCAAGGACCAGGATGTTTCCCTCTGTACTGCCCTGCTTCTCTATTACCAGTGCTCAGGCCCTGGCCCACTGCTTCCCTGGTCATACCCTTCAGGCTAAAGGGCATGAAATTAACATGGCTACACAGGTCCCTGGGGCAATGGTTACCTCTCTCTAATGAATTCTGACATTTCCTTCTGCATCTGTTTGCCTTTCAGTTGCTTCTGAAGAAGAATCTCAAACCCAGCCACAGTGCCATTGCCTTGGGGATCCTTCTTATCAGCCTGGAAAGGAAAAAAGATGGGGTATGAAGAGCTTTGAGGCTAAGGGAAACCCTGGAGGACCAGAATTTTGTTAGTCGTTAGCATGTGTTTCCGAGCTCTAACAAGGCAAAGATGGATGGGGGTGGGTTGTGCAGGATGGGATGTGAAGGTGAGAGCTCCAGAAAGAAATACCAAAGACATCATGATGACCTGGCAGATGGAACAGTTTGATCTACAGGGGCCTTATTTTCCTTACTTCATAACTTGCTCAGCTCATTTCCTAGGACATAGCAAGAAAATGTGCAATTTGGCTAACCTAACTCATTCCAAGTAGGACCTGTATGATGATCTTTTATTACATGAAAGGTAAGTACAAAGGAATAGGAATGCCTTTTTAAAAAAAATACAAACATAGAAGGACATATGTTCAACAGGTACTGTCCTTTGAAATTTAGAGCCTTCACTGACCAAGTGCATGCTGGCTTCCCTTCAGGCCTTGTCAAAGGGCTATCTCTAGTACCATAGTGCACACCTCGGTATCTTCTCCAGGTCAGACATAGTACCCCTACCTTCTTACCAGGCTTCCTGGGACCTCAGGACACATCATCAATTGCCACAAGGATGAACCTCAAAAGAGAGGTTTAATCACATGCCTCCCACAATGCACCTTTCTCTAACCACACATGCTCTCAATGACCTCTCTTCTCAATAGCTAATGCAAAGCTGATCAACTGGCAGCCAATATATAAACCCTGTTCCCCATCCCCAAATGGCCACTTCCTTACGACAATCCACCTTAAGGCTACTCCAGATCCTAATGCCCCATTCCAAATCTGCCCACTCTTTCCATTGTGCCCTCTGGAAAGCATACTCCGTGAGTCACATACTTCCTTTCATCATTCTCCTAATTAACTGGTCTCAAGAAACAGGAATAATCCACACTCTCCAGTGCCATACTCTCCTTCTACCATCTCTACTAAGCAACTGCTCTTTCTTTGAAGGTTATACCATCCCAATTAATTACTCAATTCAGATCTTGATGGCTGTGATCTATTGACACTTACCTTCCTTCTTCAGTGAATTCAATGCCTGATTCAGTCTTTCATCGTTACCCATCTCCTGCCCTCCTACTAGGGAATTACAAAATACATACCAATACTCTCACAAATTCCTTAACTCTCCAGTTCTTTAGTCTGAGTGCCTCAACCTACTCCACCCTACTTCACCTACACACAGATATCCTCGATCTTGCTGCCACCTACAAATGTTCCATACATACAAACATACAAAACATACAAATGTTTTATTTTCATGAATTCTGAAATTCCTTTGTCTAATCATGATCTTTTATTATTCCAAATCACCCTAGGCGTTATGATCCTTAGCACTGTTCTTCATCTTCATGATGTTCTCAATTCTAAGTCCTCTGTTGTTTCCCATTCTATTATCCCAGCATTGCCTTCACCCCCCTCTCTTCGCTATCCTGACCCCTTAGTGAACCAATTTAACTCTATGATCTTCTACTTTTGAATTCCTCATTCAATCTCAACCATGAATTACTCCTACCATATACCACTTTCAGTCCTCTATATAAGATACTGAGCAGCACTGGAGGAAATTACAAAACCATGTTCCTTGGTCCATTAAAAGTTTGTGTTGTCTAATCTCAAATGAGTCTTTACTGATATAGGACAGATACCTACTCCCTCCTAATAAATTCATTACCCTCTCCACAGTGCCTCTTCTAAACTTTTTCATCTCTCCTCCAGCCTCTCAATAGCACTTTTCTTCCCAACACTCTTAGCTGAACACGTTGCCTCATACTTAATTAGAAAAACAGAGGTCATTCTCTGAGAACTCCCCCCTTCTCCCTTCTTATATTCTCTTTCTTTGCTTTAACATTCCCTGATTTAGGCTTTAGGACTATAGATTTTTTAAAAATTGAGGGGTGCTTTCATTCTCAAAAGTTAAGAATAATTTGCTTAATATAGGTATTAGCTGTTCTTTAAAAGTTTGATAAAATTCAACAAATCTATCAAGATGAGGAATTTGTTTTGGGTATATTCTTTACAGCTAATTCTATTTCCTTTTCGTAATTAAGTAATTTAATATCTAACAAAATATCAAACAGAGATAGCAAGTTATCTCTACTTGATGTTTTGCTGGTTTGAGCATTTTATGTTTTTTTGATAGTAAATCCCTATTTCTTTGTGACCTCTTTTGTTGGCATTATAATTATGCATAGTAGGGCCTGATAATTATTTTTATTTTTTCTAGCTTTATTGTGATTTTACCTTTTTCATTTGTTGAATGAAAAAATTCTTTCTTTTCTTAATCAAGTTGGTTAAAATTTTGTTAAGTCTTTTTAGAGTAATTAGATTTTAGTTTGGTTTGTCATTTCTATAGTCTTTTTGCTTTCCATTTTATTCTTCCTATAAATTTGAAGATTTTCTCTTTTGTACTTACTGAGTTAATTAAAATGTATAATCAACTAATAATTTCTTTTTTTGATATATTTCCAAATATAAAAAAAATTAAGCATTTATTATATGTCAGGCTCTGTGTTTTTAATGTAATATACATTTTAGGGGTAATTTTTTCTCTTAGGACTGTATTAGCTTCATCCCAAAAAAGTCTGACAAGCTATCTCATCATTATCACTGTCTTTCACATAAGTATTTGTTTCTGTGATTTTTTTTGTCTGATTCATTTGTTATTTGGGATTTCATCATCAGGTCTCCATTTAGGTTGGGATCTTTTTTAGTGTTCTCTGAACTGATTACTATCATTATTTTGTTTTGGTTTTTAAAGAATGTAGTTAGTACTTTTGCCTTTTTCCATTTGTCTGCAGGGTCTGTGTAGCCTAATATGCTGTCAGTTTCTTTAAAAGGGCAATGTAGTGGTAAGGAATATTTGCATTCTTAAGGGGTCCCGTTCAGAAGGCAGCTAAATTCTCCAACTTTTTTTCCAATTTTCTATTCTTCCTTTTATTATCTTTGTCAGATTTGTCCAATTTTGAGAGAACATTAAAGTTTCCTACTATTATGTTATAATCTCTTTGTAATTCAGTGTTTTTCTCTCATGAATTTATATGCCATGACATTTGGGGCACATGAGTTTAATATTGATATTGGTTTATTGGCTATTTGGTTCCTTTAAACCTGACACAATTTCCTTGTTTATCTCTGCTTATATTGTAAAATTTAAAAACAAAACAGTCCTTGACCTCAAGGAGCATGTATCTTTTGGGGGAAAGAGGTAGAAAAAAATGTGTACATTAGGAAATTAATATAACACTCCTGCCCAGGCAGGTATGGGTGGTTCCCTGAAGGATATCGCTGGGATGCTGTATGATGTGTTGATATAACTGATGATTGACTGACATCCTGTGACACTGTGTATGATGTACATCAGTAGCCATAGCAGCAACATTTATATAACTTATAATATATGTAATTTATATATAATACATATTATATAATATATATATATGTATATATATATATATAAAAGTTTTGCTGAATACTTTGCAAATGACATATCCTTTTATCCTCACAATATTCTTAGGAGGTAGGTGTTATTATTACCCTTGACTTGCCCTGGGTTACAAATTAAGTGTTTAAATACCCTTCTAAAAGTCCTGCCCTCCCCCCCATCCTGTCCCCTAGGTCTCTTATTTCTTTATAAGTTTAGAAGACTTTTATACCCTTTGAAATATACATGTGTTTCCCTCTTTAACCCAAATATGATGAGAGTAAGCTTCCACCACTACTAGCCCTCCGCCCCAACCTGTTTCTCTATCAGTTCTCCCTTTCATGCTCCATTTGTATGAAATAATTGCTTCTTTTTACCTTCCAATTTTGTTTTTTGGAATCACTCCATCATACTTAACTCTGCCCCAACCTTTTTTTTTTTTTTTAAAACTACACTAGTAACAATGACAGTCTTCAGAAAACTGATAACATTTTCATATATAATAAATAGTTCTATCTAAATCCCTTATAATTAATCTTTAATGTTTTTCTTACATTTATTCTGGATCTTATCTATCAAATTCTCCACTGAGTTCTGGTCTTTTTGTCACAAATGCCTGAAAGTCTTTCAGTTTGTTTAATGTTCATTTTTCCCCTCTTCAGGATTATACTCAACTTTGCTGGGCAAGCTATTCTTGGGCACAACTCCAGCTCCTTTGCTCTTTGAAATGTAATGTTCTAAGACTTTTAGTATAGATGGTGCTAGGTCTTGTAAAATCCTGATCATATCTCTGCAGTATTTAAGTTAGTTTTTTCTTCCTGTTTGCAACATTTTCTCCTTTACCTGAGGATTTTGAAGCTTGGCTATGATATTCCTGTAAGTTTTCCCCCTGAGATCTCTTTCAGGTGGTGAACAACAGATTTTTTTTCTGTTTCTATTTTACCACCTTGTTCTACAACTTCAGGGCAATTTTCCTTAATAATTTCTTATAATATTGTATCAAGATCCTTTTTTAAAAAACATAACTTTCAGAAAGTCCAACAAATCTTAGACAGTCTCTCCTTGATTTGTTCTCCAGATCAATTGTTTTTTTAAATGAGATGTTTCATATTCTATTTTTTCTAGTTTTATTATTTCTTGATGTCTAATGATGTCATTCAATTCCTCTTGTCCAATTCTAGTTTTCAAGGAGTTGTTTTCTTCCTTAAAATTTTAGAACTCTTTTTCCAATTGGTTAACTTTCTTTTCATAATGTTCTTGAACTGCTTTTATTTTTTTTCTTAACTTTTATTCAAACTCTCTTATTTGATTTTTGAAGTCCTTTTAAGTTCTTCCAAGAACTCTTTTGGGCTTGTGAACATTTAAAGTTACTCTTTGGTGGTAGGAGGTTTTTTTTTTAACCTCACTATCTTCCTCTGAATCTGAACCCAACTCTTCTTTCATAGCTATATTTACATAGCTAAACATATACCTGTAATCAGGCCAACCTGCACCTCTGTTGTGCAGTTATACTCTTACCCTAAATAGGAAGTATAAACAAAAACATTTCTTTGATGAGGGCACTAGCATTAGGGAATGGGGAGTATCAAAACAAGACTCCTATAGAAGGAAACACTAGAGCTGAGCTCTGAAGAAAATTTGGGATTCAGTGAAATGGAAGTGAGAAGGCAGTCTTTTAGACTAGCTATCTACTCTCTATATGGTAGCTATCTATTTCCTTTGCTTACTCATTTTAAAAAATTTTTTTTATTTCATTTATAGCAGTTTATTGTCACAATCAGTTTTTAATCCTATGAATACTATGCTAAATCAACAAACAGCAGACTTTGGGGGCAGCTCTTCAGGGAAGCAGAGTAGGTCTCAAGAACTGTCACCTCAGGACATCAGGAATTTTCACCTCACAAACTTTCACCCTTCAAACTTTAATCTAATAAACAGTATGGGGATCAGATAGATGAATGGGGGAAGATTGTGTGAGATAATTGCTTCCTTTTACCTTTTCCTACCTAAGAACATTCCTTATCCTCCCCATCCCAACCCCCACTGTTTCCAGACACCAGGTCTAGCAGTGCTGATTAGACAAGATTCCAGGCTGTAGCTGTGGGTGAGGAGGAGTGAGCACATGCCTGGCGAGTGTGGTATACAGCAAGCAAGAGCCTTTTCAGGACAGCTAGGCTGGGGACCCTAACTGTGGCTTAGAGGAGGAGAGAAGTGCCTGAAGTTGAGCCCCTAAACAAAAAACAAGTGTCTTTGGGCTGATTTAAACTTGGGTCTTCCTAATTCCAGGTCCAATGCTCTACTCACAGTTCCACTTAGCTGTCTCAAATGGGAAAGTGAATCCTGATCTGGGAAGAAATTTCAGAGATAGGAGAGACAAGGTGTGAACTTGGGGTGGGAGATATGAGATCTCACCAGAGCTGCAGACATGCAAGAAAGCAGTCCTTTACTATGTCCCCTGATTCCCAGTGCCTGCCCCAGCAGGCCATTAAAAATAGTCTTCTTGGATGAGATTTTTCTCTCCTTGATTGGGCTAAGCATTCATCTTGCTCCTGAGTTGAAGAATGAATACACCCTTGTTGTACATTCTATCACTTACACTAAAGTGTAAAACTTCAAGACCAGATGGATTTATAAATAAATTCTATCAACATTTAAAGATCAACTAATTCCAACACTAAATAATTTGGAATAATAGGCAAAGAAGAGATCCTACCAAACTTCCTTTATGAAACAAATATGATACTGATACCTAAACCAGGAAGAGTAAAAACAGAGAAAGAAAGTTATAGATTAATTTTGTTAATGAATATGGATGCAAAAATCCTAAATAAAATACTAACTAAAAGATTACAATATATTACAAAGATTATAGATTATGACCAAGTTGGATTTATGCCAGGAATGCAGGGATTCTTTAACATAAGATAACTATGACACAATTAATTACATCAATAATAAAAGTTTTTAAAAATCATGTGATTATATCAATAGATGTAGAAAAACCTTTTGATAAAGTACAATACTCATTTCTATAAAAGACACTTGAAAGTAGAGGTATAAATGGATTTTTCCTTAAAATGATAAAAAGCATTTGTCTTAAAGCATCACTAAGCTTTATTTGTAAAGGGTCCCAGCACCCTCAGGTGTGAAACAGGGATACCTACTGTCACCAATAGTATTGAATATTGTATTGAAAATCCTAGCAGTAGCAATAAGAGAAGAAAAAGAAACAAAAGGAATTCAAAATAGGGAATGAGGTAATAAAACTCTTTTTTGCAGACAATATGATCATGTACTTAAAAAATCCCAAAGATGCAACTAAAAAGTTACTTGAAACAGCAATTTTCCATTTAGGTCCACAAATCAAGTGAATAAGCATTTTAATAAATGTCTACTATTTGTCACATACTGCGCTAAGCACAAATAAAGGTAAAAGATAGTTCCCGATCTCAAGGAACTCACAGTCTTCTTGGAGAGACCACATGAAAGCAACTATGTACAAAGAAATATATAGCATAAATTAGAGCTAATCAACAGAGAAAAGGCTCTAGCATTAAAAGAGATTGGGAAATGCTTCTTGCAGAAGGCAGGATTTTGGCTGAGACTAGGAGGTGAAGATGAGGGAGAAAGTTATAGGCATGGGGGACACCAAGAGAAAATGCCCAGAATAGGGAGACAGAGTATCTAACAGGACCAGCAAGGAGGCCAGAATCACTGGATTACAGAGTATGCAGAGGGGTACCAAGGGAAAAAAGACTGGAAAGGTAGAAAGTAGTCAGGTAAAGTTTTACTACTTGCTTTGATAAATGTTTGCTTGCTATCTGTGATTATCATTTGTGTAACAAGCATTTGGGGGAGGGGATATAAGCTATCTGAGTAAGCTACCTCTTATTCTTCCATCTTGGAGTGGGAGTACCTGCCACCCTGAACCAACAGGGTTATTGACTATTATCCTGAATCCCTAAAAGAGCATTATAACCCTAGACTACGTCTGATGTGTTATCAATAAATGTAATTCTAGTACAATGCTCCTTTTGGAGATAGGAAAGTAGAGGAGAGAGATTCCAACCTTGGCCCTCTTCCCGCTTTGCCCAAAGATGGAAATTACATTAGATATTATATAGCTAAACATATACCTGCAATCAGGCCAACCTGCACCTCTGTTGTGCAGTTATACTCTTACCCTAAATAGGAAGTATAAACAAAAACATTTCTTTGATGAGGGCACTAGCATTAGGGAATGGGGAGTATCAAAACAAGACTCCTATAGAAGGAAACACTAGAGCTGAGCTCTGAAGAAAATTGGGGATTCAGTGAAATGAAGTGAGAAGGCAGCACATTCTAGGCACAGGGCACCGCCTATGCAACAACACACGTGGGAGATAGAATGTCTTATACAGGGAATGGTCAGTCCCAGGTATACTTCATATTCTATCCCAGGCATATTCTTGCCATTGATTCCATAGTTGAACCCCTGGCATCACCAGATCACCAGAAATCAAGCCCTGGGAGACGTGATTTGGAACTTCCATTCTGGGACCTGCTGTCCTGACTGGTAAGTCTGTGAGAACAAACTTACATGACCTACTATTTTTAGCCTGTTCTTATCATTCTTCATGCTTGCTGACTTGATTTCCACTCCCCCACCTTCTACTATCTACCTCGTTCATGCAACTTTGTTTTCCCTCCCGACGAAGATTTCTTCCTCAAGCAATTGTAATGAAATCAATATTGCCACACCTACTAGAAAGGATATATACCAATCATCTTCCCCATGGCTTCTTCAACTCTAGCTCTGACAACAGTAATCAGTACTACTATTCCTATAAAGGATAAGTCAATCAATTACTCAATGACTCCAATGACCATTCCCTCTTACTTTCCACATTCAAAAAACTCTTCCCTGACTACTAGAGTATATTTGTATGGTCTTTCTAAATTAAAATAAAAGCTCTTTGAGGGCAAGAACTATTTTGCATGCTTATATTTATAAACAAAGATGCACTGTCAGTTAATAATTTTTCATTCATTCATTCCCTGGGAGATAGGCTTTGGACAGAGTGAAGTTTGGGTCACTTACCCAGAAGTAATCACAGTAGCTCCATTCAGTGGGCTTCAATAGCTGCTGTTCTGGCATCGTGTCAGGATGTGGGAAAGTCACACAGTTTATCTGAAAAGGAAAAAGAGGCAACAGCTTTGACAGATGGACAGGAAAGTGGAGAAGAGACACAAACAACACTAGAAAGACCTCGGAACACTCTTTACAAAGTCATGTTGACTTCACTCATAAGATTGGCAAAGATGACAAATGGCATACATTGACATAGTGTGGATATAGTCATGAATTTGTCCAACCATTCTGGAAAGTAATGGGAATTTTGCTTAACAAGTAGGTAAAATGTTTATAAATTTGACACAAAGATCATACTAGAAGGTGCCTATCCCACGGAGAATTAAAATAGAAAAATTCCATATTTGCCAAAATACTCAGTTATACTTCTTTGTGGTTGCGAAGAAATAGGAAACAATTGATGACTATTGATTGGAGAATAGTTTGATAAATTTTGGCATATGAATGTAATGAAATAATACTGTGCTATAGGACACAATGAATGTGATGTCTGTGGAGAAGGACGGGAAGAGGGGAAAGGAAGAAAGCATTTATACAGTGACTTCTACATGTTAGGCATTGTGCTACAGACTATACACATCTCATTTGATATAACAACTTCATTAGGAAAGTGCTATTATAATCCCCATTTTACAGTTGAGGAAACTGGGGTAGACAGAGGTTTAGTGATTTGCCCAGGGTCACACAGCTACTAAGTGTCTAAGGCCAAATTGGAATTTAGGTCTTCCTGACCCCAGGCACAGTACCACCTAGCTGCCTTAAAACAATATGATGATTCAGAATGAAGTAATCAAAATCAGGAAAACAAAATAAAAAAGTATGTGTATAGATAGATAATGTATGCATGTCTAAATATATGTGTATGTATATATATGTGTGTATATATACATATATACATATATATGTATATATACACACACACAGAATGGTAATGTAAAAGGAAAGAACATGAGATTGGATACTGTTTATAATAATCAAGCTTGGTTTTGGAAAAGAGTTGAGAAAATGTGCTTCTTTCTCTTTGTAGACTATGCATATGGAATATTTCATAAATTACCAGATGTGATTGAGAGGTTGTTTAAATTTTGCTTGACTGCTTTGTTTTCTGCTTTTACTTTTACTCCCTATTTGATGTGATGGCTAGATAAGAAGGGGTAGAGAGGAATATATATGGAAATGAAAGTGATAAAAAAAAAAAGACTTTTTTGAACTCAATAAATAGAGGATAAACTTGAATCTATCTTCAGGGAAGTAGTGGTGAAATCATAAGCCTCACAATTACCTTATAGTACAGATTTCAGTCAAGGCCCTTTGGCCTTCTTAACTTTCCCAAGATATTTCCTTACATTGACCATTCTCTCCTTTGGAGACAGACAGCCTTGACTTCTCCATCTGGGCTCAGTCAATTACCATGAAAATTACAAATGCCTTCCCTACTCCAGATTACAGCTGATGTTACTTGAAAATCAAAAGTTAAAATCAGTCAACAGTAAAGACAAGCTTTGGGGCCTCAGGGATACAAAGCAATATAGGTCTGAAATGAAGCAAAATTCAGGTTTCTAGATGAGAAAGGACAAAAGTCTAGGCATGGATGACAGGATGTGGGTACACATTAAAGCTGTTATTAACTCAGTCAATAAGTATTTATTAAGTATCTAACTGTGAGAAGCACTTCTACCAGTCTGTAGTCAAAGAAGTAACTTCCTTCTGCCATAACTCAGATCATTTTTGGAAAAAAACCAACAGGTCCATTCCAACTGGTAGTGATTATGTGACATGAAGAACGGGGATAGATATCCTCTTGATATATGGAAGCACCGGGGTTTTACTAAGGATTCTCCCCATCCTCACTGGGAGATGATAGGTGGGCAAACGTTGCACCATAATGTTCACTCCAAAGGAGAAGGGCCTGCAGAGCATTCCAAAGGTGCAGCTGCCTGGATCACTAGCAAAGCCACACTCAAATGTCCTATGTTATTTCTTTTTTCAGAACCCCTCATTAAGTTCTCCAATGTCCCACCTAACTTCTAAGTGAGTTCAAATTGTTCCAAAATGGTCTTCATCTTTCTTTTCTTCTTAGGAGGGATCCTTTCCTTTCTGAGATCTCTGAGAGCACTTTGTGTTTTTCCAAAATCCATATAAACCATCACTTGTGCATTTGTTTTACCATCCCTACTTCAATTCCTTAAGTATTGGAACCTTATCATATTTACACAATACCTTGCATATAATATGGCTAATCAACATTTAAAAAATTTGAATGAATTCTTTCTTAAGAAGTAGTCAGAGCTCTTGGAAGGAAAGAACACACATTTATTAAGCACCTATTATGTGTTAGGCATTTGGGGGGGGGGGGGGGTGAGATTGGGGTTAAGTGACTTGCTCACGGTCACATAGCAAGTAAGTATCTGAGGCTAGATTAGATGTCAGGTCTTCCTGACTCCAGGGCCAGTGTTCTATCCACTGCAGCATCTAGCTGCTCCTGGCATTGTTTTACATATATTATCTAATTTGATGTCACAACAACTCTGGAAGATATTATCCTCATTTTATATTTGAGGAAACTCAGGAACACAGAGATTAAGTCACTTACCAAGGCCTTGAAGAAAGCCAGAGATGCCAGGAGATAAAGATGAAGAGGGAGAGAATTCTAGGCTTAGGCAATAGCTAGTGAAAATGCCTGAAGTCAGAAGATGTTGTGTCTTACTCAAGAAAAATAACGAAGGCCAATGTCGCCAGATGATGGAGTAGATGGAAAAGGGAGTAGGGTGTAAGAATATTGGAAAAGTATATATTTGGGGACAGGCTGTAATGAGGCTTGAATGCCAAACAGAGGACTTTATGTTTGATACTGGCAGTGACTGAACAGTAATAGAAAGTTATTTACATATATCAAAGCTGTATATGGTACCTTTAAAAAAACAAACAAACCTGACTATGTATAGGGGCATAGAATCATCACTAAAAATGTATAAATGCAGAAATAATAAACATTATCAATTACTGATCAAAATGTAATAAAATTATATTAAATAAATGATCCTTAAGAGTAGGATTAAAAAACATTTGAAGATTAAATGACAATTCTAAAGAACTAGTGAGTCAAAGAACAAATTATACAAATGATAAAATATTTCAAAGAAAATGACAGTAAAAAGACAATAAACCAAAATTTATGGGATCTATTTAAAGCAATTTTTAGGGGAAAATGTATTATCTCTAGACACTTTCATCAACAAAAGAAAGCTAGAACAATGAACACGTCACGAGCTCTGACTTTTTGCATATGTAATCTTTAATAGCAGTGGTTATCAGAACTTTCCTTGAAAATTGTGGGATCCAGGGTAACAGAGATCATGGGACCCCTGAGAATGTAATTTGAAGAAGGGACCTGGGGTTGGAGATAGTAGGGCCTAACTAGGTGGGACATATGAAAAAGAGTTCATAGGTTAGGGTAATCACTGTTCCATTGCTCTTAGGGCCAACAGAAACCTCCACTATGGCCTGATGCCACCAGAGGTGAATATCAGTCAACTTTCCAAATATATAGTTCTCCAAATCTGTTGGGCTGGGAGTCAGAAAGGCTCACCTTCCTGAGTTCAAATATGTCTTTAGACACTTACTATCTGTGTGACCCTGGGCAAGTCACTTAATCTCGTTTGCATCAGTTTTCTCATTTATAAAATGAACCAGTGAAGGAAATGGCAAAAATTTCAGTTTCTTTGCCAAGAAAACCCCAAATGGGGTCATGAAGAGTTGGACAGGACTGAAAAACAACTGAACCACATCAATAAATGGATTTAAGATTTGCAAAGTGCTGTATACTCATTATCTCATCTGAGTCTCACAACAACCTTGTGAGGCAGGCGCTATTATTACCCTCACTGTACAGATAAGGAAACTGAGACTTGAAGAGGTGTAAAGGAATCACATTGCTAGCAAGTGTCAGAGGCTAGATTTAAATGGATTTTCCTGACTCCAAGTCCATGCTCATACTCACTATACCACTTAGTTGCCTAGAGAAAGCTAATTTTTTTTATTATTTTTTTAGAGAGAGCTAAATTTGAGAGATTTCTGGCTCCCAAAGACAGTTAATTTTCTCAGTGAACTAAGGAGAATTTGTCATTTTATAATGAGCAGAATTCTCTCATCACCCTGTGGCTATACCTGGGAACTATGCTTTCTAAAAGGACACACACCTCTGTCTTCTGTTCCTCTCTTCATCCTTTTCATTCTTTCTCCAATTATCTCTCCCCTAACCTCAATCTCAGAGAAAAGGAATAATGCTGCCATACCAACCTCACACTACAAAGTATTCTATTAAACTAGTTCAGCCTAGCTCTCGGTAGCAGGTAGGAAGAACAGAGATCTTTAACCATCAGACAAGACTCTATGGTCCCATCCAAGTCACCGTCACTCATCTGTGGGGTAGGAATTGAAAAGAAAACTAAGTCTGGGCTGGAACTTACTAGAGAACCCTCTTTTTTTCTTAAAGGTGGAGTTCCTGCCCAAGGGCAAATTTAGAACAATTCCATGCACAGTCTATAACATTTCAATGAATTTTGAAATGGAAAAGGACATTATATTTATTTTTCATTTAGAATATCTCATTCTTAAACAGGAATTCCCTAACATCCTAATAAATGGTCATTTAATTTCTACTTGAATACCTACAGTGATTAGAAACTAATTCCTGGGATGTTAGTGAATTCCTAATCTATTTTTTGGTAGCACCAATTATTGAGAAGTTCACTGTTATATGAATCTAAAATCTGCTTCCTACAATTTTAAACTACTGATCCTAGTCCTAACCTCTAGGGACAAGGACAAATCTAATTCTTCTTCCAATATGATGTTCCTTCAAATATATAAAGATGGCTATCATAGCTTCTAAATTTTCTCTTCTTTAGGCTTAATATCCTCAGTTTCTTTACCTAGTTAAAGTGTCAGTCAAAAAAATGGCTTTATTGACAGCTAATCAAATAGAAAGAACCAGGGCAAAAGGAGATTCTGAGAAATGTATTGGAACGTTCAGGTGTTCTGACGTCTTACCACGATATGTCTCATCTCTCAAAAAACTTCACTACTCAGAGACTTTGTGTGTTTGTGGGCCTGGTTATAAAAGTAAGCATTAGGAGAGTATTCTCAGAATTGACATATTCAGAGTTGAAACTATCATGATAAAGGACTTTCCCAAGGAATCCTTTATAAAGGGATACCCCCAAAGAAATTAAAATCTTGGCAGAAGAACAGTTAATTGAGAACAGAAACCCTAGCTTGAAGGAAAGGTAAGTCACTGGGTAACTAGGGTGCTTGAGTATCAGGGTTGGGAAGCATAGCCCTGGAAGAGTCAGACGGAAAAGTGTACCTATAGCCAACATATAGCTTTGGACCTTACGGGTGATCAATGAGGCTGAAACGGGGGCATTACATGTCACTACCTGATAAAGTACAAAGTTGGAGCTAACAATATTTCCCGGTTGTTTCTATAGAGAGACTTTCCCCACCATCTACTAAAATTCCTTTTCCGTATTATTCACGTTCGCTTGGGCACTGTCTCTCTTGCAGATGTCATTTTCATGGTAGAACTCCCTATCTCCTTAACAAATGAAGCTTACTATTCCTTGACAAAATCAATTATTTTAAGATCTAAAAGAGACCTTATTGCTTATCTACTATCAAAATTAATTCTGAACACAACATGAAGACTTCCTGTGATGAGGAACCCATTAATTCTTGAGATAACCCATTTACACCTGTACCTCAGACTCCCTTTTTCCCTTTAAGACACAGCTCAAACATCATCTTTTTTTGCATGAAGCCTTTCCTGATTACATCCAACTGCTGGTTTCTTCCCTTAAAAACTACCTTGTATTTAACTTTGTATGCACTGGTATTTATTCCTGCTTTGTTTATTCTCTTGTTGTCGAGTGGTTTTTTGGTCATGTTTGACTCTTTGTGACCCTATTTGGAGTTTTCTTGGCAGAGATACTACAGCAGTTTGCCATTTCCTTCTTTAAAGATGAAGAAATGGAGGCAAACGGCGTTGTGACTTGACCAGGATCACACAGCTAACAAGTGTCTGAGTCTTCCTGACTTTAGGCCTAGCACTCTGTCCATTGTTCTGTCTATGCTGCTTATACTGTATATGCACCTATCTCTCCCACTAGAATAAGCTCCTTGTGGGGGGGACTGTTTCATTCTTTGCACTTGTCTGTCTAACACCCTCGCACAGTGCCAGATACTGAAGCTGATATGTGATAGCACATTGGAGATACTGAATAAATGCTGACTGATATCCCATTCCACTTTTGAAAAGCTTTCATTTCTCTTTTTGTAACATACCCACCCACCCTCCCAGTCCACATGTTCAGGGCAAAATAATTCAAATCTGTCTTCTTCCACATGATAGCCCTTCAAATACTTAAAGAAAGCTACCATGTTCACATGGAATCTTCTCTTCTTACTGTCTTTCATATGACATGGACATTATAAGATCTTCTAAAATACGGATTCAAGGCTCTTCATCATCCTGGTTTTCCTCCTCTGTATGCACTCTAATTTATCAACGTGCAACATCTGCTGTGAAGCCTATAGCTGAGCTCAGTCTTTCAGATGTGGTCTAAGCAGATGAGGGTCATCATCTGGTACCTCATCACTACCTTACTCTTGGAAAATATGCCTCTTTTTAAATTGTGCTGGCTTTTTTTTGGTTGGTATAACCACATTGCTGATGCATAGTAAGCTTATGGTTCATAAAAAAAAAACCCTATTTTTCTCATGGTTTCTTCCATTCATTTTAATTCTTCTATGCAATATGACTAAAGTGAAAATGTGTTTAATAAGAATGTATGTGTAGAGCCCATATGAGATTGCATGCCATCTCGGGGAGGGAGAGGTTGGGAGGGGGAGAAAATTTAAAACTTATGAAAGTGATTATTAAAAACATAAAAAATAAATTAATTTAAAAACATAAAAAATAAAAACCCCAGTCCATTTTTTTAAAGATAAACACCATTCAGACAAATGCTTCCTCTCACTCATCACGTATTGCAAAATCGTTTTTTAAAATTTCAGGTGTGAGAGACTTCACATTTATCCTTATTATATGTGAGATTCAACCTGATGTTTTATGCTGATAAAATCTTTTTTGGAAGAATATCCGTTATCCAGACATAATTATATCTCCCTTGGACTCTTGGCCTTTCTTCATTCTTACCCCTGGAGTCTTGAGCTCTGGTAAGTGAGCTTTCACCTACGTCCTGCCAGAGGAGATACACTAAAAATGAAGAACGATACATTTTTTGGACACAGTCAGTGTGGGAATTTGTTTGACTCAACTATGCTCATTTGTAGCCAACTGATATGATTGAGAGAGTGCAGAACTTGAGTCAGGAAGACATACCAGCATTAAAATCCTGCCCCAGGTGCTTACTAGCTGTGTGACTCTGGGTGAGTCACTTAACCTCTCTAAGCCTCAGTTTCCTAATCTTTAAAAGAGGGATAATATATAAATATCAAATGAAATAAAATAAAGTGCTTTTCAAACCTTAAAATGCTATATAAATGGTATTTAAAAAAGCATCCTTTCTTTTTCACCGTTTTATGTCAGGGTGGGGAGTTGAGGATGAGGAGTGGGAGAAAATAAATACTTGTAAAAATTAGCAAATTATTTCTTTAAAGTGAGCTTTTATTGCTTTGAACAAGGACACTGCACTGCTCTGTGGCCAGTTCCAAGCTACTTGGGTGCTCCTCTGTCTCACATTGTGCCACCTTTGTCCAACACCCGTCACATCTTTGCAACAAGAGCTCCGTTACAGATGTTGTCATCCTCCATTCTAATGCTTGAGGAGCTCACTTTTATTTGCATTGCCATTTCTTACTAGAGTGCATGGCACAGTAGAAGGTCCTTAATAAATGCTCATTCATTCATTCATTCAATTCTGCTTCTAAAAGGACTGTTCTTTATTGTCATCAGAAAAGCTGAAAAATCCTTGCAGAACATTTCCCTGCCCCCAGCCTTGCATTCTGTAACAGATTTCAACACAGTACTGTGCTTCACAGAAAGCTCTCCCACTGCCATCTCCAGTGCTCAGAGGCAGCCAGGAGCCAAGGGAGTTCCCTTTGGTAGTATTTCCCTGAAGAGCAATGACTCTTAAACGAGAAAGGGTTTGCAGAATGGTCATGACCAACTGCAAATCACTGGCAGGTTGCATTACTGACCTAGTTTCAGAGCATGTGAATAT
Source organism: Notamacropus eugenii (assembly GCF_028372415.1). Taxonomy (NCBI): domain Eukaryota; kingdom Metazoa; phylum Chordata; class Mammalia; order Diprotodontia; family Macropodidae; genus Notamacropus; species Notamacropus eugenii. Next base: position 317,083,586 of record NC_092873.1, on the reverse strand, counting down.
AGATTTTTGAGATTGCTGAGGCTTACAATTATGGTTTGATCTGGATTCTGTTCCTGGCAAAAAAACCCATCCTCATTTGGGAAGACAAGATGGAAATAAAGTTATAGAATGGGTGCATGCTGAGAAAGGGAGCGTAGAGGATGCATCAAGGGCCCATAATAGGTAGTTGGGCTTACCAGCTCAAGTGTGCTCCATGGTCACTTGACTCAACTCACTCTGTCTCTTTTCGCTAAAAGGTACAATATTACCAAAGGCCATCATCTCTCCTCAAGAGAAAAATGATTAAAAACATACAGCCATGGTGTGGTAGAAATGGCAGCCCTAGTTCAAGTCTCAACTCTGTTTCTTACTATTCAAGTGAAGTTGAGTGTGTCATTCCCTGGTCCTCAGCTTCTTCATCTGCAAAATTAGGGGATTGGGTTAGATAAAAATTTAAAGTCCCCACTACCTATGAACATACTATAATTTGGCCATTGGAAGGAATGTATTATGTAGTCCCACTTCACCTGAGCTATTTTTTGCAGAGACCAAGAACTATTGAAGACATGAAGTCAGTCATCTGGCAGTGAATGCAATTGGGGACCCTGCACAGACCATCTATCTTTTTAGGGCCAGCTAAAACCAAAGCTTAAAAAGAAAAATCTTCATGGAAACTTTTACTGTCACATAAAAATCTCAAATGAAGAGAAGGTGGCCTTGATTTATAACAATGATGATAAAAAGACAGAAAAGTGGCTCTCATTTGTTATCATTCCTTTAATCATCTGGACACAGGCAGAATTAGTTTGTGCCAAATGTTGTTTGCTTGCGATCCGTGCCAGTCAACCTCATGGACCCATTCTACAAGCACAAAACTTAATGGTGATGCAAAAGGAATGACAGCAGAAATCAAGAGAATTCCTTGGCCACAGATCACCTTTCCTGTTACTCCCCAACTCCTGCTAGGTATAACATGGGCTTTACACAAAGATTCAAGATAGTACATAGTTTGAAACCTCTTTAGGCCTAAGCTAAGTGGCATATAGGGAACTATGAAGCATAAGGTGCATGCAAATTCCACTCTTGGTATTGGCGCCCTACATCTGGTACTCCGCACCACCATTACCCATATACAATGTATAGCTTTTGGTTGGTCAGACTTAGTTACTTGGGCTCTTAATCCTTCGTTCTTCAGGCATTAGGTGGCTAGGTAGCTGCTTGTTCATTTTCCAAAGACAATTGAACAAGGGCTATATATATCTGATGGACAACCAACAGTTGGACATTTAGGACATCCAGATTTGGGGCAGTTTTCCCTTTTTCCCCTTAGTGGGTCTACTACCTTCTGTCCTAGAGAGAGAAATGAAATGCAGTCAAGGACTGGTGATAGAAATTCTAGCGCAACTTTTATCTTGTGTAAAGACAGAAGTGGTGCTTTGTGGCAAAAGGAAGGAAATCAGAGTAACGGTAGGCCACAGAGACAAGAGAATTTCTTGGCTATGTTTCTGGTTTATTTTAGGGCTATTGTTCCTTCCCCCCTCCCTCCAAAAATGGCTGAAGTCTAATGTCATTCAAGGAAGCCATCCCCAGGCTCAAATACATTTGCTATTTCTTCATTGGCCTCAAAAACTGTCTTCGATTAGTGATTATTAAACACTGTTTTAGGCCCTGGAGATAGATACAAACACAAAAATTAAATAATACTTGACCTTAAGCCCTGAAATTCTTATACATACATATGTATGCATGTATACACATACAGACACTAAATACTACATTTACTGGGGAGACGGAGGTATTAACTGGAAGAACCAAGAACATCTTCGGATTCCAAAAGTTTGAAGTAAGGAAAAGAGTACTTCAGGCCTGATGAGGCATGGAGGTAGGACACAGGATATCATACATAGAGAACAGCAAACACGACAGTTTGGTTGGATCATAGAGTGCAAAAGGGGCCGGGGGAGGAGTAATGTATAATCAAGCTGGAAAGATAAATTGGAGACATTGTGAAGGACTCTCAATGCCAAACACAGGAGTGTTTATTTTATACTAGAGGCAAGTAATTGGAGCTCTGTGGGTAGGGGAGTGACACAGCCCATTGTTTTAAGAACATCAACCTGGGGCAGCTAGGTGACACCGTGAATAGAGCACCAGCCCTGAGTTCAAATGCGACCTCAGACACTAGATACTTACTAGCTGTGTGGCCTTGGGCAAGTCACTTAACCCCAATTGCTTTGCCTTCTCCCCTCCCCCCCCCCAAAAAAAGAGTATCATTCTGAGGAGTATAGGCTGGGATCAAATGATCTCTCTCAAAATTCCCCTCTAAACAACTTTAAAATAACTTAAAAGAGGGGGAAAAAACTTTTCTGCACAACTAATCAACACAGTGACCATGTCTAACATACATAAAGGGAAGAAGGGGGATATTCTCAACCCTTCTTGCCTACAGACCTCTTTCCCTTTGCAAATTGTTTGGCAGCCAGAGCTGGAGAGTAAAGGAACATTCCATGGCCTGGGGGCGATCACTCAGAGATAACAAAGGGAGGCAGTCAGTGCCCATCATAGACATTTTCTTTTCACTTTCTTTCTTTCCTTCCTTTCTCTTTTTTCTTTTTCCCTTTCTTCCCCTCTCTTTATTTTCCCAGTCCTTTTCTTCTTAATCTTTATTTCAGGGTAGGGAAAGCACTGGACTGGTAATCAAAAGATATGAGTTTGAGTCCTGTCTCTAACAATTACCATCTACGTGTCCGGTGGTAATTGATTTAACCTCTTCCAGGCTGCTGCTAACCTCAGTTCCACAATATTCTTCAAGGAAATGAGCAAACTAAGACTCACTGGGCCTGCTGATATGCACTTATTTTGAAATGGTCAACAAATGCCAATGGGAAGCAGAATGTAGAAGGAATTCCCTCCTATCAATGAAGGACGTCCTGTGGGATCATTCAGACACTCAGTTCTGTTTTAATGGGTTCTAAGAGATTGATGACAATGCCGTCTTATAGAAAGTTTCTATTTAACCCTCAGAGTCCATTTTTTCATTTCAGAAGAATTAAAAAGACCGCATATTTACAATCACCAAACTCACTCACAATTGGACAGTAACAGAATTCTTTTGCCCACTTTGAAAATTCATTTTCATCTTATCCCCACACTGTAGATAGGAATTAGGAGCTCCCAGAAAGTTGGAGTCCAGGTAAAGAAATTCATTTACTGATTGATTCAGACAGTCTTTAGGAGATCAATTCTTATCTGTTTTCTGTCATTGAGGAATATGCCCATAAAAGATAGTGTCAACTTTGCTGGACAGAAGTTACATAGCCCTACTGTCAGCTTTTCAGTATTTTGCTTCTGGCTCCCAGAAATTTTATTCTCAGGAGAAATTTTCCTGTTTTCCCTGAGGTTATCCTGCACAAAAGCAACTGTGCAGCTCCTGTAATTTAAACATCATTTCACTTAGGCACATGGCACATTCCACCCCCTTCCTTTAATCTTTTCATGCTTTTTGAACAAGTCCTTTTCTGATGCCTACCTTTGAAAATGGCTTCTTTTAAATTACAACCACAATTCAGGTATGGCAAAAACAAAAATGAAATGTTGAAAGGGAAAGATATAGGGGAAAAAAAACAAAACTTTGGCTAAATCTATGTCCTGAAACTTCCCTGTTCTGTGCTACTGCCTGTATCACCATAGAGACCACTCTGCTCACGCCATCGATACTGACCAAGGCAGTTAGTACTTACTGTGAGAGTGCTTTCCTTGCTCTGTTTCTTGCCTGGAGATGGAGACCCTGGGTTCTGGCAAGAAAGGAAAGAAGCATCATCAAAGCTGCTCTCCATATTTGGCATTTTTTGCATCCTGATTTTCAGAGGAGGAACGAATGCCTAAGCCTGGTGCCAAGAAAGCCCACTATATTCCGTTTAACTCCTAAGTCACCATGCCCAGGACAATGGAAAACAGCACCATACAGCTCCCATCTTAGCTCACTGAAGCAGAGATAAAGTGCTACTTATTAAGGCAATTCACTCAAACCAGGTCTCTACCTACTCTTATAATCAGATTGTGATTTGTGGAGTTAACCCTTCAGCTACCCTTAACTACTCTGCTATTGTCTCTGCTACATGATACCAACAGAACCCACTGAGGACTAAAACATCCTTTGTACTGTGAATTTAGTAAATGGCTTCTTATTCTGAAATATCAAGGTATGGGGATCTGGAAAAATACTATGAGTGATATAATTCAGAATTCAGATTTCTTTGCTATCTCTCTCTGAATTCAAGTGAATCACAAGGAATTTTCAGTTAAGCAGTTTTCAGTTCAGCTCATTACTTCTTCCTTAGTTTCTTCCTTTTCCCAGGAAGGAAGCCATAGTCCCAGTCACTTTAAGTCCACACATTTCCTAGATGATTCCCAAGGTCCTTGTATTTTAAAGCTTGGATAACAAAGAATGATCAGACCAAAGTATTATTTTCTGGTAGTACAGGCCATGAAGATAGAAAAAGTTGGAAACTCAGTTCTGGGACCTTTTTTATCCAATCAATGTGTGACTGAATATAATCAGGGTTCCCAGAGTAGGACTTTTAACAACAACTTCTCGCTTTGAACACTCCAACAGTAAGAAGGAGATCAAGCATTGGACAACATCACACATTTGTCTAATGACTTACATTTTCATGCTTTCCTTTTTCTTTTATTGGGTGGGTCAGAGGTGGCAAGGAGAGGATTATGGTATGTTACAGACAAACTATGGGATCAACAAATATTTGATAATGTAAATTGTACTATGTAAAAGTCATGACATACAAAATGCCATGAAAACAAGCAAATATATGTGTGTGTGTGTAAATATTATATATATACCTATATACATACATATAAAACTTTAATGTGTACAAAGTTCTTCTGTATATTATTTCATTTATCCTCATATAAACCCTGGGAGGTAGGCCCTATCATTGTCCCCATTTTACAAATGAGGAAACTGAGGCTGACAGAGGGGAAGGGACTTACCCAAGGTCATACCACTAACAAATTAGACCTTAGAACTTCCTAATTCTCAGTCTAACACTATACTGACTATGACATTTGATTCTGCAAAAGGCAACACTTCCTGCTTTTAAAGAATTTACATTCTATTTGTGGGATACATGTACATAAATAATTACATTTAAGGTAATTTGAAGATAGCTAACAACTAGGTTGAGACAGGCAAGACTGTCCGTATGAGGTGGCACCTGAGTTGAGCCTTGAAGGAAGCATACTTCAGGCATGTGGAACAGCCTACGAAGTAGAACAGAGACAGGAAATGGAACAGAGTTTGGGGAGCAGCTAGCAGGCCAATTTGACTGTAATGTGAAAAAATTGTGGAAAGGTAGATAGTCCATGGGAGATGTGATGAAGCCTTAAACTAGAAGAAGAGTGGCCTTATACAATGCAAAAAAGGGGACAGATTCAAAAAATATGTAAAGGATGAATAAGGCTTGGCAACTGACTGGATATTGTTGGGAAGGTGAAAGAAAGGGAAGAGTCTAGGTTGAGCCAAGACCCTGAAGTTATGAATTTGGTTATGAATTTCTCATCAGAAATTGCAAAATTTGAAAGAGGAACATGTATGGGGAAAAATAACTGAGCTCCATTTTAGGTATGTTGAGTTTGAGCTATTGATCGAACTTCCAAGTAGCATGTCTAGTGTGCCACTGGTGATGTAGGATTAACCTTCAAGAGAAAGGTTAGGGCTGGATACATAAACCATTGGATAGACAAATCATTTGCTTAGAGAAGCAAATGAGATAACTTAGAAAAAGAGTACATAGGAGGAAGAGAAAATGGCCTTGGGGTACACTCATGCTTGTAGGGTAAGAGATGAATGACGATGCAGGGAGGTGGAACATTCGAACAGGTAAGATAGAAGATCTTAGAAGATAAGCATCATAGAAATCTAGGGAGGAAAGAGTATCCAGGAGTAAAGGGGGTATTCAATAATACCACAGTTGCAGAGAAAGTAAGATAAGGCCAGAGAAAAGGTCATTGAGTTTTCCAGTTAACAGACAACAGCTTTATTTGAGTGATGGGAGTCAGAAGGTTGCAAGGGGTTGAGATAGTAATTGGACAGTTACTGCTGAACAAAGTTATTGTGAGGTTTAAATAATTCTGCAAAACATTCTGCAAAATTTCAGATATACACACATATGTATATATTTAAAGAAATGAGTAGGAGGTAAAAAAAAAAAATGAAGGCAACCAATGTTGATGACTCTTTCTAGGAGTTTAGCCATGAAAAGGATAGGAGATATAGGATATGAAAAATAATTTGGAATTGTAGGAATAATGTCACTATGCACAAGGAGTTCAGTGACATTAAGGTAGAATGGAAAAATACACAGTCACTTTTCTGGTGATATGAAAAACCTGGAAACCAAGTGAGTACCTACAGTTAAACAATGGCTAAACAAAATGTGACATAAATTCAACAGGATATTTCAGTGAAAAAGTATTGAATATAAGGAAGTCAGAGAAATGTGAGAATGCTTCTAGGGACCAATTTAGGATAAATTAAGAAGACCCAGGAGAACAATGTGCACAATTCCTACAACCAAATAAAAGAAATCAACATAGACAATTATCCCAACTTAGATCAATTCAATAATCAATGACAGTCTAAAATATCTGAAGACAGTTCATCATGTCTTCTCTTTCTAAGGCTAAACATCTTCAGTTTCTTAAAATATGTCACAATTGAGTTTCCAGACTTTTTGTGACCTTAATCATTGCACACTGAAAGACTTCTAGGTTGCTGATGTTTTTCTTAAAATCTGGAAGTGAATACTATACTCCAAGTAAAAATAAAAACTCACATTTAAATAGAGCTTTAAGGTGTGCAAAGCTCCTTCTTCAAAGGAAGTATTAACACAGATATTATCTCCATTTTAGAGATGAAGAAACTGTGACACAGAGAGGTATAACAGATTCACAAGTAAAAAATTTTGGACTTGGAACTGAAATCCTACTGCTCAGGCTCTGAATCCTTTCTGTTCCACCAGATTAATTTGACTAAAGCAGAATACAATGAAGTCATCACTTCCTGCAATCTAGACAGCAATGTTGGAGGATCTATGGGAGCAGAATATTGCAGGCACTGTTAGAGGGTTGATATAGTAGCTAATTATACTAAATTGCTCTTTTAAAAAAAAAATCAGTGTAAGGTACTGTCCTTTTCAAAAGGAGTAGGCTAGTGTTGAAAAGAGCATGAAAATACTTTGGCAAAAAAAATTATGGATATTATTAAGTGGTTAAGGGTGTAAGATAGTGTTTTTGATAAATGAACATTTTGATGCCTAAAAATAGTATGAAAAGAAATTTGGCTTAAAACGACTGCAAATCTGTACATGATAAAACCTAATTTTCAAATGGGATTTGAGCAATTTTGGATGGAAAATGAACTGTGATGCAAACATAATATCTCAAATCACCTTTTGACGAATGTAGTTATACCTCATTTGTATGTGAACAATTTTTATGGGGCAGAGAAATAATTTTTATTTATTAATTTAATTTTTAATTATTTATATTTATTTTATATTTAAATATATTTTATATTTAAATTATTAATTTAATTAATTTATTAATTAAAAATAGGAAAAATATGAGTATGAAGAAACAGCTTCAAAGACACAAAATGAGATGGAAGATCATGTGAAGAATTTAGAACCACAGGGCATTTGTGATCTCTCAGCTAAACTGTTTTAAGACTTAAGAGAATTAACCTAAAAAATTGAGAAATTATATAATTATTTGGAAATAGAGTTATAATTTTTAAAGGACTATTAATTGTTTAGGAGAAATTTGGTGAACTGCTACCTTTTAAGTGAAAGATGCAGCACTAAATGCCAGGAGCCTCTTCCTTAAGCTGTTGAAAAGTACTAGGTTCCCAAAGTGGGCCATACTGTCCCCGGGGGTGGTGGTGCTGGAATGATCCAGGGTGGGTGGGTAATAGTTCAATAGGGGGGCACTGAAGAAAAATAAGGGTTAACCTAACCTAACCCCAGGGGGGTGATGAGTAATTTTTTTTTTCAAAAAGGGGGCAGTTACCCAAATAAGTTTGGGAACCTCTGGGACTCTAGAGGCTGGTAAAGTGTAGAAATTTAATAATATTTCAGAAGTCTCATCAGGGGGGGTGAAAAAAATACTTTTTTCATCAGACTTGCTTGAAGACACAAACAAAAGGGTCAGTCAGGTAACGGGAATCTTGAGCTATCTAATTCCTGATTGGTTGGAAAGAGGTCACATTGAACCAGAGCTTCAGTTCCAGACAATCCTCTTCAGGAAGTCAGAAAGAGGTGATTAAAAGCACCTATTATTCTTCGTTGTTCCCCTCTGATTTGAGAAGAAAAATAAGAAAGGAGAAAGCAAGGTTTTACAGATTCTACGTAAAGAGAGAAGCTGAGTTTTAACTGGACAGTGCAGAATTTTGGTATGAAAAAGTTTGTTTGACTCAGAGAGTCAATTTGAGATATTTTATTGTAAGTTCTTTTTGCTACAATTTGGACAATATAGCATCCTGGTAAGTGAATACCTGCTGAGGTTGGTCAGTAGTGCCCTTAGAGGGCCAGCTATATGAGCTCTGTGCTACCGCTTAAAGAAAACTAGCGAAATTAACAGTGCAACACTTTCCCAACATCCTTTAAGGGTGATTCTAAGTTGAAAGAGATGGCAAATGCTATGATGAGCTAGGAACAAAAAAAAAAAAAAAAAAAAGAGAAGGGATTCTGCTTAGTGAGGATCAGAAGAGAAGCAGGTGACAGAGAGATGGTTTCATGTGGTGCTGACACTCCTGAATGGACCAATCACATGCAGGTCTATTTTGAACCGCCTTGAACATATATATGAATTATTCCCTGCCAGTTTGATATAAATGTGTTCCTGCTTTCCCTTACAGACACTGAATGAATTGGCTGAGAGAGTGTGACCCAGATCTGTGTAACATATCTTATTAGTCACAAATTTGCTTTAATATACAAGTCATCCTTGCTGCTATAGTATTGTTGTGTTCGTCCTTTGTTGCTGAAGAAGACCATGCCATCAGAAAAACGACGACACGACTTGCATTTGACTTTGTTTTGAGTGAGGGAGGGCTGGGCAAGATCACCAATCTCACTTTCTCCTCCTGAGCCATCTGGACCCAGTGACCAGATATTCATCAGGATGACTGGAGATGACCCAGGATGCACTGGAAGACCTTGGCCCCTTTGGGGCAAGGCCTATTCAGGTACTCACTTAGGGTGAGGTAATGTCCATTCAGTGAATAGGCCTGTTTAAGAAGTAGTCAGGGGATGGCTGCTTCAGCGAGGCAAAGAAAAATAACTAAATCAGGCTGGGAGGGAAACAGCAACAGTTACTATTGAAAATCACTCTTAAGTCAGGAGGGTTCAGAAAACAGCCCTTAAGTGGAGCTTGGGCAGGGGTCTAGTGTGGTACAATCTATAGACTTCAGAGTACAGTAGGTTTAAGGTTTTAGGAAAGGAAAGGAAAGGAAAGGAATATATACTATATATACACATTCTATACTACACTACATAATATATACTTTTCTACATACTATAGAAAAGAAATAATGATTATGTTTAAGATCTAAAAGTGTCATCATTATGAGTAGCTGGATTGAGTAAAAGGAAAAGACAACATTTGGGGCTCAAGAGCTAATGTGGCGAGTCTCAGGATGATATTTTCCCCACAATAAGTTTAACCCTTAGGAGTGAGAGAATGAATATAACTATGCGCTCCTGGTGGTCCTTCTCTGAGAAAGTAGAGCTGCTAGTGTAAGGCTAGATCAGAGTGAGCAAGCCAGTCCAGAGAGTGAGCAGACAGATATCCATACACCTATGTGAGAGATGGGAGGAATTAAAGTGTGGGTGACTACTACATTGTTTTAACGATTATATTAATTACAAAAGATGGACCGCTAAGCAGGGGAGGAATATATTTAGAAATAAAGGTTCAAAAATAAAAGATGCCAATAAATTAAAAAAAAAAACTATTCATATTTGTTTTCAATATGTTCTTCTGTAAGCAGGAATGTGACAAGGGTAGCATCCAATAGTGGGGGCAGCACAGTCTTACGTAGGGCTTCCTAAACTTTGGCAGTCCACACATTATTGCTTATGACCCTAACCTGCACTCTTCCCATCAGACTCCTGTACCCCCACATCTATCTCCTAATCCATTCAAGTCCATCTAAAATGCTTATGGAAAAATTAATTTTCCATCTGTCCTCCATTAAGCAAACTCAGTAATGCCTTGTACCACCTCCTCCCTCGCATTCCTTAGGCTGCATTTCCTGGTCTCAGGCCAATATTGTGGCAGTTCCATCCAGATCATACCCTACATGTTTCTATATATTCTACTTTCTCCCCTCAATCCTGTATGCTCTTAGCCTCTCACTTCTTACTTGATATCTTCTTTACCACACATTCTAAACCTTTGATTACATTTATTAACAAGCCTCCTCCCCTACCCATCTTGAGAGATTTTGAGAGGGGGGGCAGGGCAGGGTTAGCATTGGGAATATTGAATTGGGAGTCAGAAGATGTGGGTTTGAATCTGAGTCTGGCTACTTACTGCCTGCCTAGGTATTGGTAAGTCATATCATCCTCTGAAGCTTCATTTCTTCATCTACAAAATGAAAGGGTTGGACTAGTTAAATGCTAATGTGCCTTCCATGTTTAAATCTATGATCCTGTGATCTTTCTCCTCATCATTTCCTCTTGGGGTCCAGGAGGAGAATGGCTCCGCTATGAAATGGAAAAATGAAAGTCAATTATAAAATTGTAGTCATAAAAAGGGCTTGTGTGGAGAATTAGTCAGACTTTCTGTGGTGGGGGGATGTGGAGAAGAGGGGAGAGGCAACTGGCATTAAATGACTTGCTCAGGATCACATAGCTAGTAAGTGTCTGAGGCCGGATTTAAATTCAGGTTCTCCTGGTGACAGGATCAGTGCTCTATCCACTGTGCCACCTGAGGGCCATCTCAGGGCGTCCTGATCAATATCTTGCCACTGGATGCAGATGGCTCCAGAGGAGAGAATGAGGTTAGTGACTTTGTATAGCCTTGTGTCACTTAAATCCAATTCACTTGCAAATCATGACATCACCTTTCTGGTGTCATGGTCCTCTTTGAGAAAAAAGGACAAACAATAACCTGTGAGTAGTAGTAGCTGCCCCATTGGGTTCCCAACTGCACAGTTCCAATTGGGCAATGCATCCCTTTCCTTCCTTCTTTCCTCATGAGATATCCTCATTCATCTTGAGTTTCCACCCAAAGTTGGTTAACTTTGTCCTCTGAGCAGGACATCACCACTCTAAGATTTATTTAGCAAGTTCTTGAGGTGAGGCTGGCTTTCATTGATTGACCAACAAATGGTCCCTGCCCAAACACCATCTGATCATTCTTTGGCTCTGATGGCTCAGAGTGAATGTAAATAGGAACTGTTTCTGTTTTGGCCAGAAACCCTGAGGGTCTTCCTCTCCCACATTTTTTTTTTTGACTAGATAAAAGACCACTCTTTACCTCATTTCTTACCTAGCCTTAATCACTGAATGGGCCATGGTCTCCTACTACATGCAGGGCCATCTCCAGTCATCTTGACCTATATTTTGCAACTGGACCCAGATGGCTTTGAAGGAGAGAGTGAGGCTGATGACTTCAAACAGCCTGCCTCACTCAAATTCAATTCACTTGCACATCATGACATCACCTTCTTGGTGTAATGGTGCTCTTCAAGAAGGAAGGACAAACAATAGTCAACCTTTGCATAGGCAGCTGTTGTTCAGTCATTTCAGTCATGTCTGACTCCATGATCCCATTTGGGGTTTTCTTGCTGGAAAGGTTTGCCATTTCCTTCATTTTACAGATGAGGAAACTGAGGCAAACAGGGTTAAAGCACTAGCCCAGAACAAGTATCTGAGGCTGCATTTGAACTCAGGTCTTCCTAAATCCAGACTTCATACTCTATCCACTATGCTACCTGATCTCCTATTACTTCTTTTTGCTACAGAACACTTTTTTGGGGTATGTGGGTATGTGTGGAGGTAGGGAGGGGAGTTAGGATCTCCACAGGTTGAGGCTAAAATTCATATTTAAAGTGAAGGAGATTCCCCTCCTCCCAGCTTCTTGAATGTTCAGGTGCATTGTAGTGAGGATTTAGGTATCGGACTAGGTAGCCTTTGGGTCCTCTTCCAGCTTTGTGCTCCTGTGTCTTATGACAGCTCAATATCTATTACCCGACAAATATTGCTGAAGCTTCTCAGTAATTTTTCAGGTCACTGACAGTCTCAAAAGTTATCAGTGCCATTTATCCTTGTCAGCCTGACATTTCAGTAGAAGGGAAGGTTTGATGTCATCTGCAGATTTGCAGATTTTAGTACATGCTCCATTTTTCTGGTCATTTATAAAATTACACTATGATTAATCCCTACGATATTCCATGCTATATTTTGTCTAGAGGAAGTCTCAATAGCCATATAATATTCTACCATCACACCCCTAATTAATGCAATGAACACAATTAGCACCTGGACTCAGGAATCAAGGGGTGGGTTCAAATCTCTGTTCTGTGCTTACTAGCTGTGTGATCAGTTTCCACATGTGTTAAAATAGGCAGTAAAAATGTTGCTATACCCATCTCACAAGTCAAGTGAGATAATATATGCAGAGTGCTTTGTAAACCTTAAAAAGTAACAGAAATGTCAGTTAATATGATCATGCTTATTTTAACTGCTCCAGAACTAAAATGCATAACCACAGGACAGCTACTCTATAGTTACAATAATTTATGACATACTGACAGTTTCACCACAATGGCGGAGTGATGCTAAATTTAATTAGACCTTACTGGATACCTAGCTGACCTAGGCTTAAACAAAATACAGTTTTTCTTGTTTTTTACCCACTATCCAGCCACCTGTATTTGGGTAATTTGTTATGAAACATACCACTTGTCTGATATGTTAACTCCTGTAAGAGGTAAAAATAGATAATCAATGAGGTCCCTTCTTCTGACTTCTGGCTTTCCTGACTTTCTTCAAGTCCCAGATAAAATTCCATCTTTTACATAAACCTTTCCTGATGCCTCTTCATTCTAGTGACTTCTTTCTGTTGATTATCAATTTTATCCTGTATGTGGCATGATTATTTATTTATATGTCATATTAAATATTTGTTAAATATAATATACATGTATATTATATATAATATGTTATATTATATATTTACATGTCATCTGCCCCATTGAATTGGGAGCTCCTTGAGGTCGGGGACTATTTTTTGTCCTTTTTTTGGATATACCTAGTGCTTAGCATGGTGCCTGGTACACAGCAGGCACTTGCAAAATGTTTATTGATTGATTAATAAATACTTACTGACTGTCAAGCATCAAATTCTATGATTCTACAAAGTCCAGACCCATCGCTATGGTGATGCAGTACCAGGTCAAATCATATTCTCCTTCATTTTTGAAAATACTGCTATAAAGAAAAGCATCAGTACCAAACATAATCTTTTAGATCTCTCCTAACTTTAAATTTATGATCCTAATGAAACCAGTCAAGAAGAGGAATCATTCAACAGTGGAAACATGGATAAATTTGGAGTCAGAGGATGTGGGTTTAAAGTCCAATTCTGCTATTTATTATTTGTTTAATCCCAGGTAAGTCACTTAATTCCTCTGGACCTCAATTTACTTATTTAGAAAACAAAGGGGCTGGATTAGATGACTTCTAAATTATCTTACAACTCTACATTTAGGAACCTATAAGAATTGTCTGGAAGGGTAAAACAAATCACAAAAGGTTAGCCTGGGGGCATGTGACAAGCCATTACTTTTCTTGATAGTGATGGTAGGGATTTGGGGGATGATCTGCAACCAATGGAAGACAGAATGATCTCACTAAACCCCTACCTAATCAGTTGGGGCAACTATCTGAATCCACTAGACTCTACCCATATCATTCATAGCTCCTACCACCCAAATCCCAGACTTGAAGCCCACATCCCTTACCTGGAAATCACCAGTGGGTTTTCGGAGACTCATGTGGACAGCCTCTGACTGATGCACTGGGGTCCCTGATGAGTGGTAGCCGTTCACTGTGAGGGACAGAGACATTGGCCTCTAATTGCACAGAATAACAAGAGGGTACATCCTCCCCATATCCCAGTCCCTGGAGAAAGATGCCAGGATCTTTAGAAAATGGTCCGGACTATTGCCTAGGACCTCCACAGTGCTAAGCTCCACCTTCAATTCAAGAGAGAATAGATCCTGGAAGTGGTCCCTCCATCCTAGACCATCCTAGCACACCCAACTAGAGCTCTAAAAGTGGTTTGCTAGTTCCCACTTTAACCTGAGGGAGGGAAAATGGTAGGTGCTTGCTTAAGAATGAGAATAGAGAACACCAGAAGGCTTTGACACTTATGGCTCTACAGGTGACTTGCTCAATGACAGCCAAGAGCCATACTTCTTCAATATCTACTAAATGGTACCTGTAGGGTCAAGGATTCTCCTTGCCCCATCCCCCAACTGTTTCACTCTTTAGGAACAGCTATGCCTTTATGCTCTGAGTTTCCCAGGAAATCTGCTCCAAAACCTCAGTCTATTCCTAAATCTGGTTCTTTCAAACTATAGGCGATACCCTGATGACTTTTATATAACTGGGATTATAGAATCCCAGAGTTGGAAGGAATTCCAGAGGCCTCTTGCAATTAATACGTTCACTGACAAACAGCTATTTAGTCCCTGCTTGAGGACACGAATAAAGGGAAACTCATTACTTACTCCCCAAGCATCTCATCCTACATTTGGACAGTTCAGTTGTTAGGAAGTTTTTTCTCTAACATCAAGAAAACCTGTCTGTTTGCAATTTTTATCCAGTATTTCTTGTCCTGCCCCGTGGAGTCAAGTGGAACAAGTCTAATCTGTCTCACATATGACCACTTTCAAAATTATTTGGGTAGCTATTATGTACCTCCTGCTTTCTCTTCTCCAACTTAAACATCCATACCTCTTTGACCAATCTTCAGTCATGGCAAGGAGCTTTATGATCCAGGCCATGTTCTTTTCCCTGCTCTCCAGCTTATTAATGCCCTTACTAAAAATCTGGCACCAAAAATGAACATAATATTTTTGATGTGATCTGAAAACTATGACTATCACTTCTCTTGTCCTAGAAATTCTCAGTTAACCTCAGATCTTTGTCTAATTGTCTATGTCTCCTCTGTCATATATTTATGAAATGGAGTTTTTTTGAAACCAAATGTATAAGTCTTTGGTGTTGCTGTTCAGTTGTTTTCAGTTGTGTCCAATTCTTTGTGATCCCATTTGAGGTTTTCTTGGCAGAGATACTGGAGTGGTTTGCCACTTCCTCCTCCAGTTCATTTTACAGATGAAGAAACTGAGGCAGAGTTAAGTGACTTGCCCAAGGTCCCCCAGCTAGTAACTTTCTGAGGCCAGATTTGAACTCAGGAAGATGAGTATTCCTGATTCTAGGCCTGGTGTATCCACTGTGCTACCTAGCTGCCCTATGTATTTTATTAGAGATTCATAATTTCCTATATAATTCTATTTTTCTAGAATTTGTAGAAATGTTTGGGTTTTTTGGCTTTTGTTAAGTTCAGAATTTTAAAAGCAAAAAAAGCCCCTCATGTATTCTATTAAATATAATTTAACCCAGTGTTTTTGACAGTAGAGATTTTTTTTTTTTTGGATCATGCTGTACATTGTATTAGCTATTCCTTGCAGCTTTGTGTTATCTATGAACTTGATACGTGTGCTATCTATCCATTTATCCAAGTTGTTGATAAAGATGATAAACAGTAAATAAAAGATGGTGGTGACGTTAAATGTTTAATAAAATGACTCTTGAGGGACAAAATATACACATGAAAACTGAAAATCTGCATTATTAACATTTTCTCAATTCTAGACAATCAAGAAAACTACAAATCAAGCCCTCAGTTGTAATGCTTGCCAATTTCTGAGGAGCAAATGCTCACCCTGAAAATTTCACAATTGGTTCCAGCTTTGGCTGGCTGCAACACAACCCTGGTCATGGGCTGAGCACAGATTTTTGGACTTTCCATGAGAAATCGAGCCTTTGAGGTAGTGATGACTCTTCTTTTGATCCAACAATTCAGCCAATTCTGAATCTAGCCTCTTCCTTGTCAAGATATCCACAAAAATAGGCCTAGACAATTACTTTGCTAAAATCTTGACCACGTCAGTAGCATGCGCCACTTTAGCCCTCCATCTAATCATCTAGCAACCCTTTTAAAAAAGGAAAGGAGCATAGTCTGGTATGAACTATTAATTATTAAGCCATCCTACTCTTTGTGATCACTTTTTCCTTTCCTTTCCTTTTTTCCTTTTCTTTTCCTAGGTACGTACTTCTTGAATGATATCCTTTGAACCAGGTGTTCTTAAGCTATCTTATATTAGGACCTGTCTTAAACATTCTTGTGAAGCCTAGCCTCTTCTCCAAGGAATCTTCCTGACTATTTAGTATGAAATACATGAGATTACAAAGGAAACCAATTATATTGAAATACGGTTATTAAATTTTTTAAAAAGTCTATGGACTTCAGGTTAAAAACCTTCAATCCCTTTAATTCATCTAGGATTTTTCCAGAAATTATGTCTAGTTCATTGGCCTTTAGTTCCCTGCAATCAAGACAGCATTTGCTCTTCTTCCATTTGGCACCTTTCCAACTTCCAATGCTCTTTCAATGGTGACTGAAAATAGTCCAGCCATCAAATTATCCAGTTTCTTTCAGTACATAAAGTTATACCTCATTTGAGCATAGTGACCTAAACTCATTAAGGACAACTAGGTTCTCTTTTACTGGATTCCATTTTTATTATGTCCTTTCCAGTTCAAAGATCTGAGGAGACAGAGATAGATGTAACTTCCTACTCTAAAAGAGTTTACAATCTATTAGGGGACAGGAGTGTTTAAAATACTACTCAGGCAGTACTGTGGAGAATAAGTTGGAACGAGGTTAGAATGGAGGCAGAAATATGGGAGTACTTGAATAAGTATTGCTTGTCATTAACATAGAGAAGGGTTATATATGAGGTAATGAGTTGGAAAGTAAACTGTTAACTTATTTGTTTATTTAGTTACTAACTTTCCCTTAAGTACTTAGTATGCTGCAAATAGTGAAACTGCTGGACTCTGCCCAGGTTAGATAATATACTTAATTTGGATTTGTTCTGGGAGCTACCTTGGGAAAAACATTGGTAAACTAGAAAACACCCAGAAAGGATTATAAGATCATAGATTTAGAGCCAGAAGGCCATTTAGTCCAATTTCTCATTTTCCAGATGAGACCCAGAGGTCATATAATTTGTAAACAGAGCTGGTTCCTCTGACTCCAAACCCCTATCTTTTTCATTGTACAAGCACCCCCTGTACACAGGTTGCCAGGATGATTAAGATTATGTCATAACCAGATCGGTCAAAGGAACTGAGAATGCTTAGCCTACAGAAAAGCTGGCAGAAGGAAAGAAGGTATAATAGAGTTTTTTAATTATATGAAGAGCTGTCATACTGAAGAGGGTTTAAACTTCTCATTTGACCTCAAAGGGCAGAACCAGAAGCAATGAGAAGACATTGCGAAGAAGCATATTCAGGCTTGTTATCAGACAAATTTTCTAACAATTAGAGGGGTATCCAAAAGGGAAATGGGCTGCCTCTCAGGACATAAATAGAACCCTCAATTCAGGTCATCAAGCAAAGTTTGGATGGCCACTTTGCTGGGCATATTTTTGAAGGGATTCTTCTCCAGGTATTACATGGACCAGCTACCTCCAAGTCCTGTCTTTCAAGTCTGAGATTCTGCTGGATGCCAAGTTAACTGTCTTTAGCTCCAGGAGCTAAGCACCTCACTTCCTGAAAAGGAACATTTGATTCCTTAATCTGTTTTCTTATTACACCTCACTGTATGTCTAGTCTCTTGACATCACCCAGATAATTATTATTTTTCATAGCATCACAGGCCATCTGGTACAACTCTCTCATTTTAAAAAGAGGAAACTGTAGCTTAGGGAAGCTATGACTTGTCGAAGGGTTACAGAAGTGGTAAGCAGCAGATGTAGGATTTCAACACAAGTTCTCTGATTCTATCCTGGCTTTATTTAGTAGGTAGTTCCTTGTCTTTTTTTTGGGGGGGGGGGGAGGGAGAATCAGGGTTAAGTGATTTGCCCAGGGTCACACAGCTACTAAGTATATGAGGTCACATTTGACCTCAGATTCTCCTGACTCCAGGGCTAGTGCTCTATTCACTGTGCCACCTAGTTGCCCCTGGTAGTTACAATTGTGTGTGCCTAAGGCTTTGGCCTAATGAAACTTTGGCTTACAGGATGGGTACTCTTTCCAAGGTAACATGCTGTCCCCTATCCATGTAAGAAATGCTACAAAGGGAAAATTTCCTGGTTGACCTTTTGTCACAATGTAATAGCATTCATTGAGTTGGGACTTATTCCTATCTTGCTGTATCAAAATCTAATGGGCATATTCATGGAGATTAGCAGCAAAGATTTTTAGTGCACCATATTAAATCAATTTTCACTGACAAATATCCTACATGAGCATTCTCTGTCCCCTGATGGGGAAATCTGATCCTTCTTTCCAGAGCCATTGGAAAAGGGGGGGAAAATCAGGGCTCATGCAGTAGTTTAAAAAAGCAACTTAACTTAGATTTGGCAGAGGAAGGGTGGTCAGAGAGGAGTGCAAAAAGCTCAATGCATTTACTTCTAAAGATAGGTTGTACAAAGATTTGTTCAATAAATATAGCAATTTTTAAAAAGGCTCTTCCACATTGAGAGAAAAAAAGAAATCCTTACAGCCTCTCATCATCCTGTACATATCAAAGAGATTGCTTCTGTCTCCAGCACTCTCTCTCCTACACAAACACCAAAATCATTTGCTGGAAACTTAAATTTGTATAACTTACTAGCTTTGAAAAAGGGAAGAAAAGAGCAGAAATTTGAAGGAAAGACTTAAGCAATGGAAAATAATGATCAGTATTGGTGTGGCACTCTAAGTTAACAAGGTGTTTTATTCTTTGATCCTCATAACAACTTTGTCAGGTAGGCGCTGTTATTATTTTCCAATATCCCAAGTTAGAGTTGAAAAGGCCCTCAGAGATAATCAAGTCCAGTCCTTGCATTTTGCAGATGAGCAGAGGCACTCTTATCCAGAAGCACTCAACTTAAGTGTCTGAGGCAAGATTTGAACTCAGGTCTTCTTGACTCCAAGTCCATTACTTTAACCAGTATGCCATCTCACAGCCTCTAGGATGTGAGGATTTGTACTTTACAGTTGAGATGCTTTCCTGATAGGAACAGAATTCAAGTAGTTGATTTTAAAGATGAGGTAGAGGTTGTCCAGATAGTCTAAGTCAAGAGGAGAAATCCAGGGCAAAGAAAAGGGCAAAGACAGTGAATGCAAAGTCAGAAATAAGTCATCAAAAGTGAAGAGGGGCAGAAGGGAATTCAAAGAAATAAAAGAAAAGGGCCAGTATCTCCTAGCATCTATATCCCTTGATTTCCTTGTTCTAAGACGCAACTCAAGACCCTGTCATGGATGTTGTTAAAAAACTCTCCAGTCTTGAAATAGGTTGGATAAATTGGTCCCCCTTTTTCCCATGGACTTCCAGCTTCATATAACCCCATTTCCAAGTTCCTATTTTCCTAAAGCAGCCTTGTCTCCTATAACTGGTTAACACTCCTGGGACATGAGGAATACTTCTCACTGTATATCTCTACCCCATCATTTTAACCTTTCTCTAGGCCCTCTTACCTGCCTCTCCTTTCCCAAACTTTAGAAACCTTCTATCTCTGGAATCTTAGTTTTGCCATCATTCCATTCTTCCATCTAAAGTTCACCCAGTAGTAATTAATAGCTGCATTTAAGGGAAGTGGGAAAGAAGATAAAAGCCCTTCTCCATTCTGGAGTGGGGCAGCATTTCATTTTCCAATCTTCTTTAGTCCAAAATTATTCAGAATAATTTTACCGACCTTTTTCTTTTTTTTTTAAAAGTATAGGACTTTTTCTCATTCTCTACAGCATAACTTCTTATTCACTGGCCTCCTCTCCATTTCTACTGGGGCTCTTTAATTTCTCTTCTTAATTTCCTCCATTGTGCACTTAATTCTTTTCCTGAGCATCTAGGCCCATGCCAGGAATTGCTGCCACCCCCAATATCCCCCTCCCACACTAAACTAAACCATCAAAATCGTCTGAGAATGTAAACTTGGGAAATCTGCCTAGCTCTACTTTTCCCTTTTGCAGAGTAAAGTATTAAAGGGAGGACCCCAGGGCAGGATTCAATAAGGTGGCAGGATGTAGGGGAAAGGACACTGCTCTTGGAGTCTGAGGACTTGGGTTTGAAAGCAGGCTCTGATACTTAGTAGCTATACAGTGTTAGGTAAGACTGGACCTATACTTCAAAGAAAGGGGGAAAGGATCTAAATGTGCAAAAATGTTTACAGCAGCTCTTTTTCATGGAAGCCAAAAATGTGGAATGAAGGGGTTATTCTATTGAGGAAGGACTAAAACTGTGATTTATGAATGTAAAGTAAAATTTTTGTGCCATAAGAAATGATGAAATAAATGGACAATTTCAGAAAACTTGGCTGACATTTGTGAAGTAATGCACAAGGAAGCAGGTAGAACTAAGAACAATGTTTATAATAACAACATTTTAGAGAAAAGCAACTTTGAAAAACTCAAAAATTCTGATCAATACAATGACAAACCACATGTCCAAAGGAAAGAAGAGGAAAGTGCGTCCAAATTCTGCCCTAGATACTAGATACAAAAACACCTAACAATAACAAAAAAAAAGCCTGTGCAACCCTGGGCAGGGGATTATTCAACTGTAAAATGGGTACAACAATATACACCTCCCTCACAGGAAAGGATCAAGTTAGTTAATATGTGCCAAGTACTTTGCAAACCTTAAAGTGCTAAATAAATGCTATTATTATCATATAACAGAGATAATTCTACTTATACTGCCCACCTGACAAGTTGTGAGGAAAAGGCTTTGTAATTCTTAATGAACTAGGCAATAACAGTGTGTTACTCTTTCAGCCAGACACAAGTGAATTTGAGAATTTTTACAGAGGAGGAAGAAGTATCCTCATGAATTCCTGATTTGATAAAACTTGGCCATGACCAGAGGTTCCCCACCTTTGTACTATGACCCTGCATGTCCAGCACCATCTGAGCCTGATCTCATTCCTCTTTTCCCTCTCCTAGGTGTATACATCTATTGCAGTTTTAGATTTTTCTACAGCGTATGTCTACCTGGAAGTGGGCCTCAGTCAGTGCCAGGAGATGGAAGTGTTCTTAATATTCATCTGTCAATCAACAGTCAATAATACTTTATTTAACTAGGATTATGTTCTAGGAATTGGGTCTATGAAGCCCTCAAGGATCTCTCATCTACGTAGATAGGTACATTCCAAATGAATATTCATACAGCATATATGCAAAATCTATATACAGAATATGTACAGGGAGGGGGTGGAAAGGAATATGGGAAGCAGGAGAAGGGGTATCTGGTGGCTGTTAGATCAAACCGGGCATTACATCTATGCAGGAGATACTATGTGAAGAGTAAAGAGAAGGGTTTTGCTTCTGCTCCTCTGAGCTGAGTAACAAGCATTCCCTAACAAGGAAAGAGAATCAGTGCAGACAATAATTAGTCTGGTACTATACCTGGGGCTCTTCAGTAAATATAAAATATCTCCTGAAGCTAAAGATGACAGTATATTCTTCACCATCATGCACACACACAAACAACCATCCCATCTCTCCCTTACTCCCTGCCTTTTTCCCCCCTTACCTCATTACAAGAAGAACTGAGAATTGACATAGTACCTATTTATAACACATCTCTATGGTATAGACAAAAACACTCCTACCTGTCCAAGGAGAGTCTGGGCAAAACTGTCTTTAGAGTCTGAGAACAGCGGAGCTCCCTCTTTGTAGTCTCCTCTTGATGCCCAGGGCTTAGAGCTTTCTCCTATGGCCATGCCCTCAGAAATGTAGCCACTTTTTCATCTCCCACAACTCTGTCAGTTACCAATATTTTCCATGGTAACAAAAAAAACTACTTTATTGCAAGCATGAAAATTTATCATAGTACAAACTATATACAAGGAACAAAAAGTACGAAATTAAGCTTCACCCAGCTCAAAGAATAGTTTCACTTCAGAGATCTTTCTGTTCTGGATGCCTCTGTTCAGTTACCCAAGTCCAGCCTGTTCCTGGCTCAAATGTTTCTTCCTTGGCTATCTGAGAAGTTTGTACAGACAGTCCCTAGATTATGGGGTTTGTTCCCAAATCTGTAGGGGAGTTGTACGGGACACCAGAATAATTTCCACATGTAAATAATGTCATAAAAAAATTAAGTTATCAGGTTCTCCTAAAGAAGTTATTTTTACTCACAATATACCTGAAGTATATAGTACTAATACGCTATAGCACATAGTAAAGAATAGACTAGCTCAGATTTCTATAGTACTTTACACTTTATAATACAATTAGATATATAGTGCAAATATTATTATCTCTGTCTTGCCAATGAGGAAAGAGGCTAAATGACTTAGCAAGTCCAAGGAAAGATCATAACTAAACTTCAGAGTCTGATGTGAATGTAAGTACAATGATACCATGACACCATGTTGTCTACATTTTATATGTATATATATATATATGTATATATACACACACACACATACGTACATATATACATATATATGTATAGAATACAATACTTCCATTATACCTTAGTTTAAGTTGTAGCCAAGACATTTTTGAACTGTGATCATTTCTAAATTTGTGCCTTCATCCTTTAGCTGTAAAATGAGGATAATGTTACTGAATTGTGTATCTTACAGAGAGGTTATGAAGACAGCTCTTCAGGAGCTTAAAGGTACCAGATAAATTGTGAACTACCATCATGATTATTATACCTAACCAATTCTTATAGTATTGTTTCATCCTGAGTTTCAACCTAGATCCTGAAGAACATAAACATTTTGCCAGTTGGGAAGTGTAGTGGATAGAGTGCTGGGCCTGGGGTCAAAGCCAGAATTCAAATGCAGCCTCGGTCACTGTGCCAGCTATGACCCTGGGCAAATCATTTAACCTCTGTCTGCATCAGTTTGCTCAACTGAAAAATGAGAATTATTATGGCACCTACCTCAGTGGGTTGTTGTGACGATCAAATATTTGTGAAGTTCTTAGCACAGCGCCTAACACATAATAGGTACTTTACAAATGCGCCTTTCCTTCCCTTCCTTCCGTTTTTCTACAAACACTGAATCTACACATTAAGTCACCCAAATATATGACTTTACATTTGTGTATTTATGTATATCCATTTTTACTCCCAATGACCTAATCATTCATTTATTCCACAGTTTCTAGCCTCCTGGTCAGTTCTTTATGGTCTTAAGGGATACAGTGTGTAAGTTGGGAAGCAGCGAGGTGGAATAGAGGACAGAACGCTGGACCTGAAATGAATCTGACCTTAGACACCTACTAGCTGTGTGACTATGAACAAGTGACTTAATCTCTGTCTGTCTCAGGTTATGCATTTTTAAAATGGTGGAAATAATAGCACCTACCTCCTAGGGTTGTTATGAGGATAAAAATAAGATAATATTTGTAAAACACTGCTATATAAACTACATATAAACTTTTGCTACAATCATCAATACATGTTACTGTCCCTGATAGGATATAAACTCCTTAAAGAGAAAGGCGACTTCATTTTTACCTTTGTATTTATTCTTGGTGTCTAGTTAATAAACGCTTGAAGACTGACTGAATCTTAATATGTAACCTTTACAGAATTTCCTTGCACTGCAGCCTCCTTCTGGCACTCTTATTACCTCTGAACTTTGAAGAAGCTTTTTGTGTGTAATGTGATAATGCAGGAAAACTATGTAAAATATCAGAGTTGGACAAGCCCTTTGAGATCACCCAGTGCAACTCTCTTAAAGACAAAGAAAGTGAGTTCTAGAGGTAATAAAGTGAATTACCCAAGGTCACACAGCTAGGCTATGACAGGTGTGGAATTAGAACCTGGATCTTCCTCCTGTCAGTTAAGTACTTTTCTACTCCCTTATGACATGAGGGTGTAGTAAGTTGTGACACATCAGCTGGGATGAGGAGAAGAAGGGTTGGTGTGTTTTGAGAAACACATTTTTCCCTACCTGGATGTACGTATGTCTTTTGTAAATCAGCAATTCATAATTCAGACAACCTTCATTCTTTTCCTTGCTTAATCCTTTTTAATTTTACTCTCATCCAAGTAGAGTATTCTCACTGAACTTCTCTGGACAAAAGAAGAAAAAACTCCTGGACTAGCTTGAGCTATATATCTCTTTCAAATTCTTTTGGTTTCTGAAAGACAAGTCTTTCTTTAACCATTATTTACTATTAATTCATTCTTCTTTTTCCTTACTGCAAACACCAGGGGTCACTATGTTAGACATGTCTCATGAAAGAGATTTTAAAAGACTTCAAATACACGGAAATTTTGCACTTGGAAATGAAATACATGAATGACATATGACTATGCTCCCAGTTAGAGGAGGGGTTGGAATTTCAAGCCCTGTGATAAGAAAGGCCACTCTTTCCAGGGTAGCTTCCAGAGCTGTACCACACCCTCATGCCCAGACCAATTGCATGCAAGGAAATGCAAGGACAGGATAAACACAGGTATTTTTGAGAAATAAGGTATGACCATTCAGATAGATTATTTGTCAAATGAAAGGATGTGATTATGAATGGGTGCCTGTAAATCCCTCTGAGGTAACTCAGGGATCAGGATGGAAGGACAGCTGGATCCTTGTGTCTGTTTTTTCTTAGCATCCCTGCCACTTCAAATAATTAATATGATTTTAAAAAAACCCCAGCAAAAAGCAAAAAACAACACGCACAAAGTCATGTACATCCAAGCTGCCCCTTTTGTTTTCACATCTTGTGGTCTCCCATGCAGGATGTGGTCTGAAAAAGGGAATTGCATAAGTCTCTGGCACTGAGGGGGGCGATGCTGCTGCATGTGTGAGAAAATAGTCACACCTCTCTTTTGTCTTCTCATGTTCTCTCTTTTCTCCTTTCCCAGAGATCTTCCAAAAACACTTAGTTCATGGGGGGAAACCCAAACTCAAGTCCAAATCTCAAGTTAGTTTTTTCCCTTCTTTGGGTGGAAAAGAATACAATTTAAAGCGTCTTTGTGAACAGTCCAAACTTTACTGGAGGCTGTTAACAATAATAATCTTGTGTCTCTCACATGAATGCCTCTGTTCCTTAAGACTCAAAGCTCTATAACTCTCTCAGAGGCATCTTGTTTACCCAACAAGAATTAACTCCTACCACTGATAAACCTTGAGTCAACCCATGCAGTACTCTGAGTCAGGAGAACTAGATTCCTTAGTACTTATGTGATGCTAGGCTTATTATCTTAGACTCAGTTTTTCCATATGTAAAATGGACATAATACTTGTACAACCTACCTCACAGAATTGTGAGAAAAGCTCTCTGTAAACTTCAATGTAGCACAAAAATGGAAGCTAAAAATATCATTATTGTATAGTCAAAGGTAAAACTGGAATCTTAACCCAGATTTCCAGTTTTACCTTTCTCGTATACACACACACACACACACACACACACACACTTTTAATATTCTCACTTAATGTGTTTTCATTTGAGGTCCACAAAAATTGAGAGGTAGGTACTATTCTTCTTCTTCTTCTACAGTTGAGAAAACTGAGGCAGAGAGAGGGTAGGTGACTTGTCCAGGGTCACAAACCTAGTAAGTGTCTAAAACAGGATTCAAACTCAGGTCTTCTTGACTCCAGCTCCAACACTCTCTGTACTGTCCTACCTAGCTGCTTCCCTTTATACTGCTATTCTGTCTTAAACATAAAATTTACAAATCAATCTATCAGTATTACTTAAATTTATAATAACTCTTAATGGTGTTTCCTGGAATGGCAGCTCCAAAAGAAAACAATCATTTTAATGGTTTTTCTCAACTCAAACTACACTGTAAATAAGGGAAAATACGTAACATATTGTACCTTTTCACAAGGAACAGATTGTTACTGAGTAATGTCTGTTCAGATAGTCCACTTGAATGGGGCATGGGTCTGCTTAGAATTCCAAGAGAAAGAGTTACACTACAGTTACTCTCACAGAGACAATATTTCATTTTGAATGTGACAATGTGTACTTTGGTAACTGTTCTATGGTCATGAGACAAAGACAATTTATTTGATTATAGGAAGATGAGAATTTGGTTACTAATCATAAGCAACATTATTCTCAGAGAGCATGTAGACTATGAACCTTGACAGGATAAGGAGAGAGGGAGAGGGGGGACAAGACAGATTTCAGAAAAACTTAATTTCACATAATTTTACATAAAAATTATATTTTATAATATATAATAATTATATTTTTCATATAATATTTCAATACAACTTAATTTCATTGAATTTTTGAAGCCCGAAGTGATGGAAATTATAGTTATTGTTTAGGTCTAAGTCTAATTAAGAAATACAGTTTAGAAAAAGACAATCAGAGAAGTCCTTCAGCAGATCAATAGGTTTGGAAGAGGTATCATGGCTAATGAGGTGTTCACCAAGCCTAGCGTGGCTTAATTCAGCTTAGTAGTAAAAGTATTTGTTCCACACAGAAGCCACATTCATTAAGAAACTTTTGTGAACTGTTCCTGAGACATTTATTGTTCCAGGGCTGTAAGTTATCCCATGTCCATGGGTTTTCCTTCTTCATGTTGTCCTTGCCAGATTTCTGTGTCTACTCTCCCTCTACAGGTACTGAATGCACTGGTAGGAGAGTATGACCCAGATTTATACAGGAATTGTAATTTAATCATTACATTACAATTTGATTTAATGAGTATCTTTTATGTTGCTATTTCTTTTGTCTTACTGCTAAGGAAATGGTTAAATTTAAGATCTAAACATGACATCACTATAAGGAGAAATATATTCTCCCACAGCAAAGTTACCCCCCTAGGAGAGAGCTTCAGTATAACCTGTGGTGGTAGACTTTCTCTGGGAATCTCAACTGGTCAGTTTGAAGAAGATACAGTGAATAAGACAGCCCTCAGAATGAGTACCATTTATAATTTTTTTATATTTCAGATATTAACAAATGAGCATTTCCATAAACAGGAAAAAAGGACTATATATGAAACTATGAATCTCTATTATGTAGAAGTTACTTTTCTTTTAAACTACTTGATAAATTCAACATGTAACTTTCAAAACAGTCCTGGGATAATGAGGAATACTATCCCTATTCTCCCTCTCTTCTTCTTCCTCACCCAAAATTGAAAAAGAAAAAAAGATAAAAAACAAATTCTCGTAACAAAACTGCATAGTTGAAGCAAAAATAAATTTCTCCATTGGCCAGATCTAAAAATGCATGTCTCATTGTGTATCTTGACTCCATCACTTCTCAGTTCAAAGATGTGAAATATTCATCACCAGCAGCACTCTCAAATCATAGTTGGTCATTGTATTTAACAGTTGAGTTTTTCAAAGTGGTTTTTACATTGTTGTTGTTACCATATAAAATGTTTTCTTGGTTTTACTCAGTTCACTGTTAGTTATCAAGGTCTTCCCAGATTTTTTAGAAATCTCATTAGGGACCTTATTTAGAAACCATTCCCCATTTCTTATAGTGCAATAATATCTGATTACATTCATATACCATAATTGGTTCAGCCACTCCTCAACTGATGAAACCCTCTTATAGTCTTTTGCTACTATCAAAAGAGCAGTGTGACGTAGAAAATTGTTTTCAAAATGTTTTTGATAGCTTGGATTTATTCCTTTGAAAACTTCCTTTGATCAATTGTGAGTAGGCATACACAATCCTTGTGTGAAGTACTCCTATGTAGACAGAGTCACTTTACACACTGGTTGCAACTGAATTACCTACTGTGGTTTTTCTTTGATGACTGGACTGCTAACCGAAAAGATGAGAGCTCAGTTGGAGGAAGTAAGATGTGAGAGATTTTTTTTTAAGATTCAGTTTTTGAAATTTTACTAATTTTAAGAAGGAAGGAATACTGGTAGCAAAAGTTTTATAAGTCTGTAATAATTTATGTTATACCTGTCTGTAAAAGAAATGATACTACTGAACATCTAGGAAGTAGTATGGCAGAAATAATTCTAGAATGACAGTCAGGAATCTTTACTAGTAACAAGCCTGATAGCTTTGAGAAAGCCATATCCCCTTTCTGGGCATTAATTTCTTCATTGGTAAAATGCTGTAATTGGACAAAATGCTCTCTCCCAGGTCTCTTTCAGCTCTGAATTCTAATGATTCAATAAAAAAAAATCAGTCCTGTTCAAATTTAGCTTTGCCACACTCTCTAGCATGAAGCTGGAAGACAAAATTAAAACAGGATGCCCTTGTTTTCCTTCTGTTCCGTTGCTTCTGTGAAGCTTTCCCAAATGTGGTTTGGCCATGCAAGTCTGTGGCTTCCTTCTAATTTTCTCTTGACCTGCTTTTCCTCTGTCCTTTCCCAGAGCTCCATATGTCATCCTCTGAATATTTAATTTTACTTAAAAAACTTTTTGAAAGACTGTTCCCTACTTGATTATATTAAGGAGTTTGGAGTAAGGGAGATACTCAAAAAGAAGGCATTCAGGTAAGAAGAACCCACCCCAAATCACTCCATTTTCCTCCAAAAAGGTAATCTAATTCAACTCCAGCATTTTCTTTGTGACATGAATATGCTGTTAAGAAACTAAGGCAAGTACACTAATTTGTTAGGAGGGAGGGTTTTTGTTTAGTGATAAGAGTGAGTTTGTTAGAGGGTAGTGATAGAGAAGTATAACAGGGGGGGGGCCTCCACGCTTTAGAAAAAAACTGAAAATTTCAGGGCTAAAAGACAAAGGTATTGAAATATGGGGTAAAATGCCTTCAAACATAAAATAGACAATTCTTATTCAGGATTGACAGATCAGGGAGAAAATTCCTTGCCTTCCAGAGTTTGAAGACTTTATTCAAACATTTCTCCCTAGTCATTTTAATACTTAAGATTCCCAAAGGAATATGGGAGGTGAAACTGGTTAAATTGGAATTAATAACTTGAAGATGAGGAAGAGAGGCTTATCAAGGGAAGGTGCTTTTTTGCTAAGAAGCACTGTCTAATAGGAGAGGCAAAGTGATACAGTGGAGAGCTGATAGGGCACTGGACCTAAAATAATGAAGACCTGAGTTCAAATCTGGCCTTAGATACTCATTAGCTGTGTGATTCTGAGCAACCCCCTGAACTTCTGCCTGTCTCACATTTCAACAGTAAAAGTGGAATCACAATAGCACCTATCTCCTAAGATTATCTTGAGGATAAAATAATATTTTTAAAGTGTTTGGCAAACTTTGAAGCACTATACAAATGACAGCTACTCCCCTTAGAGATGATAACACTATCAAAGCTAAGGCTTCCTTCAAAGGTAAGAGGCTTCTGTAGGTTCTGAGCTAATAAGTTTTACACTAGCTGAACTCTATATCACTTCAATGAAAGAAAGGATGGCACTACCAACTAGATGTTCCAGTTGCTGAAGGTAGTAGAGACTAAAGTTTCCCATCAAAGAGTCAGCCAGGGAAGCCAGCATTTCAACCCACCAAGAAGAGGTGCAGCACCCTGAGAAGAGCTCAAGAGCAGCACAGTCACCGAGTGGTTTGCTTGACCTAGTCCACCCGCTCATCCAGTCAAGAAGCTGAACCCTAGAAGGAAACAATTTTTGGAAACAAATGGAGCTACATGTCCCTTGGAGAAATCCAGATATAATACTCAATGAAGACACAGCCTAGCTAAACAACTATTCTAATTGTTCATTCAGAATTCAGTTGATTCCTACACTTCTGCTGCATTACTATTTTACTTAAAGGTGAATGAACATCCAGTGTAGATCAAAGGGACTAGTTCACATTTACATAACACTTCAAGGTTTGCAAAGCATTTTATAAATATTATCTTATTTTATCCTTACTGCAACCCTGGGAGGTAGGTGCTATTATTATCCCCAATTCATAGATGAGGAAACTGAGGCAGACAATGCTAAGTGGCTTGTCCAGGGTCACAAAGCTAGTAAGCATCTGAGGCAGGATATGAAGTCAAATCTTCCCGACTCCAGGCTCAAGGTATTGACCTAGTTGCTGCTAGTTGGTAGGTGAATTGTGTGAATACTGTCACAGCTATTTGTTAACATGATGACAACATTAGAGAAGTCTGTTGTCTTCTTAAAGAATATATCCAGGATATGACAGAGAACTTCCCAAGACTTGTCAAATAGGATTACTACTAGCCAATTCTGGTTATCCACATGGGCACAAGTTCTTGTCAGAAATAATCCAAAAAGTACTGCTAAAGATTATGAAATTCTAGGCAAAAAATAAGTGTAAACCTTACGGTACTAGTGGTGTTTTCATAGCTGATGTTAATCAGAAGAGAAAGGTGATAGTATGAGAAACAAACCTTGGGTTCAGAATATGGTATCTGAGAAAAACATTTGGATTTCTGAATTATGGCTTAAAATATAGGAATGATGAACTCTTGCCTAAATGTTGGTTTTTATCACCAAAGGATCAATAAATACTAGCCTTGAGTCTTAAAAATTTATTTAAAAGAATTTCAAAACAAGGCAGAAAGAAACTTGCATTAATTATTTGCACACATATAAATATCTACATGTATATTTATATCTATCTACACCCCCCCACACACACTCACACATAAAACAACACTCTAGATAGCATAGAACATAGTAATAACATAGGAAAACATAGAGCAGAAGAGATGCCCAAGAGATACGAAGTCCTAGAAAGCAACTAGCAGTAAAACGTGACCTCAGATTCATAAATGCTTAACAGGCAAGACGAACTAGATATTCCAATACAAGAAGGAAAAGTGAAACATCATAGAATATGATTCAAGAGGGAATCCTTTATTCTAAAGGAAGATAATAGAAAAAAGGATACAGAGAATAGAACTGATTACACCAAGAAGATATACTCTTGCGAGGAAATCTATCAATGAGAGTGGGAGATCAGGATAGAGCACATTTGGAGGAAGATTAAGAGACAGAAATAAAAGTGATATTATCATCAAAGCACACTACAGACCACCTGGACAAAAACAGGAACTATGTGAAAAGAGAGACAAGCCTGTCATGAAAGCATGATATAGGAGATAAGGGGCTTTAGTTTCCAAATGTCTGCTGGAACTCTCTCTTGCAAAAGTAGAGCATCTAATGATATTTTTAGCTTGTCTAAATGAAAATTTTTATCCTTTAAAAGGTGGAGAAATTACTGAAGAGAACTTCTGTTTTGGAACCAATCTTCAACAACAAAGAATAACTGTATACTCAGGTAGAAATGACAGGAAACTTGGGAGAGAGTGGCCACTCCATTTCAGCATTTGTGACCAAAGAGAATAAAGCTGAGTGTTGTCTGAAATGCACTCTAGACATGGGGAGAGAAGGAAGGTAGGATAGATAGGATTCGAAGGACAAAATTCTATAGAATAATCCAGGTCAGGAGGAACAGGAAACTTTCAAAAATGAAATTGTGAAAACACAGAGAAAAATATAATAATGGTAGAAACGAGGGAATTGCTTAAAAAAGATCCACATGAATGCACAGGGATCTGGTGATCCAGATGAGATTTTTAAGGTATGTTTACAAAAAATGGAAGCTAAGGAAGTAAATATAAGATAAATATAATAGCCAGACACAATCTAGCTACTGTGATGAGCTTGGGTCATGAGGTTTTAATGAACTTCACCCTCCAGTATCGAAAAAACCGACAGATTTGTCTTTCCTGATCCCTCAGCTGCTAATACCGCTCCTTTGTACCCTGTGTTGAAAGTATTCTATATATACTAATAAATGTCATACTGTCTCTCTTATTAGAGTATAAGTTCCTCAAGAACAGGGACAATTTTACTCCTGACTTTGAATTCCCAGAACCTGGAACGTAAGTAGGTACTTATTAAATGACTGTTAATTGATTGAAAGAATTGGCAAACATGACTGCCACGCCACTGTCAGTGATGTGTGAAAGATCTTAGGAAACTGGAGAGGGTAAATATCTCAGCTTTCAAAAAAGAGAAGAGAAGAGAATCTGAAAATTAGAAGCTATTGAACTAGACTTCAATTCCTATAAAATTTTGGAACAGGTCACTACAAAGATGGTTGGTAAGCAAGTAGGAAGGAAAATGATGATCACAAAGAGCCAGATGCCAGATTAACGTTATTTCCTTTTGTGACAGAATTACAAATTAGTAGATGAGTGAAATGCTGTGGTTGTAGTTAACTTAGATTTTAGCAAAGTTTTTTTTATTGTATCTGATATTGTCATTGTGGAGAAGAAAGGGATACGGATTAGATAATACAATAAATTAGACAATACAATAAAATAATCATAACTGATTAGCTGCACTCAGAGAAGAGGTGATAATAGTTTAGTTACAATACAGTAAGAGAACTCCAGTGGCTTATCCTAAAGATCTGTATTAGACATTGTATTGTTCAACTTTTTTTTTTAAATCAGTGACCTGGATAAAAAGATAATATTCTCATCAAATTTGCTGATGACACAAAACAGAAGGGATAGTAAACCTAATGAAGTGTCAAGATCCAAAAGAATACTGACATGCTAAAGCATTGGGCTTAATCTACTAAGATTTAATTTAATAAGGATAACTATAAAATCTTGGACTTACATATGAAAATTCTATTTCCCAATTATAAGAGACAGAAGGCATGGTTAGATAGCAGTTGTTCTGAAAAAGACTTGGGGAGGGGGTGTCTTAGTGGACTGCAAAGCTCAGTAAGTCAGCAGGGTAACAGAGCATAAAAATGCTAATGAGATCTTGGGATTCATTAAGAGGGGTGTACCTTTTGGTGATAGTGAGGCGAGAGTCACACTATACTCTTGTCAGATTTCATTTAGAATATTTTCCTGAATACAATGGCTTAAGAAGGACATTGATAAGCTGGAGAGTGTCCAGGAAAACCAAGATGGTGAAAGGGCATGAGTCCAGATTACAGTAACGATCAGTTGTAGGAAATGAAGATTTTTAGCCAGGAGAAGAGAAGACTCAGGGAATCATGATAACTGTCTCAAGTTTTCAAAAGCTGGCATGGAGAAGAGATTATACATGTTATGTTTGGATTCAGAGAGCAGAACCAGGAGCACTGAGCAACAGTTGCAAAGAGGTCAATTCAGGCATAGCCTCAGGGGAAAAAAAAACCCAAAATTTTTCTAATAATTAGAGCTGTCCAAAAGCAGAATGGTAAATTCCTTCTAATTTGAGTCTCCAAGCAAAGATTAGAAAAACATTTGTCAGGTTTGGTGTAGTGGGGATTCCCTGATACATGGTCTGGACCAGATCACTACCGAGATCCCTTCCAGCTCTCAAATTGTGGTATTTGTCAATTCTAACTGAATAGGAGGGACAAGTAATATCCCCTCAACCCTTTTTTTTAAAGCAAGAGAACAGAATCCACAGACTCATGGAGTTTTTTTCAATTTCTAGCAAAATTCTAAAGTATATAATTTAAGGAATGGCTTGTCAGCATGTAGACAATGGAAATCACAAAGATCCCAAAGAACTTAGCATGACTTCATCAAGAACAGGTTTTGCCAAACTGACCTTATTTTTTTCAAGCATTCTTAAAATGCCAAGATCAAGTGAATGTTACAGAAACAGTTTAACTAGATTTGGCAAAAGGATTTGACAGAAGCTTATGCTATTTTAATAGAAAAGGAAAGATAGGATCAAGAAAATAGTGTAGTTAACTGGATTCAAAACTAAATGAAATGTTGGACCAAGAAGGTACTCATTAATGGATTGCAGTCAACTTTGCAGAGTTCTCTTGTGCCCCAGACAGCTATGCTTGGTGTTGTACTTGGCCCTGTTATCAGTGACTTAGATCAAATGTTTTGATTATTAAATTTATAGATGGCTCAAACTGAGGAAGAATAGCTAGTATTTTGGATGACAGAGTTAGTCAGTGGAAAAAGTACTAATTCTGGAAACGGATGACTTGAGTTCAAATTTTGGCTCTGTAAGTAACACATTACTTGTATAAACTTAGGCAGTTTGTGTAACACCTCTAGGTCTCAGTTTCCTTATCTGTGAAATGTGGAGACTGGAGTAGACAAGTCTAGGGAATCTTTCAAGATCTATTCTATTCTATGATCCTAAAATTTCAAACAGTCTTGATACTGGGTCAAATCTAGTAAAATTATGTTAGTGGGGAGAACTCAAAGGAATGTACGAAAACTGCCAAGAAGGAGATTGAGACATCACATCAAAACAATTCCTCAACAATTTAGGAGACAGTGGGTTTTCTTCTATTGGAGGGAGGACTTCAAGGAAAGCTTGGAGGAAACATGGCCTCAGAGCAAAGATAAGATTGGTTCAATTCTCATCTCCATCACATATTGGCCCTGGGCAGGTCTTTCAACTACCCCTACATAAATATAAGGCCAGAAGTTGTGGATTTGCATTGAGTAGAAGACATTTCGTCACCAAGATCACCTGCATATTTCCTCCAAATATGCAAATCACAGCCCACCCATGTCTGGACAACCTCTGTGTCTCTTGATTGTGCCTACCCAAAAGTTGGGGACTTTGTCTGATTTCCTCTAATAGCACAAAGATGTCAGTGGAATGCATGGATGATAATTTCATCCTTCATTGCATCACCATCTCACCTTCTTTTTTGATCATACATTGATCATATCAATATGATATCATATTGTGCTTGACACTATCATACGTGCTTAATAAATATTTACTGATCGACTGCCATTTCCCTTTACTTTTGCTTTTCTTTAAAATTCCTTATTTAGAATATACAGTTTCCTATAATGTGAAATTTTGAAAATGAAATAATATGAATGAAATATGAAAAACAGAAATAAAACTAAAGTTTTTACACTTGGGAACAAATCGTCAAAAAGTGCAAGAAGGTAAAGACAGTCAGACAGTGGTTCATCTAAAAAAGACATGTAGGTTTTAGTGAGCTGTAGACTGAATGTGTCAGTGGCATGATAAGGTAGACAAACATCCTTGTGATCGTAAGCTGTATCAAGAGACGGTGGAGTTTGGGAACAGGGAGCAGAATCGTCTTCCTTGTTCATGCTACATCTGCAGCAATGATTATTGTTTTGCTTTTCACATTTTACAAAAGAATATTAAAAGGCTGGATAGAGAGTATCCAAAAAGAGGGTAACCATGGCTGGGGAAGGGCCTTGAGATCGTTCCCTAAAAATAAAACTATATTTAGCCTGAAAAAGGAAAACTAAGGGTGGGGGGTGTAGGGGAAGGTGGAAGATTAAATAACACAGGATAGTATTCACTGCAGATCTGCTATTTAATCTTAACTGATCCCTCACTGCCACAAGAAAAAC
Organism: Notamacropus eugenii; assembly: GCF_028372415.1. Lineage (NCBI taxonomy): Eukaryota > Metazoa > Chordata > Mammalia > Diprotodontia > Macropodidae > Notamacropus > Notamacropus eugenii. Next base: position 317,048,069 of record NC_092873.1, on the reverse strand, counting down.
AAAACTTTTGCTGCTCCCTGATTTTCTATTTTATTTCCTACAGTGAATATTCTGATTGCTCAAACTCCTGAAACCACCCCTCCTCACTCAAAGTCAACTACAAGTCATGTCATCATCTTGATGTCATGGTCCTCTTCAAAAAGGAAGGACAAATATAACAATCACCCTTGTTGCAAAGCTCCTGACTTCTTGCATAACTGAGAAACTAGAGGGCATTTTTAATGAGCTTCTTCTTCTCTCCTACTGATGACCTCTGTACCACCTGATATCATTTCCCTTCCCTTCCACCTACTCCAGTTATTGGTGGCCATTCTTTTCATCAAATCCAAGCCATCTATCTGTGCCACTGATTCTATCTCATCCAGTAGATTTTCCCATGTTTTCCATATTTTCCCATATTTCTTTCTAATCTTTCATTTCTCCCTATCTACTGGCTTATTTCCTGCTACTGACAAGCTTTCTCAATTTTAATAAATCAAACAAAAACTCTTCCTTTTATCCCCATCCACTTAAACTATTGTCCTAAAAGTCTCCTTTTCACAGTAAAACTCATAGAAAAGCATATTTAGTGGCCTCTATTTTTTCTCCTCACTGCCTTCTCAACTCACTGAAACCTGGCTTCTACTTTTGTCACTCAAATAAAGCTTCTCCCTCCAAAGATACCAATGATCTCTTAATTGCCAAATTTATGGCCTTTCTCCATCAATGGAGGCAGTGTGGTATAGTGCCTATAGTGTCAGATATGGAATCAGGAAGGTTTGACTATAAATGCTGCCTTCATTAACTGTGTGACCCTAGCCCAAAAACCTAATCTCAGTTACAGTTTCCTTATTTGTAAAAGAAAACATTGCACTGGAGTCTGTGAACTTTCCATGTGGCCATTCCAGATGAAAATCTAAGATTCTAACTCCCATTTTTCTTAACATCTCTGCAGCACGATACTACTGACCACCATTTCCTCCCTGCATACTGACTCCTCTCTGGGCTTTCATGACACTTTTGTGTCTTGGTTTTACTCCTAACATTCTGCTCACTCCTTCATCTCCTATGCTTGACCATTATCCATAGCCTTTCCCTACCTATGGGTGTAACCCCAAAGCTATGCCCTTGGGCCCTCTTCTTTTCTATTTCTATCCCATATGACCTCATCAGCTCCCATGATTCTATACATTCACTTCAAATTTCTCTTGTGAGCTTCATTTCCAGTTTTCTTATACCTTATACTCCTCCCAATATCCTCTGTGATCCAGTGACACTGTCCGCTTTACTGTTCCTTACACAGTAAACTCCATCTCCCAACTCCAGGCTTTTCACTGACCGTCCCCCATCCTTCAAATGCTCTCGTTCCTCATCTCTGCCTCCCTGCCTCTCCGGCTTCCTTCGAGATAAAACTTTCTCCCAGGTAAAATCTGACCTTCTACAGAAAGCCTTTCCTGACTGCCTTAATTCTAATATCTTCCCTCTGTTGATTATTTCATATTTATCCTATATATAGGCTGTTTAAATATAGTTCTGTAGGACAGGCTGGAGTCAAAAGATAAGAGTACCGGCCATGAAATCAGGAGAACCTGAGTTCAAATTCAGCCTCAGATACTTACAAGTTATGTGACCCTGGGCAAGTCATTTAAGGGTTTGTCTCAGTTCCTCAACCATAAAATAAGCTGGAGAAGGAAAAGGCAAACCATTCAAGTATCTTTGCAAGAAAATTCAAATGGGGTCACAGAGAGTTGGATGCAAGTGAAACAACTTAACAGCAACAGTTATTTGCACATTGTCTTCCCCACCGTACTGTGAGCTTGTTGGGGTCAAGGAATGTGCTTTGCCTGTCTTTTTACCTAACTTAAATGTTGCTTCCCATATGAAGCTTTTCCTGATCATTTCAGTTGCAAGTGCCTCACTCTAAAATTATATACATGTAATATATATGTGCATATATATGAATATTTGACAAATATAAAATATAAAAAAAATATACACACTTATATACACACGTTTTCTCCCCAAGTGGTATGTAAGCTCCATGAGGAGCTATATGACTCTTCCATTTTTTACCTCTTATCCTTAGTACCTAGCATAGTGCCTGGCACATAGAAAATGATTGCTGATTGATTAAATGTACTTTGCTTGGCCCAAGAAAGCAGAATTAGAAAGAATGAACAGATATGGAAAAGAGGGAGATTTTGATGGGATGAAAAAAACATTTTCACAAAATCAGAGTTATCTAAGAGGAAAATGTATTAGTTCTGGATATAGTTCCTTCTTGTCAAAGATCTTCAAGAAAAGTTTGGATAAAAAGTTCAGGGGGTCTAGGCAGAATAGCTTCCTTTTTAGATATACATTGGATTCAAGAGTCTCTAAGAGTTCTGAAATCCTGTAATTGTGATATTCCATTACTCACAGTCATTGTAACAGAAGAACGCTATTGTTAAAGGGATGGACCATTGTGTCAGGGTGAGTTCTGCAGTCACCATTTCCCAGACTGCACTCATCCTCATATTCAATTCTGGGTTCAGTTCATTATTGATATGCACTGTCATTTTAGATGAGAACTGATGTACTAACTCTACATGTTGTCCATCCAACTCTATATTATAATATCATTCTTCATCTGCTTCATTTTTCCTGTGTGATAACAGGCCAAATTCTTTAGAGGAGCTCACTTAGGATCTCACTTAGGATGTTCTGCAGTGTTCCAAGGCTTGATAACATCAGTGCTTCATCTGCAAAAAGGAACATCTGGAGGACCTCACCATCTGCAGGGCAGCTCTGTTTTATTTGTTCTCGGTGATGGACATCCTCCATAACAGTGGCAAACACATTTGATGAGCTTGTGTCTCCCTGCTTTATTCTTTATTATTTCTTGTTGTTATATTTACCAAGATAGCTTTCATAATCTTAACATGTGCATGGTGGGGAGGGAAGGGAGAGGAGAGACAGGCTTTAAGGTTCTAGTATCAAATGTTTGTTAACCATACTAAGACCCAATAATCTCTGTTCCCTTCAGGCAATTGGATGGCTTTAATGATGCATTTTTCTCAAGACTATGGATTGTGAAAGTATCCTTATTCCATTTTTATAATGTTATTAAAGATTTAGTCTTTCAGATATCAATCCTTCAATCCCTCCAGCATTGTGTCACATTCAGTTGGGACCTCTTCTGTGTATACTTGTCTGGTCTAGAACTGTTCTTCCCTTCTTTCTTTTGTTTTTTTTTTTTTTTGAGAGTCATTTCTACTTTCTTATGCAACAATATAAGACTTCAAAAATGGTGGCCCTCCTGGTATTGAAGGAAAAAGCCATATCTTGTAAAATATTAACACTGCGATTTATATATTTCTTGATTTTCCAGTTTCATCTTTACGTGCTTTGGGGGAAATAAGGTTAATTTAGTCTCTTGCTAAGTTTTGTGTAAATCTTTTTTCATTCCACCACTTCACCCCTTAATGTATTCCTTTGATAATAGTGACAATGGTCTCCTTTCCATTCCTTGCCCAGGACACTCCATTGAAGAGTTTTCATAGGCTGTCCCCATGCCTAGAGTGCTTCTTCTCCTCATCTCTGCCTCCTAGATTCACTGGCTTCCTTTAAGTTTCAGCTAAAGCCCTACTTGCTGCAATAAACCTTTCCCAGTCTTCCTTAACTCCCAATTTATACTTTTTATAATCTTATGTAAACATAGTTGTTTGCATGGTATCTCCCCTGTGAGCTCCTGGAAAGCAGAGACTGTTTCATGCCTTTCTTTTTGTCTCTGGCATGTCCTTATAAATGCTTCACAAGGTTAGACTTTTGCAGGAAACAGTAGTACTCTATAGTATTGTTGTACTATAAGAAATTATATAAGGGATGAATATAGAGAAATATGGAAAAAGTCTACCTGAATTGATTCAGAATGAATCACAGCTAAGAAAATAACATACAAAAAAAAATGAAAATAAAAACTATACACATACACAAAAAAAATGAATGCAACAAAAATATAAAGATCAAAAGTAGGGCTAAAATGAAGAGAGAAAACACCCCCAATCCAACCTTTGGTGGAGGGGGAGGGTCCACAGTTGTTACATGCTGCACATGCTTTAGGATCTTTTCAATATGAAACGTTCAAACTGATCAGTTTCAGTTAGGCTTATTTTATTCATTTTTTCTTTCTTTAAAAAATAATTTGTTATATGAAATGACTATCTGGGAGAGACAGAGGAAGGGATACTGGGGAAAACTATGATGGTGTAAAAACCAGAAGAAATAAATTAAAAAGGCATCAATAAAATTGTTTAGTTAGTGTTCTTTTAAGAAAAGGTATTCATGAGATTTAGACATGAAGCTTATAGGTAGTATATAAGACTTTCGATTCTTTAATTTCTTGATCCTGGGTCAAATTTTCACAGTCCTTCCCAATGCATATTGTAAATGCTCCCTTCAAATCCATTTATTAAAGTTGATTCAATTTGAAATGACGTATAGATGTGAGGGTTTTTTTGTGGAATTATTCTACCTCTTTATTTTTTTGGATAGACAATGGCATATAAACTTTATCTTTACAATGATCTTTTTTTGCTTATTATCATCATAAATCATGACCAAATGTCTATCAGAATATTTCTTGCTTTGTTTTGATACATGATACCAATCCTACCAAGGCCTTTATTTATGGCTCCAAGGAGAACTTTTGCTTCAAGAAAATTTTGTCCTTTTTTTTAAACTAAGCTGTTAATTCCCTTTTCATATCTTTTTTACCCATTGCTCTTGTTTGGTTTTTAAAATCATTTTTAGCTCCTTTAAATCTTTCTTTAACTCTTCCTGGAATTCTTTTTGAATTTTTGGTCAATCTGAATTTTTCTCTGAAATCCTGCTTTTTTTTTAAGTCATCGTCTTCAATGTAATTCTTCATGTTTAGGTCCTCTTTTGCTCATTCTTCTAGCTTATTTCTTGAATTTGGAATTTATGTTAAGTGTTGGATACTACTCACCCTAGGGACATCTGGTCTTAGCTTTTGTTCTTCTAAGTCCTTTTAATGTTTTTACAGCCCAGTATCAGGGGATTCAAAGTTTTTAGTGCTTCCAAAGTGGTGTGACCTGGGGAGAGGCTGTTCACCGACCTCCTGGTCTGATCTCTGCAAGTTGGGTCTGTTGGGTATAGTTGAGTTACACTAGACTGCTGCTGGACTCGGTGTTCATGCACTGGAAGGCTTTGTATATTCAGAGCAATTGAACTCCCTTTTGGTCTTGGTGTCCTGCCCTGATTATATTCCATTGCAATCTTAGGTACTGGGCTAAAGATTAGAACTGAGTTACTTCTCTTCTCCTGAGTTCAGAGCCATACTGCTATGTTTCTGGAAATTTTTTTTTGTTCTCTGTACTCAACTAAGATCCCACTTACTTGTAATCACTCCTTACTGCCTTGAGTCTGTGACCTAGAAGTGGGTAATGGTCAACAGAGCTATCAGATAACACTAATTTTTTATCCCAGTGCTAGTTCAAGGATCCCCTAGGTTCTTTCTGTCCCAGTGCTCTGTCTCCCTTTCTATCCTTAGGCACCAGAAAGATTCAATCTCTGACATCACTGACACTGCACTGTGCTTCTGGTAAGCTCCAGTCCCAATGTGAGTGGACTTTTCTACCAGTCTTCTTAAACTGCTGTGGGCTATGAAAATGACTCACTGTGACTTTTTCCTGGCTTCCCTTTTAAAATTCAGTCTGGCATGTTTTCTAGGTTATTGTAGAGTAGTTATGCTGGAAAGCTAAGGCAAAAATGCTTCCTCTTACTTAGTCATCTTTCTTTCCTTGAGTTGTAACTTCCTAATATCTTCTAGTTTCTTTTTTAGTGAGAATATCAATATTGACATGACTTAGTGCCTCCATTTGTATTCAGTAATCATAATATCTGGAGGAAATAGCTTTGTTCTTTTCCTAGTTAGTGTCTGGCCAACATTGAAGAAGCCAGGAACGATGACATACCTCACAGTCCTCTCAATGACTTCCTCCAAATTGCCACAGCTGTTTTTTATCCCAGAGGAACTCAAGAATCAACATACCTAAGCACAACCCAACTTGTACACAGACAAATAATAAATTACAGAGATGGCATATTCTGTGTTTCTTAGACCACATATGATAGGTTCTGGATCAAATCTCATGTATACTTAAGTCAGAAAGTAGGCAGCACTCTCTGGGAAATCACAAATGACTTGTGTCTGCAACTCTTCTCTTGTCAGTCTTGCCCCTCTCTCTCAACCTCCAACATTTTTTTTCTCATTTATGAGCTCCTTTAGACAATTTGACATTTATCAGGCACTCTGGCACCAGATCTCTTAAGGCATTTCTCATTAGTCTGGCTTCACCAGAATCTTAAAACTATCAGAGTTGCCTTCTCCACTATATCAAAAATCCTCCAGGGCTTATTAGGACCATGAGACTATGCTCAGTTTTTACTCTCTCTATCTGTGGCTATTACTTATTAGACTAAGTCAGCCATATCTGAGAATTTTGGCAAGCCTCCATATCAGTTTCAGAGGCTGGAACTGACTATTTGGAGTTTTCTAATGTGGGACTTCATGAAGATGACGCCTAATTGTGTGACCTGCTTCCTGTTGCTACATGATGGCAACTGGACAGTACCTGTCGCAGGCTGAAAGTTCCTCTGAGGGCCAGGGCTTGATGGGGTCCGAGGAGAACCGTTGGGCCGCTCCCATGTAGTCTCTAGTCAAAGAGAACAGTATTGTGAGTTTCAAAGGACAGAACAAGAAATAGCAAATGCAAGAAGGATAAAGCCATAAGGGAGAGATCTTTGCAGGCTTACCAGGAAAGGGTCTTTTTTCCTTTGCCCAGAAAACTAAAGGGCACGATAGGATTCTCCTATTTCTCCCTCCCCCATGTTCACAGCCAAAGTCTCAAGGAAGAGAAAGCCCTGTCTATTTGCAGACCAGAAACCTAGAATTCATTTTCTGTAATGTGGCAGAGAGGGAGGCATGTACTATAGGTTTGGGATTTCCAAACTGAGCCCTCTTTAGAAATAAATTTAATAAATAAATGGGGGGGGGAAGGAAGGAAGGGAGGAAGGAAGAAAGAAAGAAAGAGAGAGAGAAAGAGAAAGAGAGAGAGAGAGAGAGAGAAAGAAGGGAGGGAAGGAGGAAGAAAAAGTAAAAAAATGTACAAAAGTAGCAGAAAGTTTCTTCCAAAGACAAGCTACTCTCTCTCATCCCTTAATCAAACACCAACTAAAATTTCGTTTGAAATGTTTTGCTGGTTCCTGTGAAAATGCTGACATTTATGGGCCTCCTGGGAGAAATGAGGCACTCAGAAAAAAAAAATCTTCAACACAGAGAAGCCACAGTGTGGCCCTTGAGATACTACCTCCCATCCTCTTTATCCAATATACATCAACTGCCATTAGGATGAAAAGATGTTCTGCATTCTGAGGTAGTTTTACTGCTGGGAATGTTTGATGCATCTCTACACCAGAAGTCACCAAAACTTTTGGGAAAAGAAATTACTTTTCCTATTTCCTAAGCTTAGCGATACCTTAGCCTGAGGCTTAGGAAAGCAAAATTATAAAAGTCCTAATAGATTGACGAAGGCAAGTCTCAGCTTTATTCCTGCTCCACTTCAAAATCTTGGCAAATAGAAGGATAATAAATTTAGAATGAAAAGATTCCTTATCCTCCCTCCTCATCTTACAGATGTAAGACCTACATGAGGAAAGTGACTTGTCCAGGGTTGTAACAGGTAGTAGTACGCAGAGCTAGCCTTTGAACCTATGTTCTGATTCCATATTCTCTTTTCCCACTACTGTTTTAGTTGGTGACCTCATCAGTGTCTGTGGATTCAATGATCAACTCTATGCTAATGACCTTCAACTCTACTACATCCAGCCCCAATTTCTCAGTTGACTTCCAGGTTTGAATCTCCTAATTCCAAATGGATGTCTCCTAGACATCTTCGACTCAACATGTCCAAAACTCATTATCTTTCTTCCCCAACTCTCCTCTTCATAACATCCTTATTATTAGGATACTGTCATTCCCCCCCAGTCTCTTAGCCTCAAAACCTAGGTGCCATCCTTGATTCCTCACTTTCACCCCCATAGCCAATCTGTTGCCAAGTCTGGTTGATTTTATCTTCATAATATCTCTCACAGTATGCCTGTTTCTCTCCTCTGACATTACCAACATGCTGGTGCAGGCCCTCATCACCTCATGCCTAGATTACTGCAATAGCCTGCTGGTTGGTCTCCCTGCCACAAGTCTCTCCCCACTCCAACCCATCTTCTACTCAGCTATCAAACGGATCTTCCTAAAGTGTAGATCTCCTCATGTCACCAGCCCTCTTCAATAAACTCTAGTTGTTTCCCATCACCCACAGGATCAAATATAAAAGCTTCTACTTGATATTCAAACACTTTTATAACTTGTCTTCATTTCCAGTCTTCTTACACCAACCTCTCCACTCCCCAACTCAGTATTCTTCAGTACAGTGACCCTGATCTCCCTTGCTTTTCTCATATAAGAAACTTGATTCCAAGTATTTTCACTGACTGTTTGCCGTGCCTGGAATGCTCTCTCTCATTTACACTTCCTGGCTTCTTTGGTTTCTTTCAAGCTGCAGATAAAAATCTTACCTTCCACATGGAAGCCTTTCCTGATCCCCTTTTAAAGCTAATGTCTTTCCTCTGTTGGTTATTTCAGATTTGTTTTATATATCAGTTAATAAATATTGTATGAAGCTTGTTTATACATGTTTGTATGCTGTCATTCCCATTTTAGACTGTTAGCTCTTTGAGAGTAGGAACTGTCTTTTACTTTTCCTTGTATTCCCAGAGTTTAGCACAATGTCTGGAACACAATAGCCACTTAAAGAGTGACAGAACATGCTTGAGATGGCAACATATTTGGAGATCTACTATGTTAAAAAGCTGTTTCTATTTAAGTACCACCCATCTCTGCTCAAACTTCAACTTAGGCTATAACAAGAAGTATAAAAAACTAGGTGCTACAGTGGATAGAGTATTGGATCTGAAGTCCTGAAGTACAGATCCTACCTCAGATACTTCCCAGCTATGTGATACTATCACACAAATAACTTAGTCTCTTTCAAGCTCAGTTTCCTCATTTGTTAAAATGGGGTTTCACCCTCAAGGGATTGTTGTTAGGATTAAATAACACAGTATTAAGAATTTTGCCAAAGTACTATAAATGTTTAATATCATTAAGATGGAAATCAAGACCTATGTATCTAGTAACTATTACCTCACTTCACAACTTCTAGCGCTGTGGGAAGACTCAAAGTACTCCCATTTTCTCTTCTAGTCACAGCTATACCACAGTTAAAAACAAAACAAAACAATTCTGTATCATAAATTGAGGGTCAGAATTTATCCTAGTAGGCCGATAAATCTCTCTGAGTACAGTTGTAACTCTGAAGTTAGGAAAGCAATCCACCTGAGTTATATCATTAGCAGCAAAAAGGCCAGTCAGCTATCTTCCAGTTGACCATACCACTTACACAATAGGAATCAAGGCCAATGTTATGGCAGAAATGTGTCTTGGCCTATTATCAGACTGAAAATAACCACTGAAAATACTAACTTCAGCAGTATTGAGGGCAGCATTTGAGTCCTTGGTCACCCTAGGTATCCATGAAGGTCTCAACTCATGAACTTTTCTATCCTGGAACCCTCCAGAAGAACAGGTTAAAATTAAAGCAAAAGGATTGAGGAAGACCTGCCAAATAGCAGCCCCTCCCATTCCTCTTCCCTCACCCCCACACCCAGTTTACATGGAAACACATTTTTCTGGAATGACAACTTCAACTCAATCTTTGGCTGCACCCACTGAAAGCAAAGGAGCCAAGCACACCCTAAAAAGGAAAGCTTGGCAGAGCCATGAGATCAGAGGGGACTATTACTCTGGCCATCACCACAGCAGACCAGAAACTCAATTTTTTCTTCTTGATGACTCAATAACCTTCCTAGGTTCCTTCCAGGAAGGGAGGGAAGAAACATGTGGGTTATATTCTTAGCAGCAAGAAATCCTTTAAGTGGCAATTTTATTTACAGGTTGAAGTTTAAGGACCCAGTTAAGGAGCCATCCAAAGTAGTTCATCTGGATTCCAAAGAAAGAGACAAATCAGTGAAACCTTACTCCAGAGCTGATATCCAGGAGAACTGCAGGACAAAAGAAGAGCGGTTTATCTTGAAATATTCATCTGAGAAAGAAGATAGTTTCCCTTTTTCTTTTAATTTGTCCTTTTCAATTCAGCTGCATACCCCCTTCAGCCTGCCCAATGTCTCTTTCAGTTGGTCTGTCTCTCTCCCTCTGTATTTCTCACACCTCTAGAGTATGTTTAGGCTGGTATTTCAGGTTCTTCTTGGCATGGTCCAGCCCTATCAGTAGTGCAGTCCCTGCTTTTCTTGATTCTGTTACAGAAGTTGCTGGCTTACCCAACAGGTCGTCCTACTCCTTTCTGGGCCAAACCCCTATGGATATAGTTGCTCTGTGTAATGTAAGGGTAGGCCAGGACCTGGGCAAATTGCAAGAATGCAAATATCTTCTCTCACATGTCTTGGGAGTAGTTGTAAAATATAGCTACTAGCTGATCTTCATATGTTATTGTTTCATTTTTTTACATTTTACATTTACAGTTTTCCAATTATTTTGTGTATACCATCAGGCAATAAATGCTTCAATGGCCCAGATAATGTCTTTTCTCAGAGAGAATATAGACAGTGGCTCAATGGATAGCGAGTTGGGCCTGGAGTCAGGAATATCTGAGTTCAAATCCATCCTCAGACACTTACTAGCTATGTGACCCTAGGCAAGTCACTTAACCTTTGTTTGCCTAGGAGGCAGCAAAGTGGCTCCATGAAGAGGGTGCTGTGTCTGGAGTCTGGTACACCTGAGTTCAAATCCTGTCTCAGATACTTACTAGAGGTGTGACCCCAGGCAAGTCACTTAGTCTCTCTTTGCCTTAATCCACTGGAAAAGAAAATCACAATCCACTCCAAGGATCTTTGATAAGAAAATCCCCTAGACAGCATTGGTGTGAACTACCACTATCACCACCACAAGAAATACTGACTTGGGAATCTGGAAAGTTGGTGCTAGTTCCTGCTCTACCCTAACCAGGTATATGATCTTACTTTTCTAGACTATTTCTTTGTCTGTCAACTAGGAATATGTAGCAGCAAATAATTGTTCTTTTGTAACCACTCAACACACATGTGCCATACAGTGGGGGAATGAGCCTACATTTTATGGTGAACTTTAAGGTTTTCAAAGAGTTTTGTGTGTACTCTCATTTGATACAATAACGTTGTGAGATACATGACATGTTTTGTTTGATTACACCTATAATTTCATTGATATGGACAATTCCTCAGAAAGTTAGGTGACATGTATCCCTAAAATTTACACACTGATATTAACTATCAGAAGAAAAAGCAGAAACTAGGATGTTGCCTAATAAGCTAGAACATAGGAACAACAGAGGGAGAATTGCTGTCCAACTTCACAAGGGCCTCTCAAAGTATGTTGTAGGTATATCAGTAAGTCTGTGTCATGGTATTGGTATACTTATACCCAATACTTGACATATTTGTCATAAAACTTTCTGGTTCTCCACTAGAAGAGGCAGTATATTGTGCTGCAAAGATTTCAGAAGTCTGCCTCAGAAAATCTTCATTTGACACTGTCCTGGACACCTACTAGCTGAGGGTGGCTTTGGGCAAGCCAATCTCTTTTAAGTCTCAATTTCCCAGACTATAAAGTAAACCTAATAATATTTGCCTTACCAAGGTGACAGTGGCAGCTGGTACCACCTAGATTGAAAGTTCTGGGTCTGAAGTCAGGAAGACTCATCTTTCCAAGTTCAAATCTGGCCTCAGACACTTGCTTGTTGAGTGACCCTGAGTGTCACTTAACATTGTTTGCCTCAGTTTCCTCATCTGTAAAATAAACTGGAGAAGGAAATGGCAAACCACTCAAGTACCTTTGCCAAGAAAACTCCAAATAGGGCTTTTCAACTGAACAACTCCAATAATACCAACCTGACAAGGTCTCTGTAAGGCTCAAAGGGGTTTATATGAGAAAATGTTCTTTGTAAACTACAAAGCATTCTACATAAATGCGAGCTATTATTCTCCACTAAAACCTAACTCAGGTGCCTTATCACAGTGAAGAGGTGCCTCTTGGTTATGCCTATCAAGTACAGATTCGGGAAGGTCCTATAGAGCTCAAGAGGCATTGAGTATGAGCCTCGACAGAGTTTATTCTCTGAGGACCAACTAACTGAAGGAAATCTAGAAAAGACTAGCTTAGGTAAATTTAGAGAGGACCAGCCTAGGGAAACTCAGAGAGACTTATCACTAGATGCTTTGCCACTGAGTAATGGAAGCAGAACTTGAACCCAGGTCTTCCTGACTCTAGGACCAGACCTCCAACCACAACTACAATGATTATTGCTGCTGCTGCTGCTACAATGACTACTAGGTGCACTTCAGTTTCAGGTTTCACGCCATCAAATTATGCTCTGCTAGGTTCTGCTGTCCCCTCTCAAATTTAGATCCTTCTTAGGTAACAAATCAATACTGAATAAATGAATAAAATGAAATATTAGTTGAATCTCTTCATCTTTATTATTTTTGCTGGACAGAGGACCATGGTGGGACCTAATCTGGAGCTGAAGGATTCCCTGAATACAAATATAATCAAAACACAATATTGTATCTTTGGGCAGTAGTGAAAATGAAAAGGCTATCCTTCCCTGGGAAGGCTTACTGGGTGGCCATGCTATTCTCAGCCCTCCTCATTTTTAAATGGGGTACTTTTACATATGAAGAAATAATTCCTGAGGTAAGGGTCTTGCCTAAAATAACACAAGTCGTAAGTAGTGGGATGAGACTTAAACTGTGTCCAATGACACCAAATCCAGTACTTTTGAATCCTAAAATACTGCCTACCCCAGGAAAACAAGAAATTATCTTTTCCTGAAATAACCGTCAATACCATAAAATGGCTAAATAATAATTATTATTCTAAGTAATATTTCTTTCTTTAACTTCAGCCAGTTTCTGAAAGCTGCTAGCCTTAAAGAAAATCACTACTAATTAATTCCATTTCGAAACAGCTTTAACAGCATAGAAATAAATGCCATTATCACAAAGCCTGATAAAATTTAATTAATTACTTTGAACTTGATAAAGCAAGCAGAAAAAATTAATTAGCATTTTCAGAAAATAAGTCAGGAAGAATATCTTATGACATCTCTAGCTCTGATGCAAATTAACTTGGTGGACTCTAAGTGATGTGAACTTGAACCTGAACCTTCCAGAATATCTACTTTCATTGCTTTCCTCCCTTTCTAAAGATGCAAAAAAGTAATGATAACTTATATAGTTTACCACATGATGTTTTAGATAGCTCCCATCTCTTCAGTTCGCTACCTTTGTGACTTAAGGAAAGCAACTCAAATCTGACAGGCTTCAATTTCTTTGCAAAATAGCGGAGAAAATGTGGAGCTGGACTAGATAACCTCTGATGGCTCTTCCTGTTCTAAATGTATGATCCTGTAATCTCATTTAATCTAAAAAAATCCTGTGAGATGGCAAAGAGAAGTATGTACAGATGAAAAAAACAATGAAGACTGACTTGCTAGCAGAAGAACCTGGACCCACAGATGCAGACACAGACATAATGATAGCAGTTTGTTAGTTGATTTTCTAGGACTCTCTAAGTATACCATCATATCATCTGCAAAGAGTGATGGATTTGTTTCCTATTGGCCTATTCTAATTCCTTCAATTTCTTTTTCTCTTCTTATTGTTAAAGCTAATTGCACACAGTAACAGAGAAAGATGGAAACTGTGGAGTCTTAATGCAGATTGAAGCATTCTATTTTCTCTCTTTTTTCTTTCTCCTGGTTTTCCCCTTTTGTTCTGCTTCTTCTTTCACAAGACAACTAATATGGAAATATATTTAATATGATTATACATGTATAGCCTATTATCAGACTGCTGACCATCTTGGGGAGGGAAGGAGAAAAAAATTTGGAATTCAAAATCTTATAAAAGTGAATATTGAAAGCTATCTTTACATATAATTGGAAAAAATAAAATATGATTAAGTGGGAAAAAAGATAACAATAGCAGCTCATATTTATTTATTACTTTTAATTATACAAAGCACTCTTCTGGAAAAAAAATGAGCTGTGCTATTATTAGTAAGGCAAGTAATATAACCATTTTATAGACGAAGAAACAAGAATCTTAGATAACTAAAGTGAAGTGCTCTGGGAAACTGCTAGGCTGTAGATAAACAGAATCCATGATTTAGTGATGCAGATTTCAAGAGGGGAAAATATGTGGGAAAACTTGTATTTCTTGAGTGTAAGTCCTGTCTCTGACATATACTGTTGTGACCATGGGCAAAATATAATGTCTCAGCATCAAAAGAAATTATCTTATAGATAAGAGAAAGAAACCTCCTCCCAACAATCTAAAGACTTTGAACAACTGACTTAACATCCCTGGGCCTCAGTTTCCACATCTGTCAAATGAAGGAGGTTGAATTAGATAGGCCTTGAAGTCTTGTCTAGCCCTAGACCTATGATACCATGATTAGAACAAATAAAAAAGATCATAAAAGAAGCCAGATAAAAGAAGCTACATGAAATCCAATGGTCCGTTACATAACTATTTATCTGATAAATGAAAATGTTATAAAATAACTTAGCTGTTGTTTTTCAGGAAATGGTTGTTTTTTCCAAACCCCCTTTTTTACTTTTTAGAATTATGGGTCATCACATTGGGTTAGTGGTTTAGAAAACTCACAAGAAGCACAAAATTACTATAAATGTGAGTGAGCATTGTTCTTATTCACAAAAATCACCATCATAATAGGATTCATTAAGCTACAGGCCACTTTAGTATTTCTAAGCTATGGGTGCTTCACTTAGTTAATAAGAGAAGGGCTTTGATCATTATTCTCTGTGTATAAAAAGACTGAAGGTATTTACCAGAGAGCTGGCCCGCTTTGGCATTTGCTTGGGATTACTTGTGTAAGCAGGGCTTTGCACGTCCAGGTAACCATGACCTAAAATGGAGACCTTCTG
Organism: Notamacropus eugenii; assembly: GCF_028372415.1. NCBI lineage: Eukaryota > Metazoa > Chordata > Mammalia > Diprotodontia > Macropodidae > Notamacropus > Notamacropus eugenii. The sequence continues at coordinate 317,032,968 of NC_092873.1, read as the reverse complement.
AGTTTCTTTACCATGTGGGCTGGAGAAGGCTTTTCTACGAGCTGCACAGGGGAAAATAGGGTGCCATATGGGATAGTTTCTATTTTTTTCTTCCACGGCATCCAGAGAACATGAAGGTCATATTCATTCATAGCATGAACACCATGAACTAACTGCATAGGGGAAATTTCCCACTCTGTCTTTTAACCTGTGGTCTTGAAAACTGGGTCTGGGGCTTTTGCTTTGGTTTGCTTTGTTTCTATTTCAGTTCTAGGTGCAGGTAGTGAAATATCTAAAGGAACAGAAATTGAGCCATGGCAATCTTGGAGGCTGCCAGGTATGCATTCAAACAACTTGAGCAAAGGAAGCCATGAGAAGCCAGGGTTCAAGAGATACGGGTCCAATGGAGGTTTTGGACAGGGAACTTGATTGGACTGTGCTGTTTAAGAACTGAGCTAAACTTGGAACTGAATCCCTTTCCTTTCCCAAAATATGAGTTGTTATGGGGGGAGCGGGGGAATAGGATAGGATAGATTGTGTTCCTAGGTATTAGAGGGTTGTTTGTACATTTACTCTTGCTATACCTTTAAATTATTATTTTTTTAGCTTTGTAAAAGTTAATCTGACTGTTCAGTGGTCAAATGGAGCTGGGGGGCAGTTCCATTTGGGATTACTTGTATAATCCCAATTACTTGTGTAATTTTATGAGAACACCATTGGTGGGGGCTGGATCTAATGGCAGAAAGATGAGACAATCCTCCCCCACTCCTACTACCTCTAGCAAATACCCTTAACGATAATGGAAAATCTTGAGGCTGGATGAAATGTAGTACATCTCACTTTCAGGCAATGGGGGCCAGAGTAGACACTGCTGACAAGCATTACACATCCACTATGTGGCAGGCATTATGCTAAGTACTGAGGATACAAAGAGAGGCAAAAGGCAATTCCTGCTCTCAAAGAACTCATATTCTTTGGAAGAAGACATGGGGGAAACAACATGTAAATAGCTATGTACATGTAAGAGCTATATACAACATTAGTGTGGAGATACCCATCACAGGAAAACACTAGCATTAAGGGAGATGAGGAAAGGTTTCCTGTAGAAGTTGGGACTTTAGTTGAGTCTTGAAGAACACCAGGAAAACCAGAAGACAGAGATGAGGAAAGAGAATTTTAGAATTCAAGGGGAATAGACGCTGAAAATGCCAAGAATTTTGAGATGACATGTCTTTGTGGGGAGAACCACAAGTAGGTGAGTTTCACTGGATAAGAGAGTAGTGGAGGGAATGTGATATGTCCCCTTTGAATGTGAAAAAGATGGTTTTATTATTATCCAAAAATAAGTGATTTCCACACATATTAGTATTGATCACCCTGTAGTTATTTATAATTTGTTATTACAAATGTATTTATCTATGTTTTCAGTTTTTCTCTTAAGTCCTGCCTAACTATTTAAAAGGTCAGTATTCAAAATGCTATCAACTTATAGCCAGGAAAGACAAAGTTAGATGAAAAGGCAGAAGACTAAAAACCTAATGGAAGAAAAAAAAATTTTATGGGCATAGCTGATCAAATTTATACTCATTTCACATGATAAAAACAGCAATATTATAGCATTATAAAAGCAGAGGTGAACAGGAGGGTGAGAGCTAAACAAACAGGGGCTTTAGCAAAACAACTGCTGGATTGGAGGTAATAGACAGAAGAGAAGGAGATAAAAAGCTAAGGGGATTTAGCAGGGAATTTATGAAGCTAATATGAGGGTACAGAAGCAGACAGGCATGCTAAGTTTGGTATTGACTATGGCGAATTGGAGGTGACAGCAGGACATCCAAGTGAAAACATCTAGCAGTCAGGAATGTTGTTTGCTCAAGGATGGAGAACAGGTGATAGGTCAGGGCTACAGATGAGAATTTGGAAGTCATAACAATCATATTAATAATCATATTTGATTACATTTATAAGTAATCATTTACTGAGAAGTAGTTTCACGCTTTCCTCTTTGATCTTCATAACAACTCTCTGATATAGGTAGGGTAGGCATTTTTATTATTCCCATTTTATAGAGGAGACAGAGAAATTTCAGGTGTTTTCTTGACATTTAACAGCTAAAAGATGCCAGACCTGAGAATCAACCATGGGCTACGTACCAAACATGGAGCAAACATACCAAAGATGGTATTTTTGTTACTATATTATTTGCAATGAAGTGATAATTGCATCCACAAAAACTGAGTGAGTTCTTTGAGGCAGAAGATGTTTAGAGGAACAGCTATAAAGGTAGAAAGAAAAGAAAGCAATCAATCAACAAGCATCTACTAAGCACCTATTACTACTATTACAATACAAATTACTGCATGAGGGGCTAGGGATGTGAAGACCAAAAAAAAAAAAAAAGTTCCTCCCTTTAAGAATAGTGGAAGGCAGTGTATACATATGTAAGCAGATATACATACTCCTATACATATACATATTCAAGAATGAATATGAGATCAATACAAGGGAATTTGGGGTGGGGGGTACATGGGAGATAGTGCTTGAGCTGAGCTTGGAAGGGAGCTAAGAAGTCTGTGAGGTGGAAGTGACTTGGGAGTTTATTCCATGCATGAGGGATAAGCTGTGCTAGGGCATGGGAAATTTAGATAAAATATCATATATGAGGAATAACAAGTGGCCCAGTCTAGCCAGGTTGCAAAGTATGGAAAGGATAGATTAGGGAAAGATTGTAAAGGGTTAGAAAAGCCAAACAGGAGTTTGTAGTTGACCATAAAAGCAATGGGGATTATAGGTGGGTTTATTTAATTGTCACAACAACTCTAGAAGGTAACTGCTATTATTAGCCCCATTTTACAGTTAGGGAAATGGGGACAAAAAGCAGTTAAGTAACTTGCCCAAGGTCATACAATTAGTAAGTGTCTGAGGCTACATTTGAACTCAGATCTTCCTGAGTCCTATCCACTGCATCACCTACCTACCTCTAGTCATGTGACTACCGGACACTGAATTTGAAATATCCATTAGGTAGTTGGAGACTCAATACTGGAACTCAGGAGAAAGACCAGAACTAAATATATACATTTCAAAGTCATCTGCATAGTGATGATAATTAATTATAGAGAAGCTGATTAGCTCATTAAGTTAAAATGTAGAAAACTGAAAAGAGAGACAAGGTTAGGAAGTACACTGATGGTTAAACGATGTGATATGGATGGTGAACCAGTAAAAGAGACCTAGAAGTGACGGTCAGTGTTAGACCAAGAAAGAACAGCCATGCACACATGCAAAATCAAAGGAAATGCAACCAAATTATAAAGATCAAGCATGACTAGAATGAAGAGATAGAAGGACACCTCCAACTCACCCCTTTGTGGAAGTGGCAAGTCTACAGGTGTTGCATAATGCACATATTTTCAATATAGTAATCAATTGTGCTGATTTTTCCCCTCTTCTTTGCCTCTCTTTTATTTTTTTACTTTAAAGAATACTATTTATTATATGGGATGGCTCTCTGGGATGGAGAAGGATATTGGAGGAAACTAAAATGATATAAATAAATAAGATATAAGTGAAAACTTATTTTTTAAAAAAGAAAAGGCCGCCAGATTTGACAATTAAGAAGACATCACTGGGAATTTTGAAAAGAGCAATGAAGGTGGAGGCCAGACTGCAAAGGGTTGAGAAGTAAGTAAAAGTAGAAGCTGAAACATAAAATGCAGACAGGTTTTTTCTTCTAAGAGCTTGTCTAAAAAAAGGGAGAAGAGATACAGGATGACAGCTTAAGATGATAATAGAATGCAGTGAATTTTTTTAAGGATGGGGAGACTTGGGATTGTTGGTAAGCAGCAGAGAAGGATGCGACAGGGAGGGACTGAAGACTGAAGGGATGATATGGGCAATCTGCTGGCGAATGGGAGGGGGGATAAGATTGAAGGTACATGTACAGGGTTGGCCATGGTGAAGACAATGATTACTTCTTCCTCAGAGAGTGAAGTAAAGGAGAGAAGGGGGGTTGTGTCAAAGGGGTTTGAAAAATAGAGGAAAAAAAGGGAGCCCAGAAAATATACTCTACTGTTGGACACTTTATTATTCTAGAAGTCAAGCGAGAAAAAAGTTTTAAGGATGGGACAATTGACAGTGTCTAACATAGCAGAGATACCAAAGTAAAACATATATGAGAAAAGGTCATTGGATTTGGCAACAAGGGGAACAGAATTAGAACAGAATTGAGTGGTGCAAAATAAAAGCCAGGCCAAAAATGGTTAAATAATAAATAGATAATGAGCAAAAAGAAAAAGTAGATTTATTCTGGAAGAGTGACCAATGATAGAAAAGAAACAGGATCACTCTATTTTCTTCCTTTAATCACAAAACACTTCTATATTCTCTTCTGTGTCATAAGCCAGCACATCAAGAGTGATAGAATGCCGGGACTAGAGAGGACCTCAAAAATTGAGTCCTAGTTTTATTCCCTTGATTTTGTAGATGGAAAAACTGAGGGCGATAGTAGTCAACAATACCAGTATTCCACTGAGCTTTCCCAGAGAGTGTTCTACTCACTTCAGCTCTCTTTAGAGTCAGGTTTGCAGAGTCATAACCTGTTGTTATGGTATTAGACAAAGATAACAATGCCCACACAGGACAAATGAAAAAATTTAAAGTTAATGCAGGCCTCTCTCCCATTGGTGCACAAACATATACACTAACCTCTCACCAGAAACATTTCAAGTGTTTTATAAATGACCAAGGTTTTGCTTCCCTATAGATGGCAGGGCTAAAATGCAGTAGACTAATAGGAAGGAACCTTACAAAGGATCTCAGATGAACAATACTGGGGGACTGGGCTTACCAAGGAGAAATGACCAGAGGTGGAAAGTTAAACAGCACAGCAGAGGGATCAAAATCCCACTCAGAGAGAGCAAAATTCCCAAGTGGGGCCTGACCTCAATTAAAATGTAATTGTGAAATGTCTAACAAAGCTTTTAAAAATACAATATAAAAAAGATAATGTTAATTTGGGGTTTTCTAAGTTAGTATGCTGTGCAGAGCCATTTGTGTTTAAGTTTGACACCATTGGTTAACAGTGTCTGTCACGTAGTAAGTACTGATTTGTTGTGATTAAGGGAGTGAAGTCCTATAAAAGCGTACATTCTCACATGAATACACATGTACATGCATGCCATGGAATGAAGACCATCAGTTCTTTAAATATCAGACCAAACAACATCAAAAAGTTGAATCAGTTTTTAAAATAACAGTGCTAGGACATGGGTATAATGAGCATCATAAAATCCCTTTGGGCAAAATGGAGAGGCATTCACTCAATAGTATTAGAATTAGAAGAGCGAGCTGCTTCAGTGATGTTACTCCCAAAGCAGCCAGACACAAGAAGCATTTACTGAGTGCCTCCTATAGGCCAGGCACTCTGTTAAGCACTAGAGATTTCCAAGACAAAAGTAAAACCATCATTATTTTCCAAGTAACTTACATTACACTTCGGGACACAACACAAAGGTAAATTAAAAAAAAAGATCTATTTGACCCACCTCAACTTGGAGCAAGTTCTCTAGGTAAGTAGTCTAGTAATCTAACTTTGCTCCTGACCTGTTCAGCATCTTTATCAATGGCTTTAATGTAAACATAGATGGCATGACTGTCAAATTAAAGATGATACAAAAGGTGGGAAGGATAAACAGGATTAGGATTCAGAAAGATCCCGACAGGCTAAAATCAGTCAATAAATAATCAATCAGCAAGCATTTCTTAGCTATCTACTATATGCCAGTCATTATAATAGGTTCTGGGGATACACATTTTTTAAAAAGGAAACAATATCTACACACAAGAGGCTTACATTGTATAGGAGATGAGTATGCAAATATGTATGTGTATGTGTGTGTGTGTGTGTGTGTGTGTGTGTGTGTGCGCTCGCCCTTCCTTGCCAAAGAAGACTATGCCATCAGAGAAATAATGACATGACTTGCACTTGACTTTGTTTTTGAGTGAGGAAGGGCTGTGCAGGTCACCAGCCTCACTTCTCCTCCAGAGCCATCTGAATCCAGAGACCAGATATTCATCAGGATGACTGGAGACGACCCAGGATGAGGCAATGGGGGTTAAGTGACTTGCCCAAGGTCACACAGCTAGTGAGTGTCAAGTGTCTGAGGGGAGATTTGAACTCAGGTCCTCCTGACTCCTGCACTGACGCTCTATCCACTGCACCACCTAGCTGCCCCATGCAAATATGCAAACACAGAATAAATATAACCAGAACAAAAAAATAAATAAATAAAATAGTTAAATACAATGTAAATTAAGAGGAAGGGTGCTGGCAGTTGGGGAAAATCAGGAAAGACTTTATGCAAAAGATGATACTTAAGCTGCATCTCAAGGAAAGAGAGGGATTCTAAGAGGTAGAGAAGAGAAAGATTTGAATTCCAGGCATGGGGTATGGCCAATGCACAAACTACAATGAATGGACTTAAAATTTAACAGGAAGAATCAGTGTGGCACAGTGGATAGAGACAGTTGTCCTGGAAGTCAGGGAAGATCTGCATTATAAAGTTCTAGCCCTGATAGAAACTAGCTGTATGACTCTGGTTTACTTAACATTACAGTTCCCTAGACCAGTATCCAAAAGGATATGTTGAAGAGCTATATTGGTAAGAGGAGTTTCCTTTCATAAACAAAATCAGAGGACTTTACAAAAATATGCATATGCCATTTTGCATTTGGGTTCATAATATACATTGCTCTATATTTGAGCTCAATAATCAACTCGTAAATACGTAAGTACAGGATACAGCAAGTGTGGGTCATATAATAGTTGCTATATCAAGGTCCCCATGAGCCAAAGCAGAAAAAAAAAACCCTTGGGTTACCCTATGTTACACTGAGAGAAGGTATGTTGTCTATGGCCAGGTACAATAGAGTCCCAGTACACTCTGCCATGGTCATAGCATTTTTGTGTTTAGTTCTAAGCACCACAACTTAGTACAGACAGAAAAGCTAGAGACAAGTTCAGAAGATCAGGACAATGAGGATTGGGGATGGTGTCCTATGAGGACCAGTTAAAAAACTGGGGATGGAAAATACTTGGAAAGGAAACAACTTGAATGTAGAACAAGGACTGGATTTGTTCTTGGGGCCACCAGGCAGAAGTGAAGACAAGGATGAAAGGTTCAAAGAGGCGGACTTGATAGAAGCAAAAACTTCCCAATTTCAGAACTGCCTAAGAGTGGAATAGGTTTGCTTAGGAGATACTGGATTCCTTCTAAATAAAAGTCTTTTAGCAGAGGCTGGGTGATCATTTGCCGGTGATATCAAGGGAATTCTTTTTTCAGGTATGGGAGGGACTATGCAGTTTTTGAGATTCCTTCCCACTCAAAGAGACAAAGTGAATTCTTTCAAAGTCACACAGCTAGCTCAAGACAGAACAAGAACTTCCTCATTCCTGTTTCCATATTCTTTCCATTTATCTTAGAATCCTTGAGTCTTCTGGCTTGAAAGATCCTCAGAGGTCTCATTTGCTTGAAAACCTATAGGGATGGGGGAATTATGATGAAGCCCAATCCATTTTCAGACAGCTCTAACAGTTAGGCATGAGGATTCAAAGACAAAAAGGAAACTTTCTCTGTCCTCAAGAATCATATATTATATTGGGTGAAATAACATGCACAGAAAAGTGAATACAAAATATATGCAAATCAATACAAAATAATTTGGGGGAAGCATTAACAATTGAGGGAACCAGGAAAGGCTTCCTCATTCTGTGATAATTAGGAACACTGAATGTTTATATGACGGGAAACAGCGCAGAACAGTGGAAAGAGTGCTGACTTAGAATCAGAGGAGCCAAATTAATAAAATTCTTTGTCTGCTAGCTACAACCAGTGTGACCTTTGGCAAGTTACTTGACTTTTCTGGGCCTTGGTTTCCTCAACTCAAGGGATTGACTACATGACTTCAAAGGTCCCTTCCACCTCTAAATCTATGATCCTACGACAGGGACGTAGGGTTTGTTTTCTTGCATGATAGATTATATAGCTGCATTCTTTAAAAGAAGAAAAAAACAAGGCTGGCCTTGGTGTGGAGTAGGTATTTCATATTCAATGTCACCTTTTTGAAAAGCTTAAGGTGCTCATTAATAGCTATTGCTCTGCACCCCTAATCTGTCCATGTAATGCAGTAGAAAGTGAAACTTTCCATTTATAAATAATACTTTTAAATTATTGCGAGTGTTGATTTTCACAAGGCTGTAGAAATGAAAGAGCCTAAGCTATTTTGGACTACGGAAATAAGTCCTAATTTCATCAGAGCACTATAACAAAAGAATAGCCCAGACTGATGAATTCCTAAAGACAGCCAGTGCACCCGTCAAGCAGATTCAGACACAAAGGCATCATGTTGCTCTTTAGGCACACGTCAAACATCTCTATCAAGTCATCATTTACTTCCAAGGCTGGGAAGAAATTCTGGGCAAGAAAGCTATTTTGGATCTCAAAGGACAATCAGGAAATGTGAAAATAGCAGCATTTGGGGGCATTTGGGATAGGGAGGGGAAAGAACTAGCCTTGTGTGATTGAAAGGGGAAAACAACACAGAATCAGAAGCATGTGGTTATTAAATATCTTCCAGCAAATAGTGTAGCACGAAGCAGGGGAAAGAGACTCATGTGACCTCCATTCTAGTCTTGGTTTTGCCAATAAGCTGTCTGATTTGGGGTAAATAACTTCACTTTTCAAGATCTGTTTTCTTGACTGTAAAAAACAGCCACTCAACTTGAATCTCTAGGGTACCTTCCAGCTTGACATCTTAGGATTCATTAATTCAAGTGTCTGATGTTCTTTGAGCCAGTATTGTCTATTTGAAGGAATGCTAATGATTTTCCTTCCCTTGGATCACAGGATTTTAAGTTAGAAAGGACCTTAGAGATCATACAGTCCTCCCCCTTCTTCTGTAGATAAGGAAACTGAGGTCCAAAGAAAAGACATTTTTTACTTGTTCAACGCCACCCAAGTATTAAGTATCAACAATTCCATTAAGTCCCTTCCATTTCAGCCCATATCTGTGGCGAAGTGAAGGTCTGGATATCTGTGGGACATCTGAATTGCTGCTGATAGAGGATTTGGTGTATGTTTGTACAATAATGAGAGAGAGACAGCTCCACAGTCTTGAAATGGCACCATGTTTATTTGGTGGAGGAGGCAGGTTATATGTTAATTTTTTACATTGCCTTCACTTCTGAATGTAATCTTTCTCCCTTACTAAGACCATTCCTTGTAACAAAAGTGAAAAAAAATTTAAAATGATCACATTTTGCTGGGATTGCTACGTATGGTATATTATTATAATAAATGGTTATGTTGAAGAATAACATGAGCTGCTCCTTTCCTGGGTGCCCTTACCATCAACAAGGAAAAGCAGGTGGGTCACTGTGCTCTTTCCCCCTACACTTTCTTTGCAACTTCTTTGCCCATCATAGCACCTCTTGGTGTTCATTTTCACCTGATTTCTGTCATATAAAAGTGTTAGAGGAGAAAAGACAATGTGATTGGACCTCCCACCTCCTCAAGACAGCTCTGCATATAGAGAACAGTAAGATCATCTTTATAAATAGTTTTCAAGCTTTTTCCTATATCTGTTTTTTATGCTAAGCTTTGCAGCTGTCTTCTTCAGCTGAAGATGAAAAGTTTCAATTTCTGGTCTATTTCTTTTTTGCTTTCATAGAATGAACTCCATTTATGTCATCTCTTCTATACCCTTATCTGTCAGGCACACTGCAATAGTCTTCATCTTGAATAGTTTGGTGGGCAGAGGTTCTGATAATAAGTTTTTCTGTAACCTTGCCTGAACTTTCAGAGGTCTATTCATTGAATGGGTGTATCTCACTCAAAGTGACAATGTGATAAGACCTTAGCCTAATATGGCCAGGGTTTCACATTGCATCCTGGGCCATCTCCAGTCATCCTGATGAACAGACCCAGATGGCTCTGGAGGAGAAAGTGAGGCTGGTGACCTTGCATAGTCCTCCCTCCCTCAAATCAATGTCAATTACAAGTCATGTCATCATCTTGATGGCATGGCCCTCTTTGAGAACAAAGGACAAACACAAACAGGCTATCCCCAATTCACAGAATGCACTCCCTTCTAATCTCTGCTTCATAGAAGCCCTAGTTTCCATGAAAGCTCATCTTAAACACTATAATCAATATGAGGTGTTTCTTGATCCCCCCTCACTGATATTGTTCCCCTGAATTATTTTTTACATATTCAGTATTTATGCGTATGCATCAATTTGTTGGTAGAATGTAAGTCTTTGAGGGCAGAGACCATTTAAATTTTGTCTTTGTTCAGTGCCAAATACAATGCCCAGCACATAGTAGTCTTAACAAATACCTGCTGAGCAATTGATTAAATCACCCCCAGTCACCACTAACAGACTTGTTACAGCAAGTAAGAAATATTTAAAAGGCCAAGCCAATTCACTTTATATGCAGAGATCCTACTATTATCTTGCATTCAAAGTCAATGTCAGCAGTAGGTCTGTGTCACAACTTGCTATTTCCTGCCCATTTGCATAGTGGCATGTAGGAAGAAAACAGTTCCTACTTCTAAGTCAATTTTCTCCAAGATGTACAAACTAAAATGAATTATCTATTGTATGGTGCTCACAGACAAACACCCTGACCGAGTCTAATCACTTTATGAGGAAGGGGGTCAATAAAGTGGGTTATTTGCATACTTCCCTTAATGTTTAAGACTGTTCACAGTGCTTCCCAGATTCTATTTCCAACTAAAATATGAAGAGGTGGAGACACACACACACACACACACAGAAGGTCGTGGAGCTATAAGCATGGCACTATACTAATGCACAGTTGTGGGAGTGGAGAGAAAAGTAACAAAGGGGTTCAATCTCGATCTCCAGTAATCCTATATGGGACCGTAGGAAAGAAACATCCTCTCATGGCCATCAGGCAACTCTTTAAAACTGTAGAATGTGAGTTATAGATGTGAATTCGGAAGAGGGAAAATCCCTCTTCAGTAATGCAACCATAGGTCAAGACCCCAAAAAGTCTTATTATTCATATATTTATAATAATAATTTATCTTTACTAATAAATATTAAGAGGAGCTAGGTGGCACAGTAGAGAGATTGCTGCACCTGGAGTCAGGAAGACATCTTCCTGAGTTCAAATTTGGCCTCAGACACTTACTAGTTGAGTGATCCTGGGCAAGTCACTTAACCCTGTTTACTTGAGTTTCCTCATCTGTAAAATGACCTGGAGAAGGAAATGGCAAATCACTTCAGCATCTTTGCCAAGAAAATCTCAAATGAGGTCACAAAGAGTCAGACATACTGAACAACAAAAATATTGTTACTGATATTCAAAGGGCGCAGTTCAGTTCCAAAAGTCTATACACTACAGTTCTGGAAAACTTAGGCTTTCTTGTTTTTTTAAATTTTAGAAACATATTCTGCATTCTCCATTGCCAATAAAGTGGACATTTGAGGGGAAAAACATTTTCCTTAAAACAATCTAATGAGATATTACAAGGATTATTATCTTCATTTTACACATGAGGGCTGCTTGAGGAAGTCACTTTTTAAACTTCAGAATCCAATGAGATTCTATAAACTTAACCATAATTAGAATATATTAGGCATATTATTCTGGGGGAAATACCATTTCTGAGGTTTAGTATGTTGTTATAGTAGCAACAGCAAAGCATTTATTGGCCTCATGTTGTAGCTATGCTATGGTAGTTGCTGTAGACACAAAGAATTAAAAGTATAAGGTCACTATAGGAACTTAAAATCTTAATTATGGAATCAGAACAAATGCATTAAGAAAAATCACCATGCTAAACGGCCACTAACACTTTGTACATGTCATGGGAGATTGGCCAGAGAGGGCTGAATCTTGGGAACACGGTGAACATGGTGAGAATGCATCTGGAACTATCTGGTGATATGCAAGCAATGTTTTCATGGTCACAGAGCTACTAGGTCACAGAGCTACTCCAAGGCCACTGCACTTTCCACTATGTTGCATGTTTGATTTACAAATGGTTCTCACAGGTCATCCAATCTAACCTCTCACTTCATATAGGATTTTCCTCTATACTTACATTTTATCATCTAGCCTCTGAACAAATTTAGTAACAGGGGAACTTGTCTCAAAAGGCAAAACATAAATACAGTTTGTATATGAACAACTCTAATTGTTAGGAAATTCTTCTTTATGTAATCTGTGATCCAGAATTCCAAACTCAGGGCTTATGTGAACCAGGTTCAATCTTCAAGTCATCAGTAAACATTATTTGTAATGAGGATAAGCAAAAACCTTCCAAAAATATCAGGAGTGAAACAAGGAGGCCCATTATCACCAATATTATTCAATATTGTATTAGAAATGTCAACAGTAGCAATAAGAGAAGGAAAAGAAATTGAAGGAACCTGAATGGACACTGAGGTAAGAAAACCATCTTTTCTTTTAAAGACAGTATGATGACATGCTTGGAAAATCTTAGAGATTCCATTAAAAAGCTGGTTGAAACTATTAATAATGTTAGTAAAGTAGCAGAATATAAAATCAACCTATCATCAGCATTTTTAATATGTCACCAACAAAATCCTACAAAAAGAGATAGTAAGAAATAGTCCATTTAAAATAACTGTAGACATCATAAATTCCTTGGAATATATCTGCCAAGACAAACCCTGGAACTATATGAACATAATTACATAGCACTTCTTATACAAATAAAGTCAGATCTAAATAATTGGAGAAATATTCATAGTTCATGGGTGGGCAGAGCCAATATCATAAAATGACGATTCTACCTAACCTAATCTACTTATTCAATGCTATCCAAATTGAATTACCAAAAAATTATTTTATTGAGGTAGTAACAAAATTCATCAGGAAAAACAAAAGAATATCAAAGGAATTAAGAGTGAAATTAGCAGAAACAACAGAAGTTGTATACAGTAAGAACAATACTGTTTGAGGAATAACTGTGAAGGAATAAGTTATTCTGAGTATAATAAATATGCAAATCAACCACAAAGGACCTTGAAGGAAGATTCTATCCACCTCCAGAGAAAGAGCTGATTAAACTGAAGTATGTATAGTATGATTTTACATACATATATACATACATATTTGTGTTAAATAGTGGCCTCTCTCATGTGGACTGGGAAGGCAGAGAGGGAAACAGTTTGAAACTTAAAACTTAATAAAAAATAATTTTGAAAAAAGACTTTGAACTGTATGAAGACACAGTTTCAGAGCAGTTAACTGTTTTACTTAAGCTCATACAGTTTGATCTAAGTGGCAGAGCTATATGATTCAATACCAGGTGTTCATACTCTAAATCCAAATGGGATACTCTGAAACTGTAGTTCTACCATATACCAAACTCTGAGTCAGAACACCTGAGTTTGTGATCCAGTTCTATCACTTACTAGTTTTGTGACTTTATTAAATTTACCTTAACTTGTCCTAATTTACTTGTCTAATTTTCTTAACTATAAAAGAAGGATAATGATACCTGTAATGCATCCACGCAGTTGTTGGGAGGATTAAATAGGATGACATATGTGAAAACACTTTGAAATTATGTTACATAAATGTGAACTACTGTTATTATGATGCATTATGGGGAACTCAAATCAGTCAGATCACTGACTTACTATATGTGTGACCTTGGACAGATTACTCAACTTCATGTGGCCTGTTTTCTACTTAGAAAAACAAGGATGTTTGACCAAATGGCTTCTAATGCCTATTCCAACAATAAATCTATGATCTCACAATTCTATGATTTTAAGTAGTTACATAACATACTTATTTTGTTAATAACATAACCATCTCTAGATAAGTAATTGACAACAATATTCTTTAGAACTTTTCATTCCTTTAACAACTGTTAAAATTGTGATAGTAAAACACACACACACACACACACACAAGCCTATGATAGTCAAAATACTTTTCTTACTCCTAACAACTTCATTTGAGGGATAGTACAATATGGTAGAAATTGTATTGGAACAGAATTACAGACACTTGGGCTCTAATTGTACATCCAATGTAAGTACAGGTAGCTGAATTCAGCTCTTTAAGTTTGGGGCAGCTAAGTGGGACAATGGATAGAGTGCCAGGCCTAGAATCAGGAAGACTGATCTTTCTGAGTTCAAATCTGGCCTCCACCACTTACTAGCTTGTCCCTGTGCAAGTCACTTTACCATTGCCTCAGTTTCCTCATCTGTAAAATGAGCTACAGAAGGACCACTTCACTATCTTTGCCGAGAAAACCCCAAATGAAATCAGGAAGAACTGGATACGACTGAAAAACAATTCAACACTCTTAAGTCCCAGTTGCCTTCTCTGAAAAATAAGGCTGGATGAAATGATCTCCCAAGTCTCTTTCCAACATTCTAGGTTCAAGATCATCTTACATGCCTCCTTTGAAACATATGCCATTATTGTCAGTACCTACTGAAAAAAAAAAATAGCCTCTGAGAATACACAGAGAAGATCACGACAAGGGTCCACCGCCTCCTTCAGATAAAAAACATTACAACTGAGAAAATATTGATGTGCCAAGAGAAAAATACAACTAAGCCAGATACACATAAGCAAATGCCTTGTGTACATTTAGTCCAACACTCCAATTACCATAACTCTTTTTTTTAGGATACTAAAATAAGAAATGGGTATGAGCATGAAATGGAAAGCCTATTAAAGTAAAAGAATGTGCTGAATAAAAACATTTGTGAAGCTCTCACATTTGTTGAACACAGATGGACCAGAAGAAAATAGATTAATACCTAAGGTGTGGAAGTCTCTCAGACTAGCTTTTATTAACTCAGAATTGCTAGCGCTATACTTCTTTGTGGGAGTTTGGGGTGTATCCAATTATTTAGTAACAAATAAAAGCTCCTGAAAAGCTGTTAAAAGGGTTTTACTGGAAAAAATTACCCCGAAACTCACATTAATTCCTTGTGTAATAAAATAGGCTAAATGAGAATCACCTAGTTTAAAGAAAAATTAAAACAAGAAATCAAGTAAAAACACCAATTGTCAGCATATGGGCCCAAAAGATAAAATGCTTCTGTAGGGCTACATTTGTAAAAAAAAAAAAAAAAATTATAATAATTCACCCACATGGCCTCTTGCCATGAGAGCTTAGTATGGTCTTATTTTACTGTGCTTTTCTTCTTTTAGGTGAAAGTGCTCTATGCTTTTATTTCCATGAACTGCCATGATTTTTCTGATTATTTTAATGTTTCTAAGATGTAATATGTTCAATCAATCATGCCATAAATTTTGAAAGCTTAGTTCCCTCATCTGCTTAAATCTCAGCTCTACTATCTAGTACTACTGTGTGACCTCAGCAAAAGTACTTGCCCTAAACCCTCTCGTCTTCCAAACTGTCTAATGACACTATGACCATGCTGGACTTCTCATCCTCACTCCTCACATCCAATCACTTGCCAGATGTTGCCATTTCTACCTCCACATCTCTTGCATTCAATGTATCTCTCTACTCACACAACTGCCACAACAGTTCAGGCTCTCATTACTTTTTTTCAACAGCCTCCTAACTGGTTTTTCTACTTTCAAGTGTCTCTCCACTTATGAATTTTACCATGTAACTCCCCTACTTAATTGACCCCAATGGTCTCTGGGATTGAATATAACTTTGAAATGCTTAGCTTTGAAAGCCTTTTGTATCCCTGTCTCAACCTATTTTTCAAGACTCAGTAGCTACTGTTGACTTCATTTTTGTAACATCACTCAAATACACCCTTTTTTCTCTACTTGCAAAATAGCCTGATGGTTAGTCTGCTGCCATGAGTCTTTCTTCACTCCAGTCCAGGGGCAAAAGTAACTTTGTAAAGTTCATATCTGACCGTGTCATCTCCTATGCAGTAACTCAAGTGGCTCCAGATCACCTCCAAGATAAAACATACAATTCTCTATTTAGAATTCAAAGTGCCTCATATCCTATGCCTCTCCCCATACACATTCTGCCATCTTTCCTATCTTCTGACACTTTACTCTGATCCAGTAACACCAGTCTCTTGGTTGTTACATAAACAAGACATAACATCTCTCGCTTCCAGGAATTTTCTGTCTGTGCCCTATGTCGATGTCCTTATCTCCACCTCCTGGCTTCCTTCAAATCCAAAATAAAATTTCATTTTCTACAGGAAGTGTTTCCCAATCCTTCTTAATTCCAATTACTTCTCTCTATTAATTCTTTATCCTGTATATACGTATTTGTATCTATTTATTTGCTTGTCTATTCCCATTAGAATGTGAACTCTTCAAAAGCAGGGAAGATCTTTTTGACTCTTGTATCCACAGTACCTAGGCGATGAGATTCTGGAATAACATAACATTCAACACCCCAAGAAACTGGCACTAGTACCAGCCCAGACATTCTCTTCAGAAGTGTGCAGAGCCTAACCTAACATTAAGTCCACAGTCAAAAAGTAGGCAGGAAGGATAAGCAAATTTTAAAAAGAATTCCACCACAACAAACTATTATGGTGACAGGGACATTCAAAACACAAACCCCCAAAGAACTAGCCCCAAAGTATCTATAAGCAAATCCTTAAAGAAAACAGCTTGGGTACAAATTCAGTTGGAATATCTGAAAGAGATGAAGCAAGAGTTTAAAAAGTTTTAGTAAATGAAATGAGAATGCTAGAGAGAGAAAAAGTAGGAAAAAAAAGAGAGCTACAAAGACAAAAAATTGGAAGGGAATTAACAGCTTAGCAGAAAAAGTACAAAATCCTGCTTGTCATAATGTAACAGTATGAAGGAATGTTCAAGTAGCCTTAGAGGATGGTGAAGGTATTTGGATTCTTTCCCAAATGAAAATAAACTATTTCTGACTAGTCAGCCACAGGAATAGAGAAAAAAGCAAGATGGTTAGCTCCATGCCATTCTTCTTGGACCTGGGCTATCTAGTCTAAAACACTGATGACAAGACAAGTAGCATTTACTTAAGTGGAAAAGAAAGGAGAGGATATTCCAAGAAGGAGAGAAAATATAGTAATCCTTTAAGCCTCAGAGGTCTGTCATAACTTGTTATGTGCTTATTTTTAAGAAACTTTTTATTTGTATAGCCCATAGGTCCCCTATTCCCCCCTCCTTTTTTTATTAGAAAACCCAGAACTCCTTTTTACAGAGTGAAATCTTCAAGCCTCCTAAAAGCTAGGCTTTAGAAGAGGTCAAGAAAAATAACAGATATTAAAGAGAGGGACAGAGAGCACCACCAGCTATCATCTCATATTGGAACAAACTACAGGGCTGCCTTGCCCTTGGGGTCTCAAATATTTCCGTAGATAATAAATGGTACGAATATTGCAGCCTAGTATCAGTTGGGATATGAGTATAGGAGGAAATTGGGTGTTAGGGGTGCAAGAGGCATATCGATATAGGCTTGCGCATCGGAAAAAGCTTCACAAAGGCAGAGGTCTGAATGCTGACCCTACAGGCAGTAGGATTTGGAAAGGGGCAAAAGTTTAAATGAGCTTCTTTGGCAGGTACATTCATAACCTTTGCACAAAAAACAAACACAAACAAGAAACAACTTTCTGTCCCTTTATATCAGTCCTTCTATTCCTTTCATCCTATTGCTTCCTTTTGTTAAATTTATTTGTCTTTCTCCCAGTTGAGGTTATAACCTATCATACCTACAGTGCTATAACCTAGCACTGCATAGTCTTCAAATTGGAGCCCACATCAGTCTCCTATTATAATCCTTACTCTAAAAGTGTTCTCAGAATCACAAGTGTGGCTTGGATAGAAATCTACCACTTAGCATGCATTTCAGGGGTAACCAGTCTATTTAGTGGAAACTTAAGAGGTTAGAGAATTAAAGATGTGGGAACTCTTGGAAGTAGGGATATGATGTTCTCTGGAGCTGTACTCACCATTGGTGGTTGTGTTGACATAGTATCGGCGGCCCTGAGGAGACAAGTAGCTTTGCCAGCCAGGTGGCAATAAGGAAGTCTGACTTTCTTCTGTAGGCTGGGGGGGAACCATTCCAGGCTTCTGTTAGGGTATGGGGAGGCAGGGGAAAAGAGAGAAAGAGAAAGAGGTTACCACACAATTTTTTTTTTCAGTTGTCATAATCTGTAGGGTTCAGAAAGAATGACAGTCATTTGGGTCATAGTTCCTAAATCGTGTTGGGAAGTTTTAACATTTTCAGGCACATGCATGGATGGTATGGCATGATGTTGACACCTGTGTCATTGTCACTTTTTGGTCTGACATAAAAACTAAGACAAAATAGTCATTCAATATGCATTAACATAGTAGCAGTAGAGGCAGGTAGTTGGATTGTTGTTTTGTGTTTGTCCTCTCTTGAAGAGGACCATGACATTAAGAGGATGACATGACTTACAGTTGACTTTGATTCGAGTGAGGGAGGGCTGTGCAAGGTCACCAATCTCACTTTCTTCTCCAGAGCCATCTGGGTCCAGGGGCCTGATATTCATCAGGACAACTGGAGGTGGCCCAGGATGCAATGTGAGACCCTGGCCCTTTCAGGCTGAAGTCTTATAACAATCTTACTTTGAGTGAGATACACCCATTCAATGAATAGGCTTGAGCGGAGTATATTTAGTGAAAACCCCCTCAAGGAGTAGAATAGGTATATTTAGTGAAGACCCTTCAGAGGCCCCTTGTGTCAGCCCGTTTGTCTCACCTAGCCCTGAGAAACCGAACAATAGGGATTTTTTTTTTCTTAGAGATTTTATTTTTCTTAAAATTCTTTTTGTGCTAGATAGTCCTTGGCAAAGACTGCTTTTTGCTTATTCCCAGATTGCCTTTATTCACTCCCTTATCTCCTTTCCTAGACAATTACTCTATGTTACATGACAGTCCTTGAACAGGAGTTGCTCACTCCCATATCCCCCCCCCCCCACCTTTTTCTAAAAATTACTCTTGCACATTTATTCTTTGTTGCTAGGGTAGATTTTCTATGGATAGATTGTACCCTCAAGGTGCAGCCAACGGGCTAAGAGGAAGGGGGTTAGGTTGGGGGTATTGTGGTCAGGGTCTATAAAAACTGCTGTGCAGGGCACACCAAATGCCCAAGTTCCACTTAATGGCTGGCTTAGAGTGGTTATCAATAGTAACAGTTTCTCTTTCCCTCCCAGCTTTATTTAGTTATTTTTTTTCTTTTGCTCATTAAAAGGGCCATTCCCTGACTACTACTTAATGAGGCCTACTTACTTAATGGGCATTACCTCCCTCTAAGTGAATACCTGAAAAGGTTGAGGTCTCCCACTGCATCCTGGGCCATCTCCAGTCATCTTGATAAATATCTGGTCACTGGATCCAGATGGCTCAGGAGTAGAAAGTGAGGCTGATGACCCTGCACAGCCCTCCCTCACTCACAACAAAGTCCAGTGCAAGTCATGTCATCATTTCTCTGATGTCATGGTCTTCTTCAAAAATGAAGGACGAACAACAACTCTCCCAACCATTTATTTCATCTCTGTTCTTCTTACATACCATTATCAAGTTCCATACTCTTCTTCCTCTTTTCTACATGAGTATATTCCTTTCACTTGCTCCTCTCTCTCTTAAAATCATCAGGACAATACCATTCTTTCCCTAAGCTCTTAATTTTTCTTATTTTAATTTTAATCCCTCGATACCTGTTGAACCCATAAAGGTTCCAAAGGGACACTTGTATCTTTCTCTGCTTATTAGAAGGTAGCACTACATGCACAACACAACCCTTTCTCATTGTTCAAACAGATTTAGTTTTTTAGGTTTCCTTTGACACATCTTCTCCATCTCCCCAACCCCCACACTCATAGAAAAAAGATCTGGCCTTTTCACTGAAATGTGTGAAAGTCTATTTCATTAAAGCCCAGTTTTCCCACTTAAGACTACACTCAACTTTGCAATGTAAATTATTGTTGGTTCTAAATCCACATTTTTGACTGTTGGGACACTGTATTCCAAGTTCTCTCATTGGTCATAGAAGCCATCACAGGTCTTATTGATATTAACTGTAGTTCCTTTGTATTTGAACTCCTTTCTCAATGCTTGTTGATTTTTAATTCATTTTATTTTGACACAGAAGGTCTGGATTTTGGCTCTTACAATCCCGGGATTTTTTCCTTTGTGGTTTCTATTTTATCAATTCTTTGATTGTTCTAATATTTTTGCTTTCTCAAGGGGTAATTTTCTGTTTGGTCTATCCTAATTTTCAAGGAGTCTGTTTACTTTGGTAAGAATTTTCTGTTATAAATAATTTACTTTTCTTTCAATTCTTTCCTCCAATGATTGTATTTCATTTTTTATATCTTGCTCAATTTCTCCTAGGTATTCCTATATTCCTTGTGGAAAATCCATTTTTTTCTTTGATTTTCTGTAGTTGTTAAGATATTACTTTCCCTTTATGAATTAGATTGGGGGAAGGGGGCATCTCTGGATCTATGATGATCCTTTATAATAATGGTGTTTATTCAACTCTCCAGCCTTTGTTTCTAAATTGTGGTTTTCTGTTCTGGCCAAGCTGCCCCCTTGATGTGCTTTCAGTTAGCCTTATCTGTCCTCAGCTTAGATCCCCTGAATTCCTGTGATGGCTTCCATTTCCCAGGCTTAGCTCCCCCTCATCTCCATTCCTACTTCACTGGTTACTCCTCCATAGTCCACACCTATGGGACTTGATTGTGCATAACAACTGAAAAGTAAGCCATGAGGACCTGCCAGAAAATTGAGATGCATACTGTATTATAAGCAGCCACCAGTATGAGGAACCTCTCCAAGGATCTGCAGCCCTGATGGTAAGAGACTCGCAGAGGGCTAGACTGATCCCATTGCCCCTCTAACTTTCTGGCAAAGCTGCTTATTCCCTCTCTAATCCAGTCAAAGTAGCCACACATGCAAGCAAACTTGTTCTTTACTTTAAAATTGGAATTTCAATAACAACCATAAAAACTCTGTTAACCAGCAGAATTTCTAACTCGTGTCATTTTATTTAGTACTATTTTGCCTAGATAAAGGGAAAGGAGAGAGGTTTTCTTTCTTTAGAGATTAAATATTTGGTCTATGGGCCTGAGTCATTGGGGAAAAGTAAAAGGCCTAGGAATGAAATACAGGAAAGAATTTTAAAAAACTCAGATACAAATACAAACAAACAAATAAGTGAATGAATAGCAAAATAAATAAATAGGCCTATATACACAGAGATAGATGGTAACTATAGACCTAACATGAGCTCCAGAAGCTTTCCCTTTTCCTGCAGAATGATATTGGGTTTGAAAGGATGTCATGTCTCTGTGGAGGGAGAGGGATATAAGCTGCTTGGAAGGGGCAAACCATCCCTCCGGCAGCCACACAGAAAGGAGGAGCAAGTTGCTGAAGTCTGAGCATGCCCAGATGGGTGCTGTAACTCAGGAATGACTGACAGCCCAGTCTGTCAAGCTCACCCATGCCACCTGGTGGCTTATTTACAATAATGTAAATACAGCAATACTAAACAATATCCAAACTCAGATTAATTAAAATGACCAGTCTAGAAGACAAATAATAGGAGGAGAAATACCTCAGAAGAGAGGCCGAGGTACTAGGGTTAGAGAATGCTGCATACTCCATCAAAAACTTTCATAAGTGAAACTTGGATTGAGTGCTGGGCCTGGAATTAGGGAGATGTGAGTTCAAATCCAGCCTTAGATACTTAGCAGCTATATGATTCTGGTCAAATCATTTAACCTCTGTTTGCTTTAGCTTCCTGAACTGTCCAAAGGTGATAACAACAGCACCTACACCCAGGGTGTTGTGAGGATCAAATAAAATAATATTTGTATAATACATTTGTATAATATTTGAATAATATTTGTAAAGGGCTTAGCATAGTGCCTGGCACAGAAAAGGCACTATATAAATGCTAGGGATGATGATGATGATGATGATGATGATGATGATGATGAAGAAGAAGATGAAGATGATGATGATGATGAAGATGATGATGATGATGAAGATGATGAAGATGATGATGATGAAGATGATGATGAAGATGATGATGATGATGTCACTTGGGTTTACTTAACTACTTCAACTCCATATAAGGGAAAGTTCAGAGAGGTCAGAATATGATTTAGGTTTAAAAAAAAATAGAGGCTTCACTAAATGAAGACAATCTACCCAAGAGTATGTTGATGTTCTGATAGTTCACCATAAAAAAAAAAGACAAAAACAAGGCAAAGGCCATGGCTGTAAAAGGGAGGAATCCCTTTCTATCCCATGCCCACAGGCAACAGCAGTCAAGGCAAGCATGGAACTGGCAAGAAACCACAACCTCTTGTAAAATTCTTTATACAGCTGACATGATCAGCTCTCTCTTCCAACCAGGTGCAACCACAACTCCTTGGAGAATCCTTCAGAACTATAACAATATGTGGGAGAGTGCCAACGGTGAGCTCTCAATGGCTGGCAAAGAGTTTTTAAGGGGAAGAATTCATGCTTACAGATCACTCAGTAAGATTAAAAAATAAAATAAACATAATAAAGCAGAGTCTCCACTGCCTGAGACCTTCGGAGCAGCAGACTGCAGAGGGTCCCTATCTTTTTAAGCAGAAGGATCACAGTTTATAGAACTCTCAGGCAGACTGAAAAAAAACAGACAAAGTTTGTTTTGCCTGTAATCTTGAAAGCAGCAGAGTCTGGACTAGGTGGTGGTCAGAGAGCAAAGGCTTTTCCTTTGACCTTAAAACAAATAGCATTTCCTTTTTCCCACTTAACAACATTGTGTCTACCCACAGACCAACTACCATTTTACCCTAAGTGGTGGTTGCCCTGACTTTCTGGCAATATTAATGGAAATAAAAGGATGAGGAGCCTCTAAAACCTGCTAATGGGTGCAAACCACAACTGCTTGGTAGAGGGTCTCATTATGGTGAGAGAACACCTGGTCTCCATATTCCCCTCTAAGCATACATGAATTACCAGGTGATAAGGATAATATCTTCCAATCACAAAGCAAAGTGTTTAACCTGTTGGAATTGTTTAACAAATGCTTGATTAAACTTGATAAAAATCTGGTATATAAATATTATAGGCTTCTTTGCTCCCCTCTGATTTGCTTTCTTTCAAAAGATATTCTTCAAAAGAAAGCCTAAAGAATATCTATCTAAATCAAAAAGCTGAGGTCTGGAATCCACTACATTAAAAAAGAGAAAATAAATCTCTTTTCCTCCTAGTCCCTCCCTTGCCCAACTGCAGGAAATCCTCATCCACACAGGGATAGAACAGGTCAAATGAAATCATAGGGGTTTTTGGTCTTTCTCCTTATTGTATCCATTATGGATAGGAAGACAAGTACTTTTACATCCTCTTTTTTTCTACAGAGATTTAGCTAGTCAACTAATCCTGGAATACTCAGTTTTTGGTTCCCACGTGCTTAGCAAAGCACTTTGCAAATATTTTCTCATTTCTTCCTCACAACGACCCTGGGAGGTGGGTGCTATTATTATCTCTATGTTATAAAATGGATAGCTAGAATTTATAGAGTGCTTTAAGGTTTACAAAGAAGATCATCTCACTGTATCTACACAACAACCCTGCGAGTTGGTGCTATCATTAGCCCCATTTTACAGATGAGGATTAGTCACTATGCACTTGCTCACCTGTGTGAGCAAGTCTTGTTCATACCCTCTGCCTGGATAGAATTATTCCCAATCTTATTTCTACCTGATGTATCCTTCAAGATCCAGCTTAAATGGGCATGTCTTCTAAACAATCTGATATTCCAATAGGAAATGATATTTCCTTCAGCACTCAAACAGCACTTTGCACACTCTTCTGCAAATTTTGTTTTCTCTTTCTTTTTTCACCTTTCTATTCTCTTAAGAACAGGCACTGGTCCCTCTCCTTCCTTTAGTCTCTGTGGTGCCTCCTCTACTCCTCATGTGACCCTTCACCACAGAGTGCCCATGATGATAAATATCTGTTGAACTTATATTCCCATGTTTGTACTGGGTCTCTGAATATCATGCTTTTTAATATCCTCCTTATGTTAGAGCTGTGGCTTGCCGTCCTCAAATTTATGTCTATTCAAGTTGAACTTTTAAATGTGGTATAGTTTGGTAGGGAGGCAAACCTCAGAGTCAAGAAGATGAATTCAGATCTCAACCCTGGAATACTGCCTGTGTAACCCTGGACAAGTCACTTAACCCTCCACTGACCTAGGCAGCACTCCAGGACTAATCGACTGCATGCATAACAGGTGACTGGTAGAGGGCAGCTTCCTTTTTGTGAGTTCACAGCACTAATGAAATGAAAAATCCTGTCTAAAAATAAAATTAAAATCAGTTTCATATTGTTCATAATAACCTAATCGGAAGATGGTGGAAAGAAAAGGATTTGTTGGGTTAGACTAGGAAAGGAGAATATCACACTCTCCAACATATTGGCAAAAAACCAACCTGTTACAACATGGAGAAAAAACTAGCAAGTTGCCTGAGATTGATTTCTCTTTCTTTGTTCCTGACTATTGAAGCTTTGGGAGTTAAATCATTTTCCAGTCATATTAAAGATAGTGGCTGAAATCTATGGGATATGTTTACTATGAATAGGAAATTAAAGCAAAGAACACAAGTTGTGGAAAAGAATACGAGAATGATTTTGTAAATTAAATAAAACCATAGACTTAGAGTAAAATAGTCTTTTTGGCAAGAGTATATTTGGCATTTGAACAATGTGGCCAGCCCATCAGAGTTGCGCTCTCTGAAGCATAGTTTGAATACTTGGCAGTTCAGCTTGAGCAAGGACTTCACTGTCTGGGACCTTATCCTGCCAGGTGATCCTCAGAATCTTCCTAAGACAGTTCAAATGGAAATGATTCAGTTTTCTGGCATGGCACTGGTAGACTGACCATGTTTCACAGGCATACAACAATGAGGTCAGCACAACAGCTACGTAGACCTTCAATTTGGTAGTCAGTCTAACACCTCTTCTCTCCCAAACTTTTCTTCGGAGCCTCCCAAATACTGAGCTAGCTCTGGCAATGCATGCATCAACCTCATTGTCAATGTGTACATCCCTGGAAAGTACACTACCAAGGTAAGTGAACTTATCCACAGCATTCAAAACTTCTCCATTTGTTGTAACTGATGGTTCCATATATGGATGGTGTAGTGATGGCTGATGGAGCACCTGTGTTTTCTTGGTGTTAATTATCAGGCCAAAATTAGCACAGGCAGCAGAGACTTGACCCATACTTTGTTGCATCTCAGCTTCAGAGGCTACATTGAGTGCACAATCATCTGTAAATAGAAAATTATGCACCAGCACTCCCTCCACTTTGAAAAGACCATATTAATAACAATTAAAGTCACGTGATTATATCAATAGATGTAGAAAAGGCTATTGACAAAATACAATACCAATCTCCATTAAAAACAGCAACAGCGATGTTAAAAAAAGACTAAAAGGACCTTTCCTTAATATGGTAAATAATATCTATAACCAAGAGCTGTAAGACATAAACTAGAAGCCTTTCCAATAAGATAAAGGATAAAGCAAGGATATCCACTATCACCACTACTATATTATTTATATATATCACCATATTTGATATAGTATATATATATATATGTAACATATTTGGACTACACATACATACACACACACTTCTATTTGATCTAGTGCTAGAAATTCTAGCTGTAGCAATAAGACAAGAAAAATAAATTAAAGGCCTGAGTATCAGAAAAGAGGAAACAACATATCTCTGAAGATAATATGATACACTTACAAGAGGCTAGGGAAAAAATCAACTAAATTTTTACTGAAGTAACATCAGAAAATGTCCAGAATATTAAATAAATCATCAGCATTCCTGTATATTCAAACAAAAACCAACAGGAAGACATAAAGACTTTTCATTCAAAATAACTAGATAGTGTTCTATTATATATATGGAAATGCCTTATTTGGTGCTTAAGCTCAGAATTTTAAAATTTCCTTAAAAAAATGTATGGTAGACTTAAAAAAAAAAGTATACCTAGAATTAAGATGATTCAGGAGTCAATTATAAATATATTCTTAAAGTGTATTTGGACTTTGCACAAAATGACTGCCAATAAATATATACATACACATGTATGTAATGTATGACACTCACATACATGTGTATAATCTACATATAGTGACATATATGCATGTATACATATATTGTGTTAATATAAACATTTATGTATTTATATGATTGATAGATTATTTCTTGGTAAAAATCTACCAGAACAATATCACAGAAATGAAAACTGGGACCTTTTCTACATTAAGTTTTTAGAAGAATATAAAAATCTGCATTTTTACTTCCTGGAGGTACTTCTGAATGATGGTGAGAAAAGATAAAGATCCCAAGTTTGAAGTTAAAGGATCTGGGTTCATCTGCTAACGCTGCTACTTGATGCCTTGGTCAAAGCACTTCCTCTTTACGGGCCTTTCATTTCCTCATCTATAAAATGAGTGGATAGTTCTAGGTTACTGCTGAAGGAACCTTTTCAAGTCTGAATCTGATAATCTTCAATACTACTTAGTGACCTCTACGATTGCAAACCAATTTTTTGGTAGGTTTTGTAGCTGATAGTTACATAAATAAAGCTTGACAACAAAAACAAAGACAAATAAAAAACTAAAAAGACTCTAGGCACTGCATGCAACCACCCTCAATGACCAGCCTGCCTGAAAACTCCTTCTGACTCTTGATAAGAAATGATCTTCTAGATAACAAGGTTAGAAATTGATGTATGACCGCCAAAATGCTATCAGTGAATCTTGCATCAAGCTGTACTATATCATCATCAAAAATGCTTTCATGAGCATAGGATTACTACAAAAGAATTACAAAGGCAACAAAGCCCTGCTGTTAAGGTCCCTCCCCCATGCTTCATATGCTTACCAGTTACTCAGGACATAGAAAACTCAAAAGAGCAGTAAGGACACACTCATTAAATATAAGGTAAGAGCCTCTTAGAGGGGAGCATCTAATTGGTATAAAAATGGTAAAAATGAGGATAGTGGGGCTCAATATCTGGAAAAGACTAGGTAGGAGGTAGAATATTAAGACTTATTTGACTGATGATAGAGCAGAGTATGCCTTATGAGAAACTGCCATCCCCTAAGACGTAAGCTGAAAGGACCCTGTACTAAAACACCCCTCTTTCAAAAGATGCTTGACATTCTACGATTAGATACTCGTTTCCTTGAGACCCAAAAGTGCTGAGATTTTTTTTTGTTCCCAGGAAATCATATATTAAAATGTACAAAGACCTAGAGAATTCTCATTTTGATCTTAACTAATTGAACACCAAGGAAAAGATCAAGATAGTAACTGGAAGGACAAAGAAGATAAAGGAGGAAGATGAAGACAAATCTGTCCTATTTCATAATTTTGTCCTGATGCACATTTCAGATCCAAAATGCTTCTTGGGAGAATACTAGGGGGCAATAGTAAGCTAAACATAAAACACACAGGGGCTCTGTCCCTCAATCCCCTACTCCCTCCTTCCACATACATTTCTTTTCATGTGATTTTAAAGGATGGGAAAAAGGAAGTCCCTCGGGGTTTCTCTTCCCCCTACAGATCACAAACTCTTCCCCTGGCTCTGATAATCTATCTCCCCATTCCAAACAATGCAGCAACTTCAGTAGAATCCTGTCTTTATGGAAAAGGGTTTGGTATCAGAAGACCTGGATTAGATTGCACTTCAGCTGCTTACAACACAGTCTCACCTTGAGGCAGTCCTTTCACTGGGAAGATCACTTTTTCCTCTGTAAAATGAGAAGTTTGACTAGATGACCAGTCTCTTATGGTCTCTTCCAAGTCTAGCATTCTCTGATCTCAACTCAATTTCAAATCTAGCATTCTTCAATTTGAACTTGAAATTAAAATCAAATATTTGTTAATTAATTTATAATTAATTGCCTACAGAGCACAAAGTACTGTGTTACACCTAAGAGAATAAAATGATTTGATAAGAAGAGCACGTTGCTCTCATACAGTCTATAGTCTAAGATGCTGAGAGGGGATTTGACACATATATAACTTTAAAAAAAACCCTTAAAAATACCAAAGGACATAAGAAAAGAGCAAACAAAAAGCTATGCAAGATACACAGGGCATTTCTGGCTCTTATTACTTCTCAAACGGCAATGCTAACTATTATCTAAGAAACGCTCCCTAATTTCTTCTTGAGTGAATTTGGGCAAGTCACTCCTTGGGATTAACTTTGCAACATGAGATTTCAATTAGACATGAGGATTTTTTTAAGGTTCTTTATAGTTCTGACATTCTATGATTCTATACATCTTTAATAAATCAAAATACTGAACTTCTTGAGACTTCATTTCAGGAGGCTCAAATAGACCTTGTGACTTCACTAATGAGATATTTTTAGGGGGAAAAGCACTAGATCTGGAAGTTATAAAATCTGGATTCAAATTCAGGCTCTCTCACTTATCTTGGAGAGGTTTTACTTAACAATCCTAGGCCTAAATTTCCACGTGTGAAGTAAGACGCTTGGAACAAATACCACTGAGGTATCATCTAGTTCTAAATCTAGGATTCCATGAGCCACTAAATCAGAAAAGCTATATGGACATTGAGAGATAACTTCTTACAATTTAAACTTGGTCACTACTCAGTAATTAAGACTCCCTCCAAACTCCTATTTGTTTCTTCTTAAGGGAAAGGTCTCTATTCCCTTCCCAGGGTATTTTTATTGTTATTCTTTACTGCTTTTCCCTGAACTTTCTCAATACTTTCTTATGGAGATAGTAACTTCAAAATGGGCCCTTTAAATTTTAAGTCTCTCTGTGTAGCGCTCTCTCTCTCTCCTTTCCTCTCCAAACAGCAATTTGTATTTGATCATAAAGATAATAAGAGAGTCACTGGGGTTTGATGACATGAGAGATACAGGAGTATTTATAAAAGAAGACTCAGAGGAATGTGATTATTGTTTTTACGTACTGTATGCGAAGCTCTATAACATGGAAAGGGAATTAGTAGTGTTCTGTTTGGCTCCAGGGGCTAGTAATGGGCATGAACTATGGAGGCTCTTGGTTGTAGATAGATATTATTTACCATATTAAGGAAAAGTCCATTTATTGCTCTGCTTTTTTAGTGCTGTTGGGTGCTATATTTTGTCAATAGCCTTTTCAGCAGCTATTAATATAATCCTGTGACTTTTATTATTCTTGTTATTAATATGGTCTCTTATGTTTACTATTTTCCTAATATTGAACCATCCCTACATTTCTTTTAGAAATCCAACTGGATCATAGTGTATAATCTTTTTTGTAGTATCCTCTTTGCTAATATTTTTGTATTGATATTCATTAAGTATGTTAAACAATAGGTCCATGGTTTTTTAACTTGAACTTTGAACTCTTTTGAACTTCCTTATGATCTGTCCAGTTCCCAAAGTTGACAGCTTTTAGTGTCATGCTCACCTCATCCAATCCTTTGCCAAATCTTGCAATTTTTTTCTCTTCAACATTTCTGGAATACATCCCCTTCTCTCAAGTCAGGAAGACATGAGGTTGAGGTCATTTATTAAGTACGTACCACATGTTAGGGATTGTGCTAAGTTCTGGGGATAAAAACAGAATAAAAAAAGAAAATCTAATTCCTACTCTCAAGGACCTTCCATTCTAATGGAAGAAAATAATACATAAAGGGAAGCTGAAAAGTGGGGGCATGGAGTAGCATTTTGGAAGGATGGGAACATGGTAGTGCTACCAAGATTATCTGAAACTGTCTCTTTTGTCATTTCCTCAGACATTATAATATTACATCTACAAACTATATTTTAATTGTCCAATTTAAAAAATTTGTTTAAAAATAATTTTAAAAATATTTTAAATTGTCTAAGAAACCAACTAAGACATGCCCTTAAGCTCTATTTCTTCTCTCAGTTTGTTTTGCTTCTGAGTATTTTCCTTTGCGTATTAACCTTTTTCTTATTCTGACCCTCCCTTGTTTTCCTGTTGTGTTTTATGAGAGATCTTAGAATACAATATGCTCAAAAGCAAAAGAGATAGGCTTAACCTGATGCTGAGTTCAATGCTACATAAAAAAAACCCCTAAAACCTGCATGTTCAACCTGTTTCATGTAAGAGTAAGATTCATCTGACATTAACTCCTTTCCACTCCTTCCTCCATGTCTGTATTCTCTCCTTATCACCCCAATGATGAGAAATAGAAAGTTTCTTCCTCCTTTCTGCATTAGTATATTCTTTTTATGCTTCTGTTTTCTACTTTCAAAAGCTTGGGGGCAGGGAGGAGGGAAAAGGGCCAGTTTACCCCTATCATTTCTGTTTTCCTTATTTAACTCTAAATACCCTTTGAAAACATTTAGGTTTTGAAAGGATACTTATTTCTTCTTTCACTATTAGAATGCTAGCATTATATTATGATTCAGCTCCTTCTAATTGCCCAAATAAATGTCCTTCTAGGTTTCTTTGTGTTTCTATTTCAAAGTTCCCATCAGTTTTAGTCTTTTGTTTAGAAATGCTGACAAATCTGCTGTTACATTAAAGGTCCAAATCCCACCTTTCTCCCTTCCCCTGCCCCCTGAGATTTGCAGGTCAACTTATTTTTGGTTTTGAGCATTTTTTCTTCTTTATGGCATATGTCATTCCAATATCTCCTCTCCTTGATAAGAAAAGCTGCCAGGTCTTGTGTGATTCTGAATGTAATTCTCTGGTACTTGAACTACATCATTCTGGATGCTTGCAAGGAGCTTTGGAGTTTTACTGACATCTGTGGGATTTTTCCTTATGTGGGTCCTTCTAGGATGTGACAGGGAGATCCCTTCTAATCTTGGTTTGCCCTGGATATTTTTTTCCAGGTTTTAAAACCTTCAGATAATTAAAATTGCTTGAATATTAATTAATTACATTTTACAGCTTGCTAAGACTTGATATAGCTTTGCATTTTATGCTGTTAACTAGATTTGCTGTAATCCCACCCAGGTTCTTCTTTCACCCAGTCAGTTAGATGGGAAAGTACCAGCAAGATGCAGTGTCAGTAACTCTTGATACTTTTGGTGTTGAAAGAGGCTTTGTAGTCATTTAATCTTTTCCCCAACATCTTTGTATCTTACAGCTTAAAAAGGAAAAATAAAGCAGACGATTCTTGTGAGATCACATTGAAAGGGAAGATTTCATTGCATTCTAAACTTGTTTCTCTGATTCAATTGTTTCTTTCAAAAGCAGTGGTTTCTTCTCTTGTATTTTTCTATCTTTTTAAATTTAGATTTATCAGATATCTGAATCTCAGTCATATCTGGTTAGTCAGACATCGTTCCAGATGAAGTAGCGATGGGTGAAAGCACACAGTCTGGTCACTAAAGTAACTGTTCTAGAACATATTTCTCTTCTGTTTCCTATGTATAGATATAGATATGTAGATATAGCTATAGATACATAAATATGTATATATAACTGTTCTAGAATATATTTCTCTTCCATTTCCAATATATATATAGAGGCAGTTTTCATTTTCTTGAAATAGGGTGTCCAGGCCATTGTTTTAAAAAATCATTAGGTTTCAGGGAGTCCACCAATTCTTTAAAAAGCTCTCCTTGACTTGTTTTCTAGGTGATTTGGGTTTTTTTTACATTTGTTATCAGTCACTTTCTACAATTTTTTCAATCTTTTGATTTTGTTCTAATATTTATCATATATTTAGCATTCTTATTAAATTTTGAGTTCCAAATTCTCCCTCCCTCCTATCCCACCCCCACCTACTAAGAAAGCAAGAAAAATTTTACCTATTATACATGTGAAATTATACAAAACATGTTTCTATATTAGCCACATGGAGGGGGGGGAAGCAAGATATTTAGACTTCAGTTTGTAATCAGAGTTCATTAGTTCTCTCTCTGGAGGTAGACAGCATTTTTTTTGTCATAAATCCTTTAAAATTGTCTCAAATTATTGTATTGATGAGAGTAGCCAAGTCTTTCATAGTTGATCATCACTACAATATTGTTGTTACTGTACACAATGATTCCCAATTCTCACTTCACATAGTTCTTATCATGTTTTTTTCTGAAACCATCCTATTTTATTAAATATCAAGTCCTCTATTTCATTAAATATTCACATTTGCTCCTGAAGGATTATACTTAGTTTTGTTGGGTAGATGATTCCTGGTTGTAATACTAGCTCCTTTGCCTTCCAGGATATCATATTCTAAGTCCTCTACTCCATTAATGTGGAATCAGCTCTATGTGATGCTGCCTATGACTCCACAAAAGTTGAATTGTTTCTTTCTGGCTGCTTGCAATACTTTTTTCCTTGACCTGGAAGCTCTGTAATTTGGCTATAATATTCCTGAGAGTTTTCATTTTGGGATGTCTTTCAGGAGGTGATCAGTGGATTCTTTCAATTTCTATTTTATCCTCTGGATCTAAGATATCAGTAAAGTTTTTCTTAACTATTTCTTGAAATACGATGTCTTGGCTCATTTTTTGATCATGGCTTTCAGGTAGTCCAACAGTGCTTAAATTATTCCTTCTGAATCTGTTTGCCAGGTTAGTTGTTTTGCTAATGAGTTATTTCACAATTTCTTCTACTTTTTTTTCCATTCTTTTGACTTTGTTTTATTGGGTTTTTTTGAATCATTAGCTTCTACTTGCCCAATTCTAATTTTTAAGGAATTATTTTCTCCACTGAACTTTTATACCTCTTTTTCCATTTGGCCAATACTACTTTTTAAAGTTCTTTTCTTCAGCGAATTTTTGTGCCTCCTTTTGCATTTGGTGTATTCTGCTTTTAAAGGAGTTCTTTTTAATTTTTTTTTAGTATTTTTGGGCCTCTTACCATTAAGTCAATTCTATTTTTTAGGGTGTTATTCTTCTTCAGTATATATTTTTTGTGTGCCTCTTTTCCCAAGCTGTAATTCTCTTTTCATAATTTTCTTGAATCACTCTCATTTCTTTTCCCCAAGTTTTCCTTTTTCTTTAACTTCCAGGAATTCTTGTTTGGTTTGGATCCAATTAGAATTTTTCCTTTGAAGCTTTACTTCTAGCTGTTTTCACTTTGTTGTCTTCTCCTGAATTGATGTCCTGGTCTTCCCTGCCACTGTAGTAGCTTTTTATGATTAAGTTCTTTTTTTGTAGTTTGTTCATTTTTCTGGTCTATTTCTTGACTTTGAACTTTATGATAATGTTAGACTCTTCTCACCTGGAGGTGGGGAGACACCACTTCAAGCATTAGGCTTTTTGATGTTGCTGTTTTCATAGCTGGTTTTTGGGATCTGCAAGTTTTTGGTGCTTCCAAGGTGGGGTGATCCAGGGAAAGGTATGGTCACTGCTTTCCTGATCTATACTCTGGTCTTTATCCAGGAAGGGAGCCTGTTCCCCTGCAGCCACAAGCACTAGTGCTCCTTTCTGCCTTGGAAGTGGAACCAGAGTCCCTGTCCCCCTGTGACTGAGCAGAAGCAATTGTGTACACTAAAACTGCTACCCAGAACTGCATATGAGCAATAGAGGTGCTAGGGCCCAGTCCCCTCTAATCTTTTTGCTGACCCCTTCACCATCACTGTACTGAGGATTCCAGAAGCTGCTTCTGCTGCCACTGTTTCAGCCAAGGACCACTGCTGTTGTTGCTTTTGTGCTCTAGGCAGGTCCCCACCCCAGTGTCACAGACCTCTCTTGCTGACCCCTTAAGTTGTCTTAGGCTGGAAAAATGTCACACTCTGACCTTTTGTTGGCTCTGTCCTTACAAAATTTGATTTGAGGAGTGATTTTAAAGTCTGAAGGGGAATGCTGGAAGAGTTCAGCTAGGTCACTCCCTGT
Organism: Notamacropus eugenii; assembly: GCF_028372415.1. Lineage (NCBI taxonomy): Eukaryota > Metazoa > Chordata > Mammalia > Diprotodontia > Macropodidae > Notamacropus > Notamacropus eugenii. The sequence goes on along the minus strand of NC_092873.1, from coordinate 316,999,130 downwards.
ACCCTGACACCTTAGCTCTGTTCCCTATTCTAATACTTCTTGCCATCTCAAAATTATTGATTTTTGTTTGTCTGGTACAGTTTTTAAGGAGTCTATCTTGGGTAAGATTTACCACTTTCTCTTGAAAGTAACCTATTTCCTTTCTAATTCTTCCTCTAGACTTTTTCTTTTTTTTTAATCTCTCACTTCATGTATTCTAAGAATTTATGTAGTTGTGATAAATCCATTTTTTCTCTTTGAGTCTCTGCTTACTGTTATGGAGTCATGTTTTCCTTTTGAGGAATTTCTAGATGAAGTAATTTTCACACTGTTTGATCTCTACAGCTTGTTTTATGAATTTGGGATTTGTGCCAGGGCCTAGTGTTACTCCCTGCTTCTCCGCTTGCTCTTGCCCTGGGTTGCCAGGGTTCCTGCTCTGACCTCCACCTTACAGAGCTGGGCCTCCCTGGATCTTTGAGTTTCACAGCACTGGATCTACAGAACATTCTCTGGCATCTCAGGACAGGGTGTTAAGGATCACAGAGATCCTGAGCTGCTCTGGTCTTATACTCCTTAGAGCTTATAAGGTTCCCATCTCAGACTTTCTAACACTTCTAAGGCTTTTCCAGGAAAGCCATTTTCCATTTTTACTGCCTCTGAACCGTAGGCTACATGTGGTCTGTACTGGTTATGCTGGATTCTGGCTGACATTGTGAACAGCTCTAAAGTGAAAGAAGTCACTTACTATAAGTTTCTCATGAGATTCTTTTATTATCTGGTCTGAGTTTTACTGGAGTAAGTGTGTGAGAATTGGGTGGTCTGCCTCCTGTTCAGGCAGCCATATTGCTCAAGAGTCACAATATCCAAAATTGGTCTCTCTGACTCATTTCATTCCACTTTAATTCATCCTCCATTCAGCATCCTGAATTAGAGAATTAGTTCTTCCCATAACATTCTTTTTGTCACTCTATAAACTGCAGTAGTTTCCTTTTACTTTCATCTTCAACTATAAAGCACTTTGTTGGATTTTTAAAGCTGACCCCTTTCTAACTTTCTGATCTTCTATCTCCCCTCTTATTGTTTGTTCTTGAAAAGGACCAATGACATCATGAGGGTGATGTCTTGACTTGCTCATGAATTGACCTTAAGTGAGGCATAGCTGTGCACAGTTATCAGCCTCCCTCTGTCCTCCAAAGTCACTAGAGTACAGTGGCAAGACAAAGGTCAAGAGAACTGGTGATGGCCTAGGATGCAGTGACTTTTCTAAATTAAAGTCTTTTCCAGGTCTCAGTTTGTCTGAGGACACACCCATTCAATGACTAATGGCTAGGTTAAAAAAAGATGACCCAATTTACTATTCCAAAGATTGCCCTTTCTGATCAGAACAAAAAAAACTGCTATTTACAATCACACTAAGCCATGAAAAGCTAAACAATGAGACATAGAAGCTAGGACTGGGCCTATTGGTGGCCATTCAATGAAAACAAGAATGATTTGGATTAAAACACAATGGGTTTTTTTAAATGGGTTTTTACACAACCCACAACACAACACAAACCCACAAATAGGTTTTTCAGAGCTATATTTCAAGAGCTCAAAAAATAAAAACTACACAGGAGTAAATTAGTAAAGTAAATTGTCCCAACTTTTTGAAAAAAAAAAAAGTAAGGAGGAGGAGGAGGAGAAGAAAAAAAATAAGAGCAGCATTTCCCAACTTCTGTTCAAATGATCAATTTAGGCCTCCAGAGGGGAGCTACTACTACTCTCCGATAACGTGGTAAAAACAGTTAATATTTCTTCTTTTCCTATGACTCCCCTCTACATAGTCAACAGTAGGCCAATATGGCCTTCACATGACAGTCCATCTATGTGCCTTCACACTGGCCTGAATGCTTTCATTTCTAATTTCTAACACTTTGAATTCCTGGTTTCCTTGAAGACTTAACTCAAAGAGTCAACTTGTCTGGAACGTACTTCCCACAGTCCCTATAGCTGTTAATGCCATCCCCTCTAAGGTTATATTCACTCTAGCTTGTATTTATCTTATATGTTCAGATTTATATGTTCATCTCCTATGAAGAGTTCACATATATTTGTCTTATATGTTTCAGCTATATATGTTGAAACATAAGCTCCTTTAGGACAGGGACTGTTTTTGCATTTTCTTCATATTGCCAGAAATTGTATAGTTCCTGTTGGCACAGAGTAATAATAAGTGCTCTTGGATCATCAACTCTCTTTTGGATATCTAGTTGTATAGTCATTAAAACTCAATATGTTCAAACCACAATCTTTCTTCCAAAACCCTACTCTCTTCCAAACTTCTCTATTATTGTCAAAGGCATCACCATCTTCCCTGGCTCTCAATCTTGCTGTTTTTCTTGATTCTCCTCTCATACTCACTTCACCTATACAATCTGTTGCCAATTCTTGATATTTCCCCCTTTCTACTCATACAGGTTCCATCTTGGTGCAGATCCTCATCACCTCTCACCTGGACTATTACAGCAGGCTTTTAGTTCTCCCAGAATAATTCTCCCCCCAAATTCTCCCAGAATATAGCTGAGACCGGTAAGACAAATATGTGAACTATTTATAGGAGATAAAAACATAAATCAGAACATATAGGATAAATACAAACTAGACTGAATATAACCTTAGAAGGGATGGCGCTAATAGCTAGAGAGTTTGGTCTCTGTACTTCAAGTCTCTTCCCAAATTCTCCCAAAATTCCCAATCAGTCTTCCACTCAGTTGCCAAAGTAATTTTCCAAAAGTGCTGATTTTATTATGTCACTTTCCTTACTAGATAAACTCCAGCAGCTTCCTGTAACTTTGAGGAACAAATACAAAATATCCTATTATGCATTTAAAAGCCCTTCACAACCTGGCCTCTTTGACCTTTCGAGTTCTCTTGAACTTTACTACCCTTCTTGTTCTTTATGATCCAGTGGCATTATCCTTGCTTCTCTTCTTATAAGATATCCTATCTCTGCACCTCATGCACTTTCACTGACTGCCCTCCATTGCTGGGACTGCAGTAACTCTTCACCTCTACCTCTTTGCCTCCCTTCAAGTACCACCAGTTAAAATCTCACCTTTTTCATGAGACCTTTTCTAGTCTCTCCATAACTGCTCCCTCCCACCCTGCTCCACACCAGTGCCATCACTTTGAAATTATGTACAGATGTTTACATGTTGTCCCCTCCATTATAAAGTGAGCTCCTTGAGAACAGGGATGGTGTTTTTGCCCTTTTTTTGTATGTTTAGTGCTTAATACAATGCCTGACATATAACCTTTGCTTTCATTGATGTAGAAAATTTTCTGTGAGAAAATCCTCAATACTAATGAAGATCTGCAACTGTCCTTCAAGCAAGAGTCTTAGAGAGTAGCTCTAAAGTCTCCAGTGGTGTCAACTATCATCTCTATGTTGGTGACTCTCTGATTTATTTACCCAGCCCTGATCACGCCCCTTACCTCCAGACTCACATCTCCAATTACCTAATAAACATCCTGAACTAGTTACCTCATACTTTTTAAACTTAGCTTTTTAAATATATACATTTGAAAATTACCATGTCTGATACTGAATTTATTGTCTTCTCTTGCCCCACAATGTTTCCTCATTCCAACAGTACCGGCATCTTCCCAGTCACCTAAACTTCAAGGTATCCTAGGGTTTCTTAGTTCTCCCATGTCTGAACCTTTGTCAGAGCCACCGCCCTCTCTCACCTCACACCTGAAATATTGCAATAGTCTGCTCATGATTGTCCTCCTGGCCTCAAATCTCTCTCCAGTCCAGTTCATCCTCCACTTAACCATCAGTGACTAACTTTGCTTCTTTCCTTTGTTTCTTCTATGCCCTTCCAAAATTCCATCTTCCATGAGAAGCCTTTCCTGATAACACTTAATGCTAGTGACATTTCATTATTGATTATCTCCAATTTATCCTGTAAAATCATGTTAGAACATAGCTGTTTTCATGTTGTCTCCCCCATTAGACTATTAACTCTTGAGAACAGGGACTGCCTTTGATTTTTCAGCCTTATTACAGTGCCTCTAAGGAAACACATTAACTAGACTGGGTCACACAAGTTATTTTGAAAATCAACAGGATATAGTAGTAGATAGGGCACCAGACTTGGAATCTGTTTTATGGATCTGTTCATAATCTTTTCACAAGCATCTGAAGTAAAGATAAGTTCTCACATCAAGGTCAGAAAATTAATGATAATTTATACAATATGTCCTAAAGGGAGATTCCCCTCATCCCCCCAATCTTTTTAACTTGGGAATTTCAATTGCTGATACCCTGAGTCCACCAGCTCCTGATTCTTCTTCAATCTCTTCCATAAGTCAAAAAGGCATGAAACTAAGTTTTACAAAATGTTCTACAGATAAAAAGGATGGCACCAAGAAGTTAAATTCAGACACTCTTTCTCATAAAAGTTTTGGTTTTTTTTTAAATACAATGCTCTTATTGGTTTAGAAACTACTTCTTGGGACCTGGAGTCATGAAACCAAATTAGCCCTAATGCAAAATATAACTCCATATTTCACATAATTCCATCTTAGTGAAAATAACAGCTTCAAAAAAAGTGAAAAATAAGAGCAATAGTTGGGAAAACACCCACCTCTCCCTTTTTTAACGAAAGTCATTTGTCCTTCGTTGCCGAAGAAGACCATGCCATCAGAGAAATGATGATATGACTTGCACTTGACTTTGTTTTGAGTGAGGGAGGGCTGTGCAGGTCATTAGGCTCACTTCTCCTCCGGAGCCATCTGAATCCAGTGACCTGATATTTCTCAGAATGACTGGAGATGGCCCTGGGAGACCTTGGGGCATTTAGGCCAAAGTCTTTGCAGGTACTCACTTAGGGTGAGGCAACACCCATTCATTGAATAGGCCTGCGGAAGAAGTAGCCAGGGCATGGCCCCTTTAATGAGGTCAAGAAAACAAAAGACATAAGGCTGGGTGTGAAACAGCAAGCTTATGGATATGGAATATTGAATACAGACTCAGACTTGGCTAGGGTGTTGACCGGTATTGATGAACTGCTTTTCTTGTTTGTCAGTGCTCTTACCCATTGCTCACCTATACTCTAATCTAGCCATACTGGCCTATTTGTTCTTGTGCACCCGCACACACGTGCATACACACACGTGTCCACCTCCTGTATTCATTCTTAAGCACTCAAAGCCCCTATCCCTAGATTGCTTTCCCTTTCTTTATTCTCCTTCTTTCCCCCCTCTCTCTTTCAATGACTCAGTAGGTAGGAAGGGAAAATGATCCATCAGAAATAAAAGTGATGAAAAGATATTAACTATATAAGGTTAAAATAATAAAAATTAAAAGTGACAATAAAGGTGGTTTTAGTACTGCTTGTGAGCCTCTTATCTCTTTTACAATTTGCGATTATTTTAATTCACATTAGACATGACTCCTCCAATATAATGTGAGCTCCAGCGTTTTTGCCTTTATATAAACTGGCACATAGTAGGACCTTCAATGAGTGATTGTTGATTGTTTGATGGGGAGAACAATGACTGGCCCCATAAGAATAGGAGAAATCTCAAATGTCCTGGCTAGCCCTCTTGGGCTTTCAGGAAGAAAACAAACACTTCAGTGATTCTAGGGAACAGTTAAAATCTCTCACTAGGGTCCCATTATCCATGGTCAGTCTTTCCAAGTAGATTACTCACAACAAAGGCATTATGACTGGGCCTATTTAGTTGTGATGCTAAAGTGAATTTAAGATTTTGTTTCAGACTTTAATTGACTAAAATGAAACCCTAGTTGTTACAAACACCATGATATAAATGTTCTTTATATAACAGAGGCACTTCTCAAAGCACTGGAATTTAGACTGTCTAACATCAATCAGATTGGACACTGGAGCTTACAAACTACCTCTTCTGCTCATATGGCATGTAATCTGTTCTACTTGTACTTTTCAAGGCTAGAGGAGATCAGCATTGGACTGAGTCCGCAAAAATTAAGTCAGTGGGGGGAAAGAATCTTTATGGAGCTCATTCAGACCTTCTCCTCCCTGTCTTTTAATATGAAAAATTGCTAGTGGGCAATCACAGAACTGATGTTGCTCAGACCTCCATCTGAACGGCATTCTTAGTTTTTTCTTTCTGGCCAGTCTCTTTTTTTTTTTAAACACACACAGTTGTTGGGGAATTTCTCAACCTGTGCTCCTTGACAGTCTAAGGAGAATCTGATCCACCAGCAGGTCTGTAAGACCAGAGGTTAAATTAAGTCAGTAGCCAAACTGAAGGGAAAAGATATTTATTTAACCCAATGAAGGAGCTTGCAGGCTGGCAGCCCCTTCAGCTTTCTAAGACAGAGGTGCCAAACTCCTAATCTATAAACCACATGTGGGAGTACCAGGAAAATCTCTGAGTATACCCCTGAACAAGATTAAAATGGAATTGGGAGGTGTTTAACAAAATAAATAAACATACAATTGTTCTTCAGTTGTATCTGATTCTTTGTGCTCTGTGGACCATAGCACGTCAATACTGTCCCTGAGGTTTCTTTCCAAAAATACTGGAGTAGTTGGCTATTTCCTTCTCCAGGGGATTAAGGCAAACAGAGATTAAGTGACTTGCTCAGGGTCATACAACTAGTTTCTAAGGGCATATTTAAACGCAGGTCTTCCTGATGATAGGTCCAGCACCCTTATCCACTGAGCCATCCAGCTGCTTCTTAAAAAATACAATATGACAAGCCAGTATATGGCCTGCAGGAATTAATTTCTATTTGAATTTGACACCACTGTTCCAGGGTGGCAATTCAGCTTTTAGAGATTTTTTGGATCTTCTTAAAGCATACAGACAATCAGCAGCATTCTGCAGTATTTTAATAGACCAATGGAATATATTCTGTCCCCATTAAAAAGTCGGTCTGGAAAGTCCCTAGCTGCTATTTGGGTACAACAACTGTACAGATTTAGCCTAAACAGGATGGAGATAGTTGAGTCAGGCTTTGTTATTCAGTTCGCTGTAGATTGGAGGAATCTAAAATAATCCAGTCTAACTCTACATTCCGTTAACTTTTTTCTTCTAATCTCCCTCTACAAAATACATTAATTGTCCTTTGTATATGAATATTATTGATTTCATACAAGTAGGTAGGTTGATGCTTGTCAAAGTGATAACATCACTATGTTAAGAGTCAAGTTACAGTGTGTCTAATTGTGACTGATCAGACCAATACAGGTTAGGAAAGCTCCACCAACAGGTCAGGTACAAATCGTCCATGTGAAATTTGGGGTGGATTCTTCAAATGTGCACATCTTATATTTCTTTTCAGCTACTTCAATTCTGCTTTGTTCTTTGATGACGGCATGCCATGCTGGGTCCTGTGCCAGTGTCTCCCATGTCATGCAATCAATTCCAAAGTTCATCAGAGAGACTTTGAGAGTGTCCTTGTATCCCTTCTTCTGATCACCATGTGAACACTTGCCTTGTGTGAGTTCTCCATAAAATAGCTTAAGCGAGCATAGGTTTGGCATTTGAATAGCATGACCAGGCCATCGGAGTTGCACTCTTTGCAGTAGAGTTTGAATGCTTGGCAATTTAATTGAGAAAGGACCTTAGGCTGCCAGGTAATCTTTAGAATCTTCATAAGACAATTCAAATAGAAACAATTCAGGTTCCTGGCATGAGGCTAATATACTATCACAAACATACAACAATGAGGTCAGCACAAATGCTCAGTGCTTGATGGAACCACATGATCCTGGAGCAATGGGCTGAGCACTTCCATGGTGTTCTCTCAACAGACCATTGTCAATCAATGGTGAAGCCAATAACCATTTATTTCAGGTTGAAGTCAATCTCTCTTTAGACAAAATAACGAGGAATAACAGATAGACACACCATGAGCAGATAATGGCTCAGTCAGAAAGAGCATTTTAACTATAGTTGAAGCTGCCTAACAATGCCAAGACCTCAAGAGACAGAAAGGTACCAGTCACTAGTGGTGTTCAATCAAAGGCTTGATCATGGATTCAGTGAAAAGTGTTCCTTGATTTGGATGAGGGTAGAAATCTGCATGTTTCAAGGGAGAGTCTAACCCTGTGGGCTGGAACAAGTGTTTAAACTAGAACAGGCAATTGGGGTAAGAAATTTATCTTTACCTGGTAAAGTAATGAGACTAAGGACTGGTATGTGGTTGAGGAGCTGGGTAGTCTCTGATAAAAACATGTCTTTTCTGGAGACACACCATTATACCCACACACATGTTAATGGACACACTCCCCAACTACAATTTGACCTTCACTCCTTAGATTTTGTCTTCATGTCAGGCTCCCTCAAAGGCCTGAGACCCACAGAAAAAACTAATTTTGTGCTTTAATCTAGTAGAAATAGCTCACAATTCTAGAGTATTTGGGGGGGAAATAGAAAACATTCCTTTTAGCCACTTTAAAAAACATGCCCACTTTAAAAATTACAAATGAAAAACAGAAGGATACAATAAATATTTTTTGAAATGATTCAGTTCCACAGTTAAAAATTAAAAGATTACTGTTATTCTAGAACATTAGCCCCCCGCCCTCCCCAACATTTTAACATATATGATTTGTGTTCAAGATTCTATACAAGTTAGTTCAAATTCTCTTAGGACTAGAGAGATATCGGAGGACATGGGGAAACTGTCAATTTAGACATCTCTCTAAGCTAGAGATACTTTAACTCTTTTACTCAGTAGTTTTCGGTCATACCCGACTCTTCATGACCCCATTTAGGGTATGACCCCATTTAGGGTTTTCTTGGCAAAGGTGCTGGAGTGGTTTGCCATTTCCTTCTCCAGCTCATTTTACAGATGAGAACACTGAGGCAAATAAATGACATGCCCAGGTTCACACAGCTAGTAAGTGTCTGAGGCCAGATTTGAACTCAGGAAGATGAATATTCCTCAATCCAAGCCCAGCACTGTATATACTGTACCACCTAACTGTCTGATACTTAGAGCTGGCATAACTTAAAATTAACTGAAATAGTTTTTACCCGACTTGTACCTAAATTTCACAGTAGAATATTAATGTTTTTCTTCAAATGGAGAAGCCTACCTTTTTTGTCCCTATGCCTCTTTAATTCTAGCTCTTATTTTTCCCCTCCCCACTCCCCAACAACAGCCCACTTCCACTATTTCAGAGATGTTCTGGCAATGTTTAACAATGGCTCTCTAGAAAAAAAATGCATGACATACTTTTTGGTTTAATTGGAATCATTAACAATTTCTCCATCAAAGTCGTAAGTCTAGGCAATCAACAGAACAGGAACTCAAGCCCTGATTTACTGTTTGTTGATTTCTCAGGCATACAAGCTCACACAGAAAATTTAACAATCACCTCTTGTGAGTCGGCTCCCTGCCAAGATCTCCCCTTGCTAAGCCCTTGTGTATCACTTCCCAGACCCAGTATCTCCTAAACCTCCTCCAAGAGGCAATAAAACATTGGAATGCAATGGAACACAATGGAAGTCCCATTACCTTCCAACTCCCCACTCCCACTGCAGTTTGCCTATTCCTAACATATCTATGGCAGACTGTCTTGCTCCTCTGCCTGAGAACGCTTCTTTTAGGAAGACTTGCTTGAACCTGCTATCAAGACACCTGCATTGTAAAAGAGCTTTGGAATCCAAGTTAGTTTCAAATATTAGCTTTGCTTACCTGTGTGGCCTTGGGTAAATAACAACTAGATAGCATTTAGAAGGGTTTTAAGGTTTACATCTCATTTGATATAAGGAAATAACTGCTCTGGGCCTCGGTTCCTTCTAAGTAAGTAAAGGGAGGGATAGTGTTGGCCGGGGCATTATTAGACCGTCTCTAAGATCCTTTGCAGTTCTAAATCTTCCTTCAGGGCTTTGCTGTAAGAAAAGTACATTCCTTATAACAACACTTCATATAAATGTCATTACGCAGGAACACAGAAATAGAGATCTTTTAGAAAATTTATCTGGGTGAGGCAAAGGGTTTCAAACTCCCCAATGCAGGAACAATAGGTGCCACTCACATACCCTGCAGCCTCACATATAAAAATTTCTGGACGTTGTCAGTTTAAGGAGCTGGTAGCTAGCTGGTGGGCCCGTTGCCATAACAACAACTACTAATGATCCAAGCTCAGTGACTGGCAATGCTTGAAGGTTCTGGGGAAAAGGGCTCTCTAGCAGATTTTCACTTTCTCATTCCTATTAGAGACTTGTTAGGATTTCCAAACCCCATTGCTTTCCATGAGACCCTAAAGTATCCAGAGCCCCAGCCTAATGAGATTTGATTCTGAGATACGTCCTTTCCATCCGGAGGGGAATGTCATAATGCTTCTCTGGGGAACATTTGTCTTTGGAGAGGTCATGTCACCTGGAGCTGCCCAACAGCAGCTCCCCTTGGAAGTCATGGTACTTACCAAGCGAGAGAGAGACAGGTATCAAAGTTTCAGAGATGGAGAAATGGTTCAGAACATCTGTTACAGTGAGATCCCATAGGCTAAAAGCTGCTAGAGAATCCTTTTATCCAGAGCCTTTGAGTGAGAGCTGGGTAGATTACCTGGGGATGGCTGGGCCAGCTTCTAGCTGGGATAGACACAGGAGTAATTTTTAACCCCCAGATTATTCATTCTGGTATTCAACAAACATTTACTAAGTGTTTGCCAAGCATCAAACTCTCTCCACCCTTCAAATTGCCCTATTATTGTCAAGGGTACTAATATCCTCCCAGTCCCTCAGGTTCATAACTTAGGTGTCATCTTTGACTCCTCAGTATCTCCCAGTCTCCATATGCCATTTCTTGACAAAGTCTGTCAATTTTAGCTTTGCAGTCTTTCCAATACACTCCTATCCCCTTCTCTAACACTGCCACCACTCTGGTGCAGGCTCTCATTACCTCACACTTGGACTATTACAACGCCCTATTGGTGTCTTTGCCTGCCTCAGATCTTTCCCCACTTCAATCCATCCTCCATTCAACCACCAAAGTGATTTTCCTCAAGTGCAGGTCCAACCATGTCACCCCCTCAATAAACTGCAGTGGCTCCCCATGCCTCTAGGATCAAAACCAAATCCTTTATTTGGTATCCAAAGCCCTTCCTAACCTAGCCCCCTCCTACCTTTCCAGTCTTCTTACATCTTATTCCCTGTGAAATATTTTGATCCAGCGACCCTGGCCAGCTCCTTCCCCCTTAGATTATGAGCTCCTTGATGGTTATTGTTTGCCTCTTTCTGAAACACAGTGCTGACACATAGCTGATACTTAATGTTCATTGACTCACTGATTAATAGAGGCTTAGTGACTGACTGACATGTTAAAGCACCCACAAAACATTTCCCATCTATACTCATTTCTGTCTTTACACAATCATACCCTATAGTCTCTGGGATAAAATAAAAAAAAAATTCCTTCTTGAGAGCCATTGAAAATCTTTTACATTTTGGCTCTGCCTTATCTTTTTGAGTTTATAGCACATTATTCCTCTTCACAAAGTCTACATTCCAGCCATACCAGCTGTTATTCACATGACATTCCATCTCACATCTCTGTGGCTTCACATAAGCTATCCTCAGTGTCTGGGATGTTCTCTTGGCCTCTTGGAATCCCTAGCTCCCTTCAAGGCACAGTTTAGGTACCACTTTCTAGATCAGGCATCAGTTCTTTCTTCTGTAACAGGTGAGTTAGAGGGGATGGGTTACACTGTGATAAGAAATGATTTTTTTAAAAGATAGTTTTGCAGAAACTTGGCAAGAAGTGTATAATTTTATGAAGAATGAAATGAACAGAAAGAACCAGAACATATGTGGCAATTAAATATATAATTACATTATATAACAACAAACATTGTAAATAATAACAACTTTGAAAGATTTTAAGAATTCTGTTCAATGCAATAACAAACTACAGTTTCAGAGGACTGCTGATGAAAGCATGCTGCCCAACTGTTGACAGAAACGTGAGCTCAAAATGCAGTTGAAGCCACACATGGGTAACGTCCAGAAATTTCTTTTGCTTGGCTATGTATATTCGTTACAAGGGTTCTGTTTTTGTTTCGTTTCAGCGAGGGTGGAGATGAGGTGAGGAGAATCAAGGGTAGAATTATTTTTTGAAATGATAAGGAAATAAGAAGGCCAGAACAGAAGGCATCACAGATAAACAGGAAAGCTTTGAAAGTTACAAGCAAGCTCTACATAACAGAGATGTGGAGTTTCATGTATAATATTCTTTCCTGTATTGTACATTAAAACGCTTATTTTATTTGGTGTTTAATTTTAGAATAAAAAGAAAATGAGATAAAAAAAGAAAACTCATAAGGCTAAAATCCCTTCTGAACATAATTTAAACTTTGAGGAACTCTTTAAATATTTAAGATTTTGTGGTACTTCAGGGTCAACATTCTGAAACGTATTTGTAATTAAAATCAAAAATTTCTAATGGAGAGGCTACTACTAAAAAAAATTATCCCCCTTTTATTGTATGTATACGAGAGACAACACTGCACTGTAGATGGAGAGAGGTTCAGGAAGGGATCGGTTCAAGTCCAATGTCAGACGTATGTTAGATGCGTGAGCACAGGCAAATAAATCACTTAACCTCTCAGTGTCTTAGGTAACTCTCTCTGACTCTGAAGTTGGGAAGTGTGTTAAAATTGTATTTTATTCTGTCTCCCTGACCACCCCTCCCCTACCTTCTAGTCAATGTAGTTAAAACTAAGTAGCCAGTGTAAAGTAACAATAGCAGGAAGGAAGACTGAAAAGGGAACAGATGTCAGAAATCAGACAGGTCAAAGGAGCATAATTTGCAAACTATATCATATTTTTAACAAAATTTACATATTGAGAATGTGCTAGATTAGGGGAAGACATTTATTTCAACTTTGCTGTCATGGCCTTTTGGTCCTATGATATGTAAATCTCAGATAAGTTCCAGACATCCACAGAATAACAAATATCACATGGATATGTTTATGAATTAATCCTAAGGTGGCAGAGATGAGAATTCATCTGTCCCCTGCAGAAACCCTATATAAATGAGCAGTCAAATTCCTGTCTCTTCCTCTTGCGGTCCCTCCCCCACCCCCATTTCATCTCCATCTGGTTCCATGCTGCCAAAAGCTCCCAACCTGCATCCATGAGTACCTCTGTGACTTTTCTCTACCCCATTCTCTTCCTTACACGAGCTATCTTCACCATTTGTCCCCATACCTTCTGTGCCTTAATAAAGTGGAATTGCATCTTCACTTCCCACTGCCATCTCTCCTGGTGAGTATCCAAAGAACCAGGTGTGTGCCTGCCCCATTTCAAAATTTCATAAATTAATTAGCAATTCAAGAAACAGGTGCAAATCTATATTGGTAGAGGGAGTTTCTTCACCTGGGAATTCCCTACAAATGAAACCATAGGTCCAGTCCAAAAAAGAAAGTCTATATGAAACCCTAATAGTTTCTAGATGGGGGAAGTATTTTAAGTTCACCTGCTCTTAGAAATACACTCAAGAGCACTATGCTCCGTGACAATTCTTGAGCTGCACACATTTCTATACTCTTGGCTAATATTCAGCTAACAACAAAATGTCTGCACAAAAAAATAGACTTTAGTGGCTTCCTAAGGATTTCTGTTGGATTAGGACTCCTTCTCTAACAGAAGTACTTGAACACCAGAGAAGAGAAATAAGGTGGAGGGTGGTGATCTATTTATTTACCATAAAGTTGAAAAGTAAGATTTCTGAGAAGTCACTTAAGTCATTAATTTCTGTTCATTTCTAAGAGTTCTTCTCTTGAATGCTATGTTGCCCTTGACTCAAGGGAGAGACTCTTAAGTAGTTTCCCCTGTAATGTACAAAATGTTTGAGATACAGTTTCTGGGTAATTAATCCTATTAATCATGTTAGCAGGTAATGAATGCCAAAGACCCCTCATGGAAGGCACTCAACACTTATTTGCCCTTGGAACAGTGGGTGTTCCTGAGGAAAGCAATCAACTTTTACTGGTTAACAATTAATGAAAAGAATGAATATCATAATGAGAGGTGGTCCCATTCTAATGGTGGTCTGAGGGACAAGACTTTGATCACTCTTAGATCATATCCACCCCCACCTTCACCCCCACCCCCTCCTGCAATCTAGACAAAGTATCTACCTCTACTCAGACCAGGCAGTGGAAGACAACAGGCTGGAATTCACCCTAGATTAAATTCTTTGTAAGGTTCTCTAGTTGGGTGGAGTAACATCATCCATACTGCCCTTCAAGAGGACTAATCTCCTAAAACCTAATCTCCAAATGAGGAAGGGAAAAAAAAAGTCCTGAATCTCCCTAATATTAATGTTGATTATTTAATAATTTCTCTCAACCCAACAATAAATTCTACGTTATGTTAGCTTCCTAACCCAAGATATAGGAAGTTTCAGCCTCAGCTCGAAAAGTAAAGACCAGGCAGTCCTGCTGATTTAGATGTTCAGTAAATCACTTGCTGATTTAGATGTTACTCCCGATAAAGGCAGACAAAAATTATGCATCTTTTAGTTCTCCCTCTAAACTGTGTGAGCAAGGCTTGAATGAGATGACTTTTGGAATTCAGATTAATTTATCACTCTCTCACAGAGTCTCCAAGTCATGAACAGAACTTCTTGATGGATTAGATAAGAAGAGAATTAATTACCATGGGGATAGTTTGTATACAGTAATGGAGCATTGGACTAGTCAGGAAACCCAAGTCTCTAGTCTGGTCTCTATGACTAATGAGCTGTATGACTTCAAGCATACATTCTTTGGGCAAGTACTACCTCATCTCTTAATGTAATGGATGGGACCAGAATATCCCTAAGGTCCGTTTTAACTTTAAGATTCTACAACTGGATGAAGGACTTCCTGAGAGAATAGAAAAAAAGGGCTTAGGATTTCCCAGTGGAGTCTGCAAAGCTGCCTTTCAAAAAATTGATTAAACACGCTGTGTGAAGCTCTCCTCTGTCATAGACCTCTCCTCCACCCCATACATGAGCTCAGGAAGGGCACTTTGAGGCATTTCAATCTGCATAAATACACCTAACGAAACACACCAAACACTGAAAAGTTTATATCTACAAAGTAAGCACACAGCCGCAGCAAGAGATATGCAAAGGGAAGACAGAACCCCTAAAACTTGCATTGCGAAGCCCACTCTGTTTTCAAATTCTATTTTAAAATATTGAAAGTATTTTTTTTTCAAAGTTCAGTGTAAAAACCCTTACTTGGGTGAAACTGCAAGTCTCAACACTAATAGGTATTCATTAGCATCATAACGAAAATTAATTCTGACCCAAGCAAGGATCTTCAAATGTTGGTAACAAAGCTAGCAAAAGCTGTTAGGTCAAGAAGAATCATTTTAGGGAAAAAATAGCTTCCTTCCCCTTTCCAGGTTGAAGAAAGCTAAGGCAGTGTTGTCCTCCCAAGAGAAAGCCAAGGGAAGGAGCTCATTAGTAAAGTTTCTAGGCTCATTAGGAGGCACAGATAACACCTTGGGAAGATCTAAGCCTGCCACTAGGCATTTAACCTTCTGGAGCTTGCTGGAGTAGGGCAGAAGGAGCAAAAAGCAAGCCAAGACCACCTAACTTCCAGCTGGAGCCCTGAAGACCAGATTGCCAACAGAGGCTACTGAAATGAATTCTAGTTAATTTAATAAAATAGAAAGTAAAATTCAGTAAGTATTACTGATGTTCGCAACGGGACTTGTGATTTCATTGCTAGAGAGAACTTCCCATGTGGAAACTTCCTCCTATAATGCACTTCACATTTTTTTTTAGAGTTTTTGACCTACAGCATTTTAGGATTTAAGCGATTTGTTCACGATTTCACTGTATATGTGTGTTCGTTCATCCTTCTTCGTTGCTGAAGAAGACCATGCCATCAAAGAAATAACGACATAACTGTCACTTGATTTTGTCTGGAGTAAGGGAGGGCTGTGCAGGTCACCAGCCTCACTTCTCCTCCACAGTCATCTGAAGCCCGTGACCTGATATTCCTCAGGATGACTGGAGATGATCCAGGATGAGGCAATTGGAGTTAAGTGACTTGCCCAAGGTCACACAGCTAGTGATCAGGATTTTATAGTCATAAGTCAAAGGCAGAATTTGAACCCAGATCTTCAGTGAAGCCATTTGTTCATTACACCACCTGCTTCTCACTGACTGGACATTTAATAAAAATTTGGGCAGCCACGTGGCACAGTGGATAGAGCTAGGTCTAGAGAGTCAGGAAGACTCATCTTCCTGAGTTCGAGCCTGATTTAAGACACTAGCTGCGTGACTCTGGGCAAGCCACTTAATCCTGTTTGCCTCAATTTCCTCACCCATACAATGAGCTGGAGAAGGAAATGGTAAATCACTCCACTATCTTTGCCAAGAAAACCCCAAATGTGATCACAAAGAGTCAGACACAACTGAAAAACTACTCAACAAAAAGAAAAAGTTTAAAATTGTTTGCAGTAATGTGTGTGATGACTAGTTAAAGACTATTCCAATGGAAATGTTGGCAAGAAGTGTTTCATCAATGTAATTTGTTTATTTTTAAATAAAATTATATTTTCAGTGGGGGGAAAAAAAAAAGCAAATTCAATGCAAAAAGATATGTTTCTGTCAATTTAAGACCCTGAGCTCTTAAAGAGTTCCCTATTTAGTACCTGAATGAGTGAATATAGTGAAAATAATAAAAACAACCATAAAATCTAACATCACATTGTACTTTAAAGTTTACAAAAATTATTTACAGTACATTATCTCATTTATCAAAACAACCACCCTGTGAGGTAAGTACTATTATTATCCCCATTTTACAAATGAAGAAGGTGAGAGGTCAAGTGACTTGCTACTCAGTACAGTGTTTACAGCAGGATTTCAACTCCGGTCTTCCTGAGGTCAAAGCCAAGTCTAAGATTCTATCCACTTATACCATTGCTGCCTCAACACAGCAAAAGTCTATGCTATCTTTAGAGTGGTAAGCTCCTGTTTTAAGAGTCCCTCTATGAATACAAATTGACTTAGTAGATCATTTCTAAATTGTTTTCTAAGGCACATGGAGGTTGCTACTTGCTTAGCATCACATAGTAAGTGTGAGATTTGCAACCCACTCTTCTGATTCCAAGCCCCAGCACTTTCCCCACGAATTCCTGCTGCTTCTTAGGCACCTGGACTCATAACAACTACCATTCTTCTTCTCACACTTTAAGTTTCGTAAAACTTTCCTCACCTTTCCCCTCCTCACAGCTTTGTTATTATCTCCATTTCACAGATTGAGAAACTGAAGTTAAGAGGGATTAAACTATGCCTATCATCTCACAGATATTAGGCATCTAGGTCAAGACAGAAACCCAAATCTCTCTACTCAAAATCCAATGCTCTATCCACTGTACTCGCACTCTCTATGGTAATTAAAAATAAAAGAAACAGACTTCCTCCCTCCACTCTTCCTTTTCTAACCCAACAGCATTTACAGAGGATTGGAAGATTCAGCTTACCATTCATAAAGCTCCAGTGGCTTCCATTCACATCTCAGGTTAAAGTCAAACTAATGACAGTTTCTTCACAAACACTTTAACCAGTTTGCGCTACTATCATTATATCACACTCTCATCATCTTGAACTCTCCATTCCAGGTGTGCAAACTTAATCGCGTTCCCCAACATCTGACTTTCTTCTGCTTAATCCCAATGCAAGAGCCTAATCTCTGTAGTCTTCACACTAGACATTTCCCAAACCTAGAATGCCCTCCTCTTATTCTCTCTGTTAATCCCTTCTACTCACTCAAACTCTCCTCCCTGAGCTTTGACTAACCACATCCAGGTCCAAACACTCTAGCCCTCTTCAGGATAGAATGCATATAGCATTGCCCAGCTGTAATGAGTTTTAGGGTGTGTGCTCTATAAACTCGTGGAGCTTGTATTTCCTGTACTTACACACCTTAGCACTTAATCTGTGGTGCTTTCTGCTCCTTGAATAGGACACTCCAAGTCCCTTTTCCCTCCCCTGGTGCCAGCTTTGGATGGATTGTCCCCCATGCCAGGAATGCTCTGCTCCCTCAATTCTACTTCTTTCCCTGTCTCCTTTTAAGATTCAGTTCCAAACCTTCCGGTGGAGTGAAGGGAGTGGTTCTTGTTTCTACTATTACCTTCCCTTCGGAGGTTACTTTCCATGTACTCTGCTTTACATACTTTATATGTATGTACCTGATGATTTACATGTATCTCTCCAGTGTTCACATGTTCACATGCTAATGTGAACACCTTGAGGACAGAGCCTTTTTTGTCTTTATTCATATTCTCAGAGCTTGGCACAGTGCCTGGTACATAATTAGTCTTACTTATTAACTGACTGTTAGAACTCTTTAAATACTAATCAATTCTGCCTCCAGAGAAGCATCTCATGTGAAGACTGTAGCTAAAATTGGCAACTTTCTTGGCCATAGAAAATATTCACTTCAGTGATGCTGCAAAGGCAGCGGGGTCAGAGGGGGGCCTCTTTCCAAGGCAGGGGAAAGCACTCTGTTGAAGAAACGCAAACTGTAAAACAACAATAACCTTTGAGCTTCTCTCATACTCTTAGAGTCTCTCTCATACAACAGCAACAATTATGATCAACATTACTATTATCTCTACCAAAAACTCTGAATGAATCACTTTTCTGTACATGGTACTATGCTGGGCATCCTAAATAACCTGTTAGACTGTTTCTAACTTCTGGAAATGCTTCTTGAGATTTCCTCATCTGTAAAGTTGGAATACATGCTATTATGTCATTGAGTTGCACCAGACAAAATCTTTGTTTCTCCACTTCTCAAATTACACACCTCCTGTTTAACTCCTTTGCCCTCTTCCATCTTTCTCTTACTCCTGTTCTCCCATCTCTACTATCAGTACCACTGAGGCCCTATTAACTTAAAACAAGAGGCTTAATCCTCAAACATAAGGCATTCAACAACAACAGCCCTGGTTTGAGAGAATTGGGTTTTTTCCTTTTTTAAATAGCATCCTTCCATTATTCAGGTACTTTTGACAACATTAACAATAAAGACAAAACAACAACATAATTTTGGTAAAGCAAGCTCTCTCTTACCATAAGAGGACAGTGAAAGGTGGTTGCTGACCCAGAGAAAAAAAGCACCTTGATTTGCTTGGGAGTTCTCAGGCATCTGACTTCAGCCCATGCAGAGACTGACTACTTGGCCACTTGCTTCCTTCCCCACAGCACAATCTGAGGGAAATGAAGCAAGAGACTTCCTCGGGGTCAGGGCTCTGTGAACCACAGAGGATGTCTCTGTGGCTTTTCTAACCGTGTCTCTTTCACAGAGAATTAAATGCACTGCACAGTTCCTTCAAAATCTATTCCAGCTCTTGTTAGGAAATCAAACGACTCATTCTGGACTTTCCAGATGCGAAGCTTCTGGAGGCATATTTTTTTTTCCCTTTGCTCAGCTTAAAAAGTTGGGTTAGGTCATTGAACACAATGATCAGGCCTGTGCCACTGACCACTTGGGCCTCCCGCCCCCGGGCCCTGGGACAAAGGCTGCTTTGTCCACTGTGCTTTGGGAAGAGAATCCTTGGCCCTTCCCCAGCCCCGTCTGTCCCAAAGTGGAATGCTTGCTTTTAATTTCTAATCAGCCCTTTGTCAGCCCCAGCAGCCAAAACTGCAAGCCAGAAAGAGCAAAGCATGATATGTTTCCAGGATAATTACTATCTTGGGTCAGCTTGGAACTGGCTGGAAAACAGGTGCTGCCTGGACTGGGCATCAAGGCCACCTGCCCTTACTCTCTCCCCAATACCACCAAATCTTTTCTTGTGAGGGGGAATGCCAGTGGGCACCGAGGGCACAACAGGCAAATCTTGAATGACAGTATGCCTTATGACTGCAATCTTTTCCAAAACATACAAGCTATTCCTTACTAAAAGATCACACTCATCTACCAATCTGTGGGACTAAGATTAAGCCTGTTAGCTCAGGTTTCAAATTCAAACCTCAAATTCTCACTTTCTGCGTGACCCTGTGCATGTCACTGTCTCACTGGCCTCTATGCCATTTTGTGAACAAAACTCTCCATTATTCAGCTCCTGGCATTCTCTCTAGCCATCCCTCATGCCTGGAATGCTCTCCCTACTCATATTTGCCGCCTGGCTTTCCTGGCTTCATTTAAGTCCCAACGAAAATCTCATCTTCTACAGCAAACCTTTCCCAACCCCTTGTAAATGCCTCCCCTCTCTTAATTATTTCCTATTTCTCCTGTATGTAGCTTGTTCATACATGTTCAACTCTGAAACATGCCCTCTGACTGGAGAGGGTGGAGGCTGGACATTGGAGAGCTCCTCCATAATCTTCTACCATTTAAGGAAGGCACTTGACATTTACTTCGTCATCTCCCACCCTGATGACCTAAAGAATCATTTCATGATCTATAGAAATTCATCACTTTGCAAGGTGAAATCAACTCTAAAATTCACAACTTTTCATTTCCCATCCTGCTATAGGACTTCATCATGCCCCCATCATTTCCCCCCTATCCCTTTTTTTCAGTTTTTTATTTTTTAAAATATGTTGTCTTCCCTGTTAGATTGTAACCTTCTCAGGAGCAGAAACAGTCTTTGTATACCAAAATGCCCGGTGTATCCCATATTAGCACAGTACCTAACATATAATAGTTTCTTTAGAAAATGTTCATTGACTTAGTGATTAAATCTAGACTCCTATGGTCCATGAAAAGTCTTTCTCCCTCACCTCTTTAACGGACTGCTATATCCACTGCTATTTCTTGGGCTTCCATTACAGGACTGACCTTGGCACTATTTTGAAATAGTCTTGGTTCCTCAGCTATAGGCACCGTCATGCTGAATCCCCATGGCTCAGGATCCACACCACAATTCCTCACGTAGACCTTCTCATCTTAGGCAGTACTACATACTCTGATCCCATACTCTGGCCCTCATAATCTTTAATTCTGCCCATCACAAATTCTTCTCCTCTTTCCCAGGATGTAAAATCTCTTTGAAACTGACAATTAATTCAATAAGCTGACTGGTGACAATGTATCACCCTCTTAGATAAAAGATGAATGTTTTACCTAAATTCTCTGAAGATTCATTGCCAAATGGGTGATAGCAGAAATTTCAGGCACCACAGCCAACCAGGGACTAAGCAGGCCAAGAACTTTTTTATGTAGCCTCCTCCATCAACAGGTGTCACTGGATTAAAGAGCTTTAAAAACAAATGTGGAGATGACAGTATTGCAGCTGCTGCCACCATTCTTAAACAGGTCATCATTTTCCTTGTCTTTAAAATGAGGAGATTGGACTAGTTCCCTAAGATCCATTTGAGCTGCAGTATTTTACATAAAAATCTGAAATCATCTTTTAAAGAATAACTAAAGCAAATGAGACTAACATTTTATATAGCTCTTTTAAGGTTTACATATATAGTACTGTCTTATATGATCCTCCTACCACCTCTAGGATGCAGGTGCTATGTTTCTCCCATTTTACAGAAGGGAAAACTGAGGCAGATGGAAATTAAATGTGCCCACAGTCACACTGCTAGTAAGTGTCTGAGTCCCAATTTGAACTCAAGTCTTCCTGATTCCAGGTCCAGGGCAGGTCCACCTTGATTTAATGAATTTAGTATCCCTGAACTAAGGTTTGCAAAAATAGATAGGGGACAGGGTTCACGAAGTTTTTAAAAAACAGATGTCAGTGTTTCTCTAGCACTGTTCACTTAAAGGATCTTGACCAGTATAACATAAGTAATCTGGTTTCCTTGGTAGATAAATACAGGACTGTGCTGGAACCAGCCCCAACAGTTCATAGTGACACTTGCAGTGTGACCATTCATACCTTGGGAATCAGTAAACACCATATCAAGGCTTGAGTTAATGTTTGCTGATTATCTAGATTTAAGAAGAGGACAGAGAAAATGTGTATGCAGATTAAATGTAAAGCTATATATGAATTCTCCCCCTTTCCCCCGAGAGAGCTGATTGTAGAACATTCACCAGCATACCCTTGGAGACACACACACACACACACACACACAATTCACATATTCCTGAACCACCAGAATTCAGCATTGAAAGGTATAAAGAAGAGGAGCCAAGACAATCTCATATCTCATATACAGCTCCTAAAGCTTTGTGGCTCTATGACATGATTTCAATCTCACGCGGTGACCTCTGATTTTGTGTGTATGCTTTCTATACTCTCACTGAACAACACTTTTGATCCTAATTTGGTTTTCCAAGTAAATATTTCAACTGAGAAGACAATATGTTGACAAGATAATCTGTTTAGAAGTTATATTTCTCAGCAACAATGAATAAACAGAAATTATGCTTTATCAGTCTTTTCTACATTTGGTCAGGTTGAGTTAGTCCCTCAGAGCCTAATGACCACCATCTAAATGAGTTCTTGATCCTGAGAGACTGGATGTGACTTCACCAAGGTCCGAGACCCTACTAACTTCTCTCTGTCTCTGTCCCCTCTACCCTCATTAAACATAAAATTTCATATCTAAACTATCAGAACTTGAACATTCAGTCTTGGATGTCAAATTTTAATGAAGTTAAACTGTCCAAGGGGATTTCTTTTTTAATAATGTTTTATTTTTTCAAATTACATGTAAAGACAATTTTCAATACCTTCCTTCTCTCTCTCTCTCCCCCCCTCCCTAAGATGGCAATCAATCTGATATAGGTTGTACATGTGCAATCATGTAAAACCTAGAGGAACATCTTCAAGGGATTATCTTTTTTTTTCTTATTATTAACAATGTGATGATCTAGACAGAGAGCAGGCCTCTGAGTTAAGAAGACTTGAATTCAAATCCTGCTTCTAACACAGACTGGTTGTCACCTAAAACAAGCCACTTAATTTCTTAGAGCCCTAGGCTCTCTAAAACTATATGCTACAAAGCAAGTATTGTTGACCTGCATTTATGGTAATAAAAATAACAATAATAAAATTTATGATAGCATGACACATCTCATTTTATCTTGAAAACAACCATGAGAGGTAAGTGCTATTTTACAACTGAGGAAAGTAAGAGAATGGTGGTTTCCCCAGGGTCACACAACTGAGAAGTGTCGTAGGCTAGATCTGAACTCAGGTCTTATTAATTCCAAGTCCAGTATCTCATCCACTCACACATTTACCTCCCTGTTGGTAGAGTTTCCTCACTGGGAGTTCTCTATACCAATAAAATCAGTGGTCTGTTCCTTCCACCACCTTCTTTCATACTCCCCCCAAAGAAAAGCGGAGGCAGATTCCCTTAGTTAATGAGATTCAGGACTAAAACTAAAACACAAACAAAGTCTGTCTGGAAGGGGAAGCTAGGTGGCAGAGTGGATAGAGTGTTGGGCCTGGAGTCAGGAAGACCGGTATTCAAAGCTGACCTCAGACACTACTAGGCGTGAGACCTTGGGAAAGTTACTTAACTTCTGTCTTCCTCAGTTTCCCTCTGTTAAATGGGGATAAAAATAGAAGCTACCTACTTCCCAGGATTGTTGTAAGGATCAGATGTGATATTTATACCATACTTAGCATAGTTCCTGGCACACAGCAAGCTTGATGCAAATGCTAGCCATCATAAATCTTTATTATTCCTAGTTACATAGAGAACAGATAAAATTAAACTGTCAGAGCCTTCGGTCTACTCAAATCAAAAGACAGAAACTTTTTTAGGTCTTTCAGAATCTTTAAGAGAAATGCTATAACTTGAGTTAAATAAAATTCATACTTCTTTATCCTGGGAAATCTGTATTGGCTGGTATTTTCTTTCTTTGAAGTTCTCCAATTTAATTCCTAATTGCCACAAAATATCTATTTTAATAGGTTCACTTCTCTGATCTCTTGACATTTACCTTCCTTTGAAGGAAAGGGAGGGAGGAGGCAGACAGGAGGGCTCTGGAGAAGTGAGGCTGGTGACCTGCAGAGCCCTCTCTCCCTCAAAACAAAGTCAAGTGCAAGTCATGTCATCATTTCTCTGATGGCATGGTCTTCTTCAGCAATGAAAGACAAACACAATCCTGTGAGTACACGCAGCTTGCTGAATGGGGACCTAGCTAGCTGGGTAAGTCAGCTCCTCCTCTCCTGTCTGCCCCACCCCCCCTTCCTTCTCCTCTGCAAAGGAGGGTAAATTTGGATGGCCAAAAGATGCCCAGTTGACTTGGGTTTTGCCGGCACCGCTCCCCTCCCCTCCCCTCCTCTCATCACCTCCCTTCTCCTCAACCTAGGATGCTAATGGGCCCCTGCCTAAAGGCTCTTCTGGACCCCCCCTAGCTTTAGAGTGAGTATCAATAGTAATTGTTGCTGTTTCCCTCCCAGTCAGAGGTCTTTCTTTTTCTTGACCTCATTAAAGGGGCCATGCCCTGGCTACTTCTTAAACAGGCCTATTCAATGAATGGGTGTTACCTCACCCTAAGCGAGTACCTGCAAAGACCTAGGCCTAAAGGGGCCAAGGTCTTCCAGTGCATCCTGGGTCATCTCCAGTCATCCTGATGAATATCTGGTCACTGGGTCCAGATGGCTCAGGAGGAGAAAGTGAGGCTGGTGACCTGCACAGCCCTCCCTCACTCAAAACAAAGTCAAGTGCAAGTCTTGTCATTATTTCTCTGATGGCATGGTCTTCTTCGCAATGAAGGACAAATACAATTTGTTCTACTAATCTATCTCTTTCAAAAGACTTAACATAATCATTGGTTATAAATAACACTAAATGGGTTTCTACCTTGCTTATTTATCTATAAATAGGCAAATTTCAAGATGATCTGAACTTATATGTAGAACACAACAGCAAACCTGTAATCAACTTCCATTAGTCTAACATAAAATTCTGCCAGCCTGAATTTTCCAGTTTTATGAAGTTAAATCTGGCCAACAAGAACTACATGACCACCGTAGCTACTATTCCTTAATTCAGGTCCATTGAATGTGTCTAGTAAAGCACCCAAAGAAACTTCATTATTAATTATCTGTTGTTTTCTATAGACTGAGTATATGTGTCCTGCAACTATTATTTGTAAGGAAAACTTTCCATATGATAGTTTTGTTTCATTATTATGACTGACTGTGGTTGCTGCAGTTTATTTGGTGGAGGGGGGAAGGTCAAGGTGTTTGTTGGGAGAGTGTGTATGCCAAAAAATGACTGATATGTCCAGTAATAAAAGGGAAGGAAAAGCATCACTATACAGTAATTTCTCAATTTTTCAAAATGTTTCCAAATCACAACTTACCAGCTTATTTCATTGGAGAGTTTCCTGGGTTTTAGTAGCCAAGGGAGCATTATTGCTTAGGTGTGTGGTCTGAGAGTATTTTCTCCTTGCCTAGTCTAAGAATGTGGTCCACAGGTCAGTTTAATTAATGCTGAGCACTACTCTCTCCTCAAACATGTTCATATAGCACCTAAAGGATTACAAAGCACTTTTCATGTAAGACCATATACTAGATCCCATAAGGGATAGACTAAGGTGTAATTCATAGTCCTTACCATAGAGGAACTTAGAAAAAAGCTGAAGAGAACACAAACATAATGATCAATGTGGTGAGAAGTAGTGGCATAATGGATAGAGAAATGGCCTTAACGTCAGAAACCCTCACATGCATATCCTGGCTATGTAATCCTGGCCAAGTCATGTAATCTCTCAACATCTCAGGCAATCTTTGATGACTATAACTACTGGAGGAATTACAGATCAATGTGGGTATATGAAGACTCTTCACCAAAGAGGGTCCAATACTGGTGACTTGGGGCAAGGAATAAAACTATATGAAATGAGGGAGGAAGGGAAGGAAGGAAAACTCTATTAAGCATTTACTATGTGCTAGGCACTCACTGCTATGCACTTAGCAAATATTAATTACCTTACTTTATCCTCAAAAACTGAGGGAAATAGGTGTTATTATTTACCCTATTTTATAGTTGAGGAAACTGGAAATAGTCAGAGGAAACAGTCAGAAATGAAGTGACTTGCCCAGAGTCACGTACCTGATAAATATCTGAGTCAGGACTTGAACTCAGGTATTCCTGATGAGAAACCTAGCATTCTAGCCATAGTATTCCTAGTTAGAGACAGCTAATCCTAGAACCTCTATCTATCTAGCTACTGTTAAAGAGAGTATCCTCATTGGGAGTTCACTATACCAACAAAGAAAACCAAATGACCAATGCTAATAATAATATTTTCCAGAATTCAGAAAAGGAAAAGATTCTTGGGTAGAGATGGCATCAGAACATTCTTGGAGAAGATAGGATTTTAAGATAATTGTAAAAAATGAGGAATTTCTATAAATGGAAATAACAAGGAAATGAAGTAGGGGAAAAAACAAACAAAAAAAGTGAATATAGTATGCTTTAATCTGCATTCAGAGTCCATAGTTCTTTCTCTGAATATTGATAGTATTTTCTATCATGAGTCTTTTGGAATTGTCTTAGATCACTGTTACTGAGAAGAGTTAAGTCTATCAAAGCTGGTCATAACACCATATTGTTGTTACTGTGTATAATGTTCTCCTGGTTCTGCACATTTCACCCAGCCTCAGTTCATCTTTCTAGGTTTTCTGAAATCCACCTGCTCATCAATTTTTATAGAACAATAGTATTCCATTACATTCATATACCACTATTTGTTCAGCCATTAACCAACTGACAGGCATCCCTTCAATTTCCAATTCTTTGCCACCGCAAAAAGATCTGCTATAAATATTTTTGTACATGTGGGTTCTTCTCCACTTTTTATGACCTCTTTGGGATACAGACATAGAAGTGGCATTTCTGGATCAAAGAACATGCACAGTTTTATACCCCGTTTGGGCATAGTTATTGTGTTTTGTCCTTTGTTTTTGAAGAAGACCATGACATCAGAGAAATGATGACATGACTTGCACTTGACTTTGTTTTGAATGAGGAGGGCTGTGCATGGGTACCAGCTTCACTTTCTTCTCCTGAGCCATCCAGATCCAGTGACCAGATATTCATCATAGTTCCAAACTGCTTTCCAGAATGGTTGGATCAGTTCACAACTCCATCAACAATGCATTAATGTTTTAATTTTCCCACATCTTCTCCAACATTTATCAATTTCCTTTTTTGCATTATTAGTCAATATGACCAGTGTGACACAGTACCTCAAGTTGTTTTAATTTGCATTTCTCTAATCAATAGTGATTTAAAGCCTTTGTATATGACTATTAGAAAGTATCTGGTAGATACTAGTCCAGGAAGAAGGTTACAAAGTCCTCAACTGCTGTGGTAGCAAATGGAAGGGAAAGGAAGATATTGAATGGAAGAGGAGAATGATGTGGACGAATGAAGTTTAAAAATTAAACCTCCAAAGTTTCCAATCTTCAAGGCTGACAGGGGGAATGTTACTACTATTAACCAAAAATGGGAAATCTGGCAGGGAAGTAATTTTATTTTGGTTAAATACAGTGAACTGCAGTAGAAAAGTGTATATAACCAGTCAATAGATGCCATTGGAGGTGACAGGATTGGAACTCTGAGAGAGAAACTGAGGCTGTCCATCTGCATAGAGATGGACAAGGTAAGATTTGTCAGGGAGACAGAGAAGAACAAAGATCCAAGGACTGAACATTGAGGATGGATACACCTATGCAGAAGATGTAAAAAGGGAGAAGAGTCCCCAAAAGAGGTCAGAAACATAGAAGAAAGCCAGTTAGGGGGAACAGAATATCAGAGCAACCAAATAAGTGGTTGTTGAGTAGAAATGGGCATTAAAAACCGTAGAGAAGTCCATGACAATAAGGATTAAGAAACTGCCAGTGCTTTAATAAAGAGGATTTTAGAGGAAGCTGGTTCCATGGAGGTAGGGTAGAAACCAAATTTCAGATACTTAAGGGCTTCATGGGTGGTGAGGAAATGGGAGTCAGAGAATGTCAATTATTCATTTGAATTGAGAAATTTGATGAAAGGAGAAAAATAGGACTATAGCCAGAGAAGGAAGGATTAAGTTGTGTTTTCTATCCACCCCAACACTAAGGCTTCTTGGTTTTATAATTATCTGGTATACATGATCTCTCACTTGTGTAATGTAAACAGTTCCCATATACATAATCCACTAGTATTCATGGTTCCATATATTTTGTGGTACCTCCCCAGTATGCATAATCCTACATGGCATATGGTTTTCATCATATTCCCTACTCCAGTATCTGTACTCCTACTGTAAATAGTCCACAGCCTAAATTTATTTTTCAGCATGCATGTTTCCTAAAGCCTATGGAGATCTCTAGTCTACTGGTTCTCCTAGGATGCTGAGCTCCTTGGGGTTCCCCTGGGCACTTGGTAACCAGTGACTGCAGCCTGAATTTTGGTCTCTGGACTATCCAAGAGGAGACTAAAATGAAGTTACGAGAAAATGTGCTAACAGAAGGGGAAGCACTGCCAAAGAAATGTAAGGCCTTGTGATTTAAGGTGATGATTACCATACTGATGATCACAACCTACATTTCTGTGACATTCAAGTTTTGCAAAGAACTTTCCTTACAACCCTATGAGAAGGAGAAGGAATGTTAAGTATTATTATACTCAATACACAAATAAAGAAACTGAGTTTCAGAAAAAATAAGTTACTTACCTATGGGGTCACACAGCTAGAAATACCAGAGCAGAGACTCAAACCTATACCTTCTAATTCCAAATCAAATGGGAGGAGGATTCACGAGGTGAGCAACAGAATTCCAGATCTCCTTCTCAAAAGTTTGTGCAGAAAGCCTTTTATAAGCCCTCAAGTGCTTTATATAGGTGAGAGTATCATTATTCTCCCAGAACACTGAGGGCTGGGGCTGCCTGACACCATTTTGCTTCCCTGGGAGACTGCTCTATTTTAGAGTGACTCTTGACCCCTAGAGTTTGGTAACCCACATCAAGTCCAGGTTTGCTAAACAGTGCACCACTTCCCATTTGCAAACTTCAGGAAGACCTCACCAAATAGAGGGGGAAAAGGGAGGAAACATCTGTGCATTGAGCAGTGAAGTCATAAAATTCACTTTATTTTCCTTCCTCAATTGACAAATACTTATCCAGTCTATTCCTTCCCTACCCCCTAGCCCAATACAACAAGCAAAACAAACAGAAAAAAAAAATCACACAAAACATTTAAATAAAAGTGCCTGGGATCTGCTAAGTTGGAACAAGTTTTTAAAAAATCAGTCTCCGCCTTGTCCTTCCCCTAAAAGTAACAAGGACAGATAATACAGAAGTAGAATCATATAGTGGAGAGAGAGCTAAACTTGGGGAAATAACCATCACTGGACTTGAGTTTGAATCTCAGCTCTGCTTTGAAACCTTGGGCAAATCATTAACGTGCTTAGAATCTGTGTGACTTTGGGCAAGTAAATTGATTTCTTCTGGCTGCAGTTAACTAATCTTTAAAATGAGGTTATATGAATAGATGATCTATCTCTAAGGTCCTTTCCACCTCCAAATCTATGATCCTACAAACACAAGACAGATTTAGAGGCAAGAGGAGGGAAGTGAGGAGGGAGGGGGAATAATGGAATGAGACGACAGAGGAAGACAAAAAGATACTTATGAATACACATAAAGCTCTTTTACCTTTACTCCTGCTCTAAATCTGAGATCATTGTTGTCCCTCTTTAGGGCATTCTTATCCTCACAAGTCCCTTTTGCCATCAGTTGATAGCCATCGGGGACATCTCTGACCTATCCTGCAGCTAGATCAGAATGAGTCCTAGCAGAACCATACTGTTTATTTTCCACCAAGGAACACCACTGAGACACATTCATCATAAGCTGAAATAATTTCCTTCTCACTTCTACCCAACAAGAGACCAGCAGACCACTAAAGGAAGCAAGCCATTCATTTGCAGTCACTGCTCCAGGCTCACCAGTGTTGCCTTGCTGGGGTTTTCCCAACAATATATTACACACAGCCAGAGTTCCTTTCCCTAGAATTACATTTCATAGAGTAGGGTGAGGGGAAGGAGAGAGACTGAATGAAATTCAGACTGGCAAGACTCTGATTTGTAGGATCATCAAATAAAGCCCTGGGATCTCTCTCTGTAGGTCTTTTCTTCCTCCCAGAAGCCCAGGTTTCAGTGTTGTACTTACACACCCACATTCTTTCAGAGCCACAGTCATAGCATAGAACACAAAGACTGGAAAACAAATAGGATGTTTCTCTGTGATCATCAATCTTTCAGCAGGAGCCCAATAAGTCTTCATTTACAACCTTCCTCCTTCCTGAGATTGGGTTGGGCTTGGATGGGGGGAGGGAGAGGAGAGGGAAAAGAAGAGGAAGAGGATGAGCCTGTATAGCTAATTTTCCTGTCCCCTCTCCATTAGAAACCATACCAGCATAAGATGGTCTGCAGAGACCTCAGATGAGACAAAAAAAAAAACCCAAAACCATGGTCTCCCACAGCTTCTGGTTGAAATGAAGTTGTGGAAAGAAAGGTACGGAAGCAGAATGGATTCCCCCTAACCTATACTGTCACTGCCTTCCCTATAATGGGTAATCCCTTAACCTAAAGCATCATGGGTTTGTGTGACTGAGTACTGAAAGTGACCTCCTCCTGTTTCAGAAATATGAAGCAATTTGCCCAAGATTATACAACAATAATTATTAGCATTTACGTAACACTTTAAAATTTGCAAAGTGCTTTACAAATATTATCAAGTTTGATCTTCACAGTAGTTCTAGGAGGTGGGTCACACAGTTAAAGTGTCCAAGGCTAGATCGGAATTCAGATCTTCCTGACTCCAGGCCCAACATTCTACCCATTGTGCCATTGAGCTGAAAAACACAAATTCAAACCTAGATTTTGAATCCCATTCCTGTCGTCCTACCATTGTGATTTTCAGTCTTTAAAGGGTTTCACTTTTAAAATTCAATTCCTATTTTGACACTTTAATGGAAATTAGGTGACAGATTGGAATAAGAAGAAGTCTGAATAATAGATAAGGACATAGCAGAAGTAGAGGAAGAAAAGAAAAGAAGAAGGGCAAAATATTAAACCTCTGCTTTCACACCTCTCTCCAAACCACGTTTCAGATTACCTTTGGTAATAGTTAATGATTTCTGATCTAAAATACACAAGTGTGGTCTCTCCAAACAGCAAATATTTATCCATCTGGGCCTCAGTTTTTAAAATATACAACTATGACCCCATCCAAACAGCAGACATGCCTATCTCCAGGGCTCCATTTTCATATCTGTATAATGGGCAAGTTAGAACAGAGGCCCTCTATGGTTCCTTTCATTTCTAATGATTTATCACTTTATGAATTATAAATTCTGGTCTGAGCTAGTGGGTAGATTGAACTATTTGAACTCCCCCCAAAATCTAGCTCTCTATACTGCGTGTGTGTTCATCCTTCGTTGCCGAAGAAGACCATGCCATCAGAGAAATAATGATATGACTTGCACTTGACTTTGTTTTGAGTGAGGGAGGGCTGTGCAGGTCACCAGCCTCACTTCTCCTCCAGAGCCATCTGAATCCAATGACCCAATATTCATCAGGATCACTGGAGATGACCCAGGATGAGGCAATTGGGGTTAAGTGACTTGCCCAAGGTCACACAGCTAGTGAATGTCAAATGTCTGAGGTGAGATTTGAACTCAGGTCCTCCTGATTCCTGCACTGGTGCTCTATCCACTGCACCACCTAGCTGCCCCCAACTCTATATACTGCCATTAAGAGGAACCCATAAAACTCTGCCTTCTCTGGCTGCCAGTCTTTGTCCACCAAACTAAGCGGAGACCATAAAGGAAGGACAGAGAGCAGGATCAAGGTTACCAAGTGAATGTTCTTACTGCTGGATCCTTACTGCTGCTGCCCAGGACTCTCATCCCATCTTCCCAAGAGTGAGAGTCTCTGAACTTTTATGTGACTTTTGATCCCAATCTGGGTCCTTGATGCCTCTTTGATTCTTGTTTATCTAGTTTTCTTTTACTCTCCCATCCTTCCTGTATGAGCTCAGCTCCCACACCCTTAAATCTGTTCTCCTTACTAGGATATATGTTACCTGCTGACTCTTTCCTGTCTACATTTCCCCCCTGGACCTTTAAATCCATCCCATCTTCTCCACCTATACTAGTCACACAGGTTTTGCAATATGCTACCTCAACTGTACTTACCTCTGTATCTATCAAATGTATTAACTGATCTCCTGGCTATGCTCACTGAATTTGCAGTCAGAGGACCTGAATTAAAATTCCTGCTCTGCCGTTCACTATCTAAGTGACCTTGGGCAAATCGCTTTATTTTCCGGGCCACATTTTGCTTAGTCTTTAAATAAGGAGATTGAAAATCCTATGATCATATAGCTCCTTTCAACTCTCTTAGCCTACCTAATTTTACTGTTTCCCCAAATTTCGCAAGAAAGCAGGCATGTGTTTGGATTGAGAGGGGTATGGTTCCAGCTTTTACTTGGGAAAGTCATGTCATCTCTAGACCTCAGTTTTCAAATCTGTGAAATGCCATCTTCTTTACATCCTCTATAAGATCTCTTCTCTAACTGTTGTCAACATATCATAATGCCCTTTCTCTAGTTTCGTGTTACTGGCTCTATGCTAAACAACCCCCAAAGTATTCTACATGTTCTTTCACATAGATGGAGGAGATGGCAGAAAGAAATTAATAAACATTTCTTCCTTTACAAAACTGCCAAAGTGATTTTCGTAAAGCACAGGAATGACCATACCTCCCCCTCCATAAACTGCAGGGCTTCTTATTACCTCGAGCTTCAAATAGCAACTCTTTTGTTTGGTATTTCAAGTCTTTCACAAACTGGCTCCAACCAATCTTCTTCCATTCATTACTCCTCATCTTGCATTCTATGGTGCAAACTAGCCTTCTTGCTGTGACAATCCATCTCCAGTCTCCATGCCTTTATATGGTCCATCCCCAGTGGCTGAAATGTGTTTGCTCTTCGTCTCTCCATCTGCAAATCTAGTTTCCTTCAAATCTCAGCTCAAATGTCTCCTTCTACACGATGACTTTCCTGATGCTGCTAGTTGCTAACTATATTGAAAATCATTGTTAAATTTTCAGTGTGAGCATTTAATTCTCAGAAATCAGCCATTGTTACAAATCAGGGCTTGATTCATCGTTTTGTTGATTATCCTAGATTTAATAGTTAATAGTGCAGATTAAACTTAAAAGTTACTTAAAAGTACTGTGCATACAATTCTTTTTCCAGAGAGCCCATAGTTAAACATTTACTATCCCATCCCTGCATTGCTCTATAAACATTGCTTGAGTTTGGCAGGAGTACAGTAGAGTCTGGGGTGGGAAGTTATCACCAGATTGGAGACCTCATGACTGAAGGCTAACAACAATAATAAAAAATATAATGAAAATAGCCTTTAAGGTTTGCAAGATGCTTTGCATATATCACCTGATTTGAGCTTTGCATTACTGTTTATGCACATAGTTTTATATTGGAGGGGAGAGGTGTGTATTTGCTAGAGAATTACTATACATCCTCCCAACGTAAGCCATAAGATTCTGTGCCTTAATATCTTAATCAAGTGAGAATATTTTGACAGTGAACAAGCCTTAGACACTAAATTAAATTCAATCAATCACCCAAAGTACAAAAAAGTCCTTGGTCAATTAATTTGTCTTTGAAAGTCATTTGATGAATGGCACCGTAGAAGAAAACTGTTCAGATTGGCTCCGGGATTTATTTGGTCATGCCCTGTGGAGCTTATATAAAATTAGCAAGCTAACTGGAATGGCAAATTTGAGCATCTACTAGGTTAGTGGAGAACCTTCCAACAAATCACCTGAGAAGGAACAGGGGAGGAGAGCTCTTCAGCCCTAAAGATCTTATGATCTTCAGAAGGTGAGAGGATTTGGATTTCTCCTGCAAGGAGTTTAAGTTCAACCATAAATTAACAGCAATAAAATAACTGGAAGGTTACCTGAAACTAAGAATGACAGACCTGCATCCGCCACAGGTCAGATTCTTCACAATGAAATTAGGAATGACAGATTGATGGGCACTGGGCCCAATTGTCCCTTTCCACATCCCCTTGGGTGCCAAGGTGGGCTGAGAGCATTTGCCCATATTTCCCCCATCCAAATTATGCTACTTTACTGGGGGAATAGCTATGTTGCAGTAAATTGGTAAGGCTTGGAGGGGAAGATGGCATTTGGGGAGGTCTTTTAAAATAGATTAAGGAAGGAAGCTAGAAAAGGAAGGGCATTCCTGAAAAGGGAAGGTAATACAGGACAGGCCCAGAGGCAAAAGGATAATTGCAGAAAAGAGGATCTCTAAAGCAAGAAATCTATCAGGAAGAAAAAGAGTGGTTAA
The DNA here is from genome assembly GCF_028372415.1 of Notamacropus eugenii. Classification (NCBI taxonomy): domain Eukaryota; kingdom Metazoa; phylum Chordata; class Mammalia; order Diprotodontia; family Macropodidae; genus Notamacropus; species Notamacropus eugenii. The sequence continues at coordinate 316,964,851 of NC_092873.1, read as the reverse complement.
CTAATAAAGAATGTGTCTGAAGAAAGGGTAAAAGGGATTTTGATCCATTATTCACAATGAGGTGAAATCATTTCCTAAAATAGGAGTTTTTAACTTTTTTTGTGTGTCAAGGACCTCTTTGGAAGTCTCAGTATAATATTGTTAATTAATTGAAGGAAATGCTCAATTTGAGTGAGAAGCTAGGGAAAATAAAGATGTAATTTTTCTCTTTTTCACAGACTCCTTGAAATTTATCCATGCACTCCATGTTAAGAACCCAAATGTTAATTAAAAAGAGAAATGGGATAGGAGTCCATAAATAAGAACTCAAGTACCAGGGATATAAGGTAAAACAATTTAAAAGGTCCCTGACCTTCTTAGGGAGACAGTACGTAAAAAATACGCATAAAACACAGACACTCAGACACAGACACAGACACACACACACAAACACTGGATGGGTAAATTATAGATAATCAAATAAGGAAAAGTTGTACCATTAAGGGGTAACCAGGAAGGGGTTCGTACAGATGGTGGGATTTTAAGCAGGGATGTAAAGGAATCCAGGGAAGCCAGGAACGAAGTGCAGATGAAAAGGTAAGAATAATAAAAAAAATGAGGGACAGCTGATAAAAATAACTAAAGCAGGGAGATAGTATGTTGTCTGAGAACAGCAAGGAGGTCGGTGTCACTGGATATATGTGGGGGTGAGGAACATGTAAGAAAATGGGAAAGGTAGAAGGAGGCTGGGTTATAAAGGGCTTTGAACAGCCAACAGAGGATTTAACACTTATGGTATAGTGGTTACAGGAAACCACTGGAGTTTACTGAGTAAGGGGGTGACCTGGACTTTAAGAAGATTAATTGGATGATTATATGGAGGACGGACTGAAACAGGGAAAGACAAGGCAGAGAGACCAATCAAAAAAGCATATATGTAAAAAAAAAAAAAGCATATATGTGTGTGTATGTGTATATACATGCATACATATATGTGTATATGTATAATAATATGTATAATTTTAGTATATTTTTTTCAGCTTCTCAGTGAGTTTGATCATGTCTCCTAAAGACAGTCCATCAAGGAACATGCTCAAACAGGGGCAATGGCTCTATTCAAGGGGCTTGACTGGCTGTAGTTCTCTAGGATAAAGTCTGGTGAGGGGAAGATGTAAATCTGGGCTTGTTTTTCCCTTTGGTCTGTCTGTCTGTGTTCATCCATTTTCTAAGAAGACCATGACATCAGAGAAATGGTGACATGACCTGCACTTGACTTTGTTTTGAGTGAGAGAGGACTGTGCAAGGTCACCAGCCTTACTTTCCCCTCCTGAGTCATCTGGATGAAGACTTATGGGATCTCTATCCTCTTGGGGGTTGACACCTCCTGGGTGTCCCTCAAATCTTGG